>NC_091510.1:3863242-4168582 GCF_947461875.1 Haliaeetus albicilla
GGGCAAATGCAGGGACAAGGGACCCCGGCGGTGGGAGATGAGGAAGGCTCAGCCATCGCTGCCATCGCCCCTTGCTCGGCATGGCCACCCAGACCCGATCCGCCCCTTCGCCCAGAGAGCTGCAGTGAGGGGGGGTCATTTCTTGATCTGTCCTCAAAAAGGGCCCCAGTGCCGCTGGGGTGACTGGAAGAGGGAGGTTGATTCAAGGGAGCCCGAGCCTGGTGACTGCAACGCATGCAGGTAGCAGCCGCCCAAGGAGTTTGAAAACTCTCACGCGGAGCTGTGTGTGCAAACTAGAGGTGCCCAGAGCCGCTCTGCAGTGCGAACAACCCCCGTCTGTGCCGTCAAACACCTCCGAAACAGACATTTCGGTAGGGATGCCGGCCCTCGGCAGAACCAGAGCTGGGGGGTCAGGAGGGGACGAAGTGGCACGGGCCAGAGCTGTGTCAGGAGCCATGCTAACAACTTGGCAGTGCAGATGATCACCTTCCAGTGCCTGGAAAAGTTCTTGAAAACTATGTCATTTATTCGCATGTCCGTACCTCCAGAGAAGCAGCACATCCTGCCCCGTGACTTGGCCCCGGCCGCAGCCAACAGCTACAAAGGCAGGAGGAAAAAAACAACAACAAGAAAACAGAAGCCAAGTTATGCAGCAGAGCGGGGGGGGGGGCGGGGGTGGAAAATATTTCCCTGGTCACGGCGGGTGACTGGCAGAAACCCCGAAATGCACTGTAAATACAATGCGACACAGCACGGACAAACAGCCGGTCCTCGGCGTGACACCCCACGGCAGCACGCCGGGAACCGGGGACGGTGGTGGTGCCGGTGGGACGGACCAGCACTCCCAGTCCTGCTCTGGGACGTAAACAGGACACCCCACCCCAGGGCTGATGATAGCCATCAGCTGGACAGGGCAGAAGAGGAAAGAGGCCGGGTCCCCGCTGCGTCCCGCTCACCTCTGAAATGACAGAGCAATATTCCAAATGACAAAAATACAAGCAATATTGCAAAGAGCTTGAAGACCGAAGGCTGAGAGGAGGAGAAAACCCCGGGGGACTTCTGCCGCAGACTGCAGTGGGGTCTGCTCCCTCACCGGTGCTTCGTGCTGGTGACTATTTAACTTAGACACATTAAAAGCAGTAACGACCGAATTCTTCTGAGAAAAAAAGGACTTATAATTGGATAATGGCCACTGAGCATCAGTAGCTGGGTTGCCTAATGCCTGAAGGAAAGCATGAGAATTTTTCTTCCACCCACAGACCTATTTGAAGCTGACAAGGTCCTGCTCTCTGCAATTCCCATTAATTTTACTGCCAGGCTTCAAGATTTATGACAGCTTTGTCTGACATTCATGTAGCAGACAGGTATTGTTACATGCCGACATAACCCAGGTAGCAGCCACGGGTTGTTCTCTACAAATGACTGCACTCCAGTCAGCTTTGGAAAACTCCCAGCTTTTGTACAGGGAAATATTAAATAAATGAGAATCACTTTAAATTCCAGTCTGCCTTTCCACCCTCAGGGAAGCCCTACACATGCCAGACAACAGGGATTGCTGCTCATCCTGTATTCAAACAGCAGGCAAGCTTAAATCCTTAGAAATCCTTGAATACCCGGCAGATGATGACATAAACCGAGGACATACCATACCTGTCATTTAAACCCTCCATGATTTGGAAAAAATCAAACACGCAGCAGTTATATTAGCCAGCAGCAAAGGAGTAACTGGCGGGCATCCTCATTCTTCTCCTTCCAGGACTCCGTTTTCTCCAGCTGTGCAGAGTCTTTTTTTTTTCTCTAGATAATGTCCAGAATAGAGAAAACAAATAGAACTAAAATAGGAACAGTACAAGAGAAAATACCATCAGGAGTTCCTGTTCACAAGGCTATCCTGGCATTTATCTGGGGCTGTTGACATATTTAACAGCCATCCGGTCTCCGCCAGCTGGATGCCAGCTTCGAGCTCAAATCCACAACCGAGATAACTTCTTGCTTCATGCTACAATTTCTGCACTGTTCTTTTTCCTCTAGCTGAGTTAGCAGCGTAGGGTATCCTGAGGGACAGCTTATCCAAAGGCACCCTGAAAAATAAACCTATATGGCTAATCCCTGAGTTTCCCTCACGTGGGGAAGCAAGGATTTTGCTTCCATGTTATGTTAAGGATGTTTTTTTCCCAGTGAATTGCAATGAAGAAAGCCTGTTGCTTTGCTGGTGAAGGACTGTGAGTGTTACCATGATTTTAGTATAGTTTCTGAAATCTTCTGAATGTTTCTTCATTATACTGAGGAAACATTTTCATTTTAATTATCTGTAGTCCATGGAGATACATCCATGGAAAAAGGCTGGGGAGTAATAGGACCATAGTCTTCCCAATTCCTCCTCCCCAGTAGGTGCAGCAATGGCACCCAGCTTGTTGGTGGAGGCTGGTACTGGGTTATACTAGGTGCTGCCCAAAGAGGTTTTCCCCCAAAGACTGCAGGGTCTGAGGGCTCCAGGGAGACCAGAGCTTGTGGGAGAAGCATTGTCCCCCTTGTCCTGCTTGGAGGATTTTATTTTCCTTCCCTGGCGTTACTCAGCAGCAGAGCAGGGCTGGGCTTTCATGACCAGCAGCGCTCTCGTGGTGGGACCACCACAATTCTCACTTGCCGCGGTCCTGACACAGATTTTGCGGAGGGTCGACAGCCCGTCCCCCCCACCAGCAGACCACCATCGAGCAGCAAATGCCCCGGGGCAGGGACAGAGCCCCCCAGGTGGCTGAAGGAACCCAAGTCCCGGGGAGCATGTGTGCTAGCACCCAGCCTACTCCCCTTGCTGCTCCTTGAATAAACGCTATTTTAATAATGAGCCAGAAAGGTTATCGACTCATCCTTTCTCTTCCAGTTAAGGAAATGAATTGGTCAATTATCTTAAGCATCACATAACTCAAAAAAACCGCAAAGATTCCTGTCAAGGGATCCACTGTGCTGCCCGTTAAAAACTGAGAAACAACCTTCAGGTATCAGTTCCCAGCCAACACAGCATTTGTATTTGTTATAATTAGATACTGGTTTTGTTGCTGCACAGTCCTGCAGTTACGGTACTTTCCACTGTAAACCCACTCGAACTGTGTGACTTGGCCAATGACTCTGACCTTTTCTCATCAATGAAATACAAGTTATTTTTGAGAGCGCTGGTGCCTCTGCGTGCTTTGTTTCCCTTGATGCTGTCATGCAACCATGATTACTTTATTAAGCAGAGGGGGAAATAACAACAGTGGCCTATTGTAGTATATACTGGGAAAGAATTATTTTTTTTTAATGCACGTGGTACACAAAAAAATCCATTCTGACTCTGTATCATGTTATGTGACAACAAGAGAAGGAAGAACCAGAGACAGCTACCCTTCCCGTGCAAACAGACAAAACATAACACAGTGAATAAAATTTCTCCTTGACCATGCCTCCCTCTCATTCACAGCCTTGGAGCCCTCCGGTAACTTCAGCTGCCGATAACAGTGACAGCTCTGCCTGGGATGATGGTGAATTCCAGGTCCCCGTGCCGTGCCCATCCCTTCAACACTCGCTGCCTTGGGAAGGTCCCTCCTGGCGCTGGCTGCTGTCACATCCTTCACGCAGGAACGCCACGGCGGGTACTTAGAGCTGGTCATCTGCCGCAGTCGCAGCGGCTCGACACACGTTTCAAGGCAGCCTCGCACATGCAGAATTCCTGCTGGGGGACATCCCTGCAGGCAGCAGGGGCTGCTGGCAGCCCCCACCCATGGGTGCAAGGGCAGCGCTGGTGCTGAGGGTGAGCACGGGATGCTCTGCTTTTGCTGGGTGGTGGGGTGGCGGGGCCCTTCTCCAAACCTGTGACTGCGAAAACACAGAGACAGAGAAGGAGATGAAGTGATAATAAGGTCCAAATGGGACAGAGCGGATTGCTGTAGGCAGAAATGCCCCCGTTATGCGTGAGTACCATGCATGGGAATTGTGAGCTTCTCGGAAGAGAGTGTCTAAAAATATCCTTTTAAAAGGAGAAGAAAAATGGCAGGCATTGGTTGGTGGCAAGGAGAACTTATAGGAAGACATCGAGTATGGCAAACAACCTGGAAGTGGGCAAAAAAGACAACTGCTCAAAAAACCACCTCTAATAACCTAGCAGGAGCTGGTACCCAAGGGCTCGAACACTTCAAATTGCTGAATATCCGTAAGTCTTGTTTTGCTTTCCATTACAAAACATTCAGTCACGTTACAAAACGCTGAAAGCTTGCAGTTCATGTTTAGTAAGCACTTTCCTTGGCGGTTATGAAAGGTGAACACGCACAGGGGAAACTGAGCAGCAGTCTCAGCACAGGTGCCCAAAGACTTGTCTTTTTTTTCAACTGTCCCTCTCGATTTAGTAAAAAGTGTCACTCCTTGACGTGTACCTTCTTTCACCTCTTCCCTTAGCCCATCACAGACACAAGGCTGATACGATAACCCTCCAAACCACAGCTCCCCAAAGGCAGAAATGGTTTCGCCCCCACCACGATCTGACCCCGCTTGGGTCAGGGGCCGGCTCCTGCCTGCAGCCAGCTGGGCGCCAGCTGGGAACGATGCCCACAATGGGAACACTGGGCTGACTGGCATCTCGCCGGCCTTGCTCCCGGGCAGCCGAGGGCAGAGCTCAGCTCCTGGGGTTGAGCGCCGTGCCGAAGGTCCGCAGGGCGAATTGCACCGCGCTACCTGGCGCTCCGCGGGAGGCACGGATGTGTGGCCGTGGGGCCACAATTTACATTTAAAGAATTAATAAAAATTCCAGGCCAGAGTGCTGCTGTGGGGTTTATAACCTTGACATTTTTTTATCACCCCCTGGCTTGTTCCTTTTTCCCTTTATAACCAAACAAACCCATACAAATTAGTATTTGAAAGTATGCAATTAGCAAGCTGCTCCTGCAGCTATGCAGTTCTCCTGCCACCCAGTTTCCCAATGGGAGGAAATCAACAAAAAAGAACAAAGAAAAGAATTTGCTGCCTCATATTAATGACTGCTGTTTGAGGACAGCATTTGTATTTTAAATGAATAGCTTGCTGAGGACAAAAAGGTCAGAACTGCATTTTATGGTGGCAATAGAATAGCAAGAGGACAGAAGAAAGGCGAAAGCTGCGAGCAGACAGGCGGAACAACATGCTCTGCTTGCTCGAGAGGCTGGGACCAGCGCCCGGCCACGCTGAGGCCACGCGTTCAGGAGTCAAAATACGGGCACGGTCCTGCAAGGTGGTGAGGACGGTGGTGGGAGGGAGAACGCTCACCTCCCAGCCAAGTCAATGAGCTCTGCGGCACACAGCGTGGTTCCAGAACGATCGGCTCAGCCCCGTGATCCCCGCCAAAATCCCTCCTTTCTGTGAAGCCGTATGGATCTATCTCCTTGCACATGGAATTTTTTTCATCAGCTCTGACATCCTGAATGCACTTTGTCCCCCAAGATGCTGCCTGTGAATATGCAACAAGACCCTGCCAACATCCAGCAAGAAAGCTGTGTCGAGTGCAGCTACCTGGGAATGTGCCCTTTGCTACCCTAACGCCTTCAAATTGCTCAAAGTTAAATCTAAATTGAGAAACCCAAATGAAACCTGATGCTGGTTCAAGTTATACTGCAAAACTCCAGCCCTTATCCATGGGTATTGATCAATACTTTCAGGAGAACTCAGCCTGCCGGCTCTCTGAGGCTTCAAGATAAAGATGAGCCAGTATGGGACTATTTTAACCAATAATATGGAATGAGCATGAAAGAGCCGCACCACGACTGATGATAAAGCTAGCCAGAAAGGAAAGCCAAAGTGTCCAAAAGGGCCCTGGGATCCCTGAGGTGGACATCCCATCGGGGTGTTACCTGAGCAGAGCAGAACAGCCAGCTTATAGCCAACTTCTGCAAAGCTGTCGAGAGGAGTAAGAGGCTTCTCCAAGCACAAGGGCTTGTGCCACTACCCTTTCCCGGTGTGAAGCAGACCCACAACCCCCCTGGGCCACAGGGACCGACTGGATCCCCCCCAGGGCTCTCCCTGTGAGGTATACAGCTCACTGCCGGGGTGCCAGGTCCCTGGGCGAGAATTGCCACGCGAGGCCCTGGCACCCACAGTCTGTCTGCCCTCCCCTGCGTGTTTTGCTACCGGGCTTCACCTGGGGACATCCCTGACCTCCCAGGGAACCTCCTTGCTGCTTTGGACTGCGGCACTGGGGCTGTGCAGCTTTGGCGAGGGTCAGGCCATCAGCGAAATCACGCTGGTATGCCGCCAGAGAGGAGGCAAAATCCAGCACCTTTCCTCCACCATCCCTTTCTATTTCCAGAGGTTTTATTCCCGGCGCTCTTCGGTGCCCTCTCCTCCTCCTTCTTGGGTTCCTTCCTGTTGCTGCTGTCACCTCCCGCTCGCTGCACATCTCCTGGCTGCTTTCCCCGGTGCCCACAGCAGCCACGGGGGTCCTGGCGCGTTTGCATCCATTCAGGATCTTCCTTGGAGGACAGATGTCCTTCTTGCCCCAGCCTCGCTGCAGCTCTGACTCCAGGGCAAAGCTTTTGAGGAAAAAGTAGGATAAGTTAAAGCTGAGTGACTGCTGAGCTCTCTTATTGACTATAATAAGACGGAGAATAACGTTTCATTAAGTGCATGTTTCTGCCAGTGTAACAAGCCCTTACCTGCAATCGTGTGTGAAGCACAAACGGCCTAAAGGCATCGCACCTGAAGGAAAAATTCCAGTCCCTTCAATAACGTATTAACATTTTTAGCATACATTCAAAACGTTTAATGCAGTACGAAAAAACACATGTTCTGGTCTCGGCGGTGTTCATAATCTGTAAGAGACAAGAAGGAAGGCTGCAGCTTTCCAGCGGTGACTTCCTGGTGTGCATTCTTCTTTGAAATGTTCAAGCCAGGACAAACATCAGAAAATCAGCTGGAAAACAAGGACAGCCGAGCAAAAAAATGCACCTTTTGAGCCAGAGTAGTTCTGAACATATTCCTGGAAAGAGTGACTGTAAAGCTGTGAGCCAGATAAAACTGGTCCTCTGCCACCCTGACCCCCACACCCCAGTGCTTCTGCTACCACCATATTACCCAGCGGCTCAGAGATGCCTGAGAATCACTCTTGGCTTCTCTCCAGGCACTTTGGCTATGGAAAGGAGTAGCTAAAAACATATCTCTTTAAATAGGTATTCCCATGGTACAGGTTAGTCCTTGTGTTGAGTAGAGCTGGCAAATAACCCTGCTCCGGGCAGGGAGGGGTGGGAAAAGGTGTTATTTCAGGAATCTTCATCTTGTAGGACCAGCAGGCTGTTAATAGTGTATATTTGGCTGTGACAGAGCTGAAGGGAAAGGGGTGCTGGTGTTGGACAGGGTGCAGGAGCGGGAAAGGTGATGGTCCTTTACCGCTTTGTCCTCCCACGGCAGCATCCGACGTGCCGTGCAGAGTCCTGGCTCCAGTGTCCCCAGCGCCGGCGGCCAAGTACGACCGGGATGCTTTGCTCTGAGCCTCCGCACAGACCCTCGCTGGCTGCGTGGAGCACCAAATGCATCTGCAAGAGCAGTTGAATGGTTGTCACAGCTTCAGCAGCAGTTGCTGGGTGTCCCCAGGGGCTGGGGGGGACCGGTGACAGTCGGGCATGACCTGCGGGCTGGGTCCCTGTGTCCCTTCTGGCTGATGGAGTCTCCTGGAAAATAGGTGGCATCCTGTCACATAGCATTCCTCTCCTCCCCGAGCCCTGCCACAGGCTTCTGGAAGCAAAACAGCTATTTTGGCCTTGATTTTTCAATTCTTCTTACCTTAAACCTCTACCCTTAAAGTCCCAGGTCATTGCTGACTTACAGGTATCGATAGGAGAAAGGTGCATGGGTACAGTTAAACCACTTCAGGGATGCAACTTGCAAAGACGACTTAGGTTTTTGCCTTTTTTCTGTGCTTGTACCAAGGTTTCACCAACCCACAGCCCAAAGGTCTGCCTGTGACATCTTGAAATATTCTGCATTAACTGTGCCAAAGTTCAGCAAGACCAAATTGCCTGGCACAAGCAAGACTGGAAGCGGGAGTTCTTGAAAAATGCTAATAATGTCTCATAATTGAACTATTTTTCCCTTAGCTGGGAAATCATTCTGCTTAAAATAGAACAGGCAGAGAGATACAGAGAAACTTTTTAGCAGTCCCCGAGCCACAGGACACGAGCAAATTTTGTTCTGTTTTGGGGCATTTTAGAAAATCCTTTCAGCCTTTGTGCCTAGGTGAGCTCTCCATTTTGCAGAACGGAAAATACAAAGATTGCTGGCCTCTGGTTGCACTTTCAGCCTCTGTACTGCCGTGGAGATGGAGACGTGCAATTTGCATCTATTTTCCTCCACACTGCATTAATGTGAATGAAATACATTCGCGGTGTATAAATAGTGGACTTAGCACAGCAGCCCTGCTTGCCTGAATAAGTCTTTTAAGCTCCTCTGCCCTTTCTGCCCCACGGCTGCATAGATAAATAAAGAAAAGGCCTTATTATATTTGCGGTGGCTAAAAGTAAAGGTCTTTGCTAAATCAAGTAAACTAAGCCTTCAGACTTGTCCCCTATCACTTGCTGCTTCTTAAATCCCTTGCCTTAGGCTCTATAACCTGATGGGAGAACACTATTCTGGGAGAGCGTTAAAGCTGGAGACGCGGTTACTTACTGACAACGGTGGGGTCTTTGCCAGATACGAAGCCCAAAGTCTCACAGTTGATGTGCTGCAGCCTCCTCGATCGCATAAATAGACAGACAGTGCTTTATTCAGGGCTTTTTTTATAGTTGCTGAGATGTTGTTAAAAGGGAGAGAGAATCTGTGACAAATTTTCACAGGAAAACACTTGGAAGCCTGTTGGGTTTGAACATGGTCGGTTGGGATATAATTGTTTGGGGGGTAATCCTGGAAGAGGACAAACCAGTCACCCCTTGCTAATTATCCATCCATCCATCCATCCATCCAGGTGAGGGCTGCCATGTTTTTGGAAATTAAAAAAGAAAGGAAAGGGGGAGGAAAGACTACTCCACCCCAGCAATGCTTTCTTCCTCCTGAATCCCACGTCCTTCTTGCCCCAAAGCCCCCGGTTCCCATCCCACGTGCTGCAGAGCTCAGGCTTGCCCCTCACATCCATCTCCATTCCCCCCAGGGATGTCGAAAGTCCCAAATCGCTAACGAGACCTTGCCTCTCCCTTGTCCCCTGCCACTATCTGGAGTCCCTTGAGCTACACTGGTCCTCTCCGCAGGAGAAGTTTCCTTTCCTTTAAGGAATGAGGGGAACAGCGAGGGGGCACCTGGACCCCCAGTCCTGTGCCCTCAGCCGCTCGCGAAGTGTTCGGGAGTCAGAAGACCATGGCAGAGGAGGGGATGGGTGGGATGAACACCCGCAGCATCCCTCGGGAACTCTCTGGGAAACATGCAGCTTCCCCAGGATGCTTCAAACGCCACTCTTCAGATTTAGATACCTAATGGCTAAATGGAGCTCTTGGTGGTTTTGACAGAAGGTGGGTGCCTGGTGCCACCCCCAGGTAGCAACCAGCATCTTTCTCTCCTCACTCCTGGTGCCTTTCAGCTTAGCGCTGCTCCCAGCAAATCCTGGCAAACCTTTGGGTTTGCAGACTCAGAGCAACCAAAATTTACTGTTCACACCTGGCTCGTATCACGCTCCTCTCCTCGCAGAAATAACCCTGTGGCCATAAGCCTTCAAGGTGCTCGGCTCCCCATCAGACCAGAGCGTGCAGCGCAAAATAAATTCAGTCCATTTTTTAATATCATTCCAGTAATTCCTTAGGGGATGAGCCCGTCTCGGTGTGCGGGCAGACAAAGAGCCAGCACTAATGCAGGGCTTCATCCTTTCCACGCTCGCTGTCCTTACAGCAGAAATATTCCTGCTGTGCTAATGGGATTAAAAAGATGGGTATCCAGGCACTAAGAATTAAGAGAATTTGGGTTCAAAACATTGTTGAGTTTTCTTTTGAAATGGCTGCATAAATGCATGAATTATTAGCAGATAGAGATTAAAAATTCCACATTAATAAACACAAAAATGGACTTGGCACTTTTTCTTAAACTAAAATGTTATGAATGTAGCGGAGTTTATTTGTAGGCCAAGGCATTATCATAACAGAACATAAACTTTTAGGGCAGCTAGTTATCTGGCATAATAATTCTGTCTTTACTCATTAACAAACATCAGCAAATCCGTGCTGTAGCACCAATATTGGGAAGTGTCGGGTACAGTGGCTTCTTTGTGAATGGACAGTCTTTCTCTGAGAACTGGACCACTGGTAATTAATTATCTCAGCGTCTTTGATCTATTTACTTTGTGCATATTTCATCTGTTTTGGTTTGTTACTTGCATTTCAATGATCTCTCACATTACGGAGCAATTCCTTCAGTTGGGAAAATTGCCTTCCCCTTTCCCATGGGAGCATAGCAGTGGACTAGCCATTCCTCAGAGAGGACAGGTCCATTTTTTACTTCTGTGAGCATGACTGCACTGATTTAAGGAATCTGCCCGTATACAGCTGAGGAATTCAGTTTGCTCTTATGAAGCCTCTGTGTGCATTTATAGCAAACTGCAAACTGTCTTTGGGCTGCAAAGCTATTTGCCTGCTCTCTCGGTTTTAAAGGTAAAATGGTAGGCAGAGATGGCAAAGGATCACTGTCACTGAAGATCTGTTTCTTACTCATCAAAAGCAAGATCATCTCTATTTCTAACTACTGATTAAACACTTAATTGCATTTAACACAATAATTACAGCAAGACTGAGTGTGTATTTGATTGACCTCAGATTTTCCCAAGAACAATTTTATTCACTATTACATGTTGTGAACTTCAGCTCAAAATCAAAGGATTAGTCTTTCTTTTTTTTTTTGCCATGACAGACAATAAACCCATGCTGATAGCATGGGGGTCAAATATCCCATTCCTTCTATCTCCCTCCCCCAAAAACCCCTTGAAATCGGTGTGGGGTTTTTTCAGATGATTGAGGTTGGAACAGTTTGGGAAATGTTCAATTCCTTCCTTCCACAGGCTGTTATTTCTGAGTATCTGATGTTTTATCTTTAACAATTTATGTTATTGTATTATACATGACAGTAAAAGCAGACTTGAGGAGGGACTAGCAAATAATTTATGTATTTTTGGTTTCCATTCTTGAAAAACAACATTGAAAAAGGCACAGCAAACAACTTTTAACTGGAACTGTTAAAATCAAATCAGAGCTAATTTTGCATCCAAAAGCTATGGCAGAATCCAGTTTGCTATAACCCTGCCCATTCCCGTACAAATCAGTGCCTTTTCTTGGACAAAATTAGCTTTAGGTTGATCTATACTGGAGAAATTGAGCTCAAGACAAGGAGAAGCTAAGGGCCCATTACCAGAAGACAAGTTCTGTCACCTCGTCGCTGCAGGAGAGGGAGAGCCGGGCTCTGCTGAGGACGCCGGAGCGCAGGGTCGGCGAGCACGGGGAGCAGTGTGCTCACCCAAACATTCACGCCTTGTGTGGGAAACACGATGGGACCTCACTCTCTCCCCTTGCCGGAGCAGGGGGGGACTCACGCAGCCCAGAGGTTCATCACCAAATATTGGTAAAATAGGACAAACCCAGAATCAGCAACTTGAACTAGTATCAGTCCTGACTCAAAGCTCCCTTCTGGTTTTCATGATGCGCGAAGCCAGATTTTGCTGCCCCGGCTAAAGCACATCTAATTTATGCAGAGGCACTTATCTAGCAAACCCCTAAGGCTGCAGTGATTGTGGGAGGTTCACGAGAACTTTATTTTCTTAAAACCTAAACTATACCCAAAGAGATTCTGCAGTACATTCGGTGCACAGACATTTTTCTCCAACACCAGCAGACAAATCTTCCCAGAGCACGCTCGAACCTCTCTGCTTGGTAGCTTCAATGACAACAGAAATAGCTTTTGAAGCTTTCTCAGTCCGATGGTCTGTTATAGCACAGCCCGGAGAGCACAGGTCTTTGATTTCTATGAAAGCAATTCACACTCTACGGCTGGAGACCAGGGGTTTGGTCTCCTGCTCTTGAGCCCTGCTGTGGTTTGAACGTGAGCCTGCTTCTGTGCTCCAGCGTCACACTGTCACCAGTCGGCACTGGTGTTTGTCTCCCTCTGTGGTTCTTCTTCCATGAGAGGCCGAGATTGACTATTTTTGCCCTCTAGGGTGATACTGGGACACAAACAACATTTGCTCTCTCTTCAGTTTTTATTGACTGAACAGCTGCCCTTGAGCTGCGTCATGAAGCAAATGTATTTGTCTGACCTAATGAAAGCATGAAATGTACGCTGTATTGGACAAAGAGCATAGCAAAAGGATGTTCTCACAAAAAGATGTTTGGGGCTTGCTTTGAGCCACCATGATGCCCAAGCAAAGGAGGGAAGAAGAGGCATCCCACCAGCTCTCCCGGCTCTGGAGCCGAAGCTCACGGCCAGCTTTGGGGTTGTCCTCTCCCCAGCGGCCCCACCAGTCCCTCAGCAGTACCTTGGGAAGCAGCAGCCTCCACAGCTCTAATCCTCTTTTCCCCTGGACCTACCTTTTGTGCCAGGGGATGGCCAAGAACAGTAACCAGGGACTGGAGTGGCAGTGCTTTATATATCTGACATGGAAGAGCAGTGGCAGCATTTTAAGGCACTCTGCAAGAGGTAGCCAGTGAACAACGCTGTGGGAAGGATCCTGCATCCATTCATCAGTGGCTTATGCTTAGAGGACACAAGCGCTTTGGCCAGCAACACAAGACGACAAGTTTGGGCTTAAAGAGGATGAAATTTTCTCTTCCAGACCCCAGCAATCAGACTAGCAGCAGGCAACTTTTTGAAGCCCTGCGCCAGGCTGGCTTTTTCAACGTTAGAGATTACATGCACTGGGAAAAACACAGAGGGAACTATGAGGGTCATGGTTGCCAGTCCCCTTTTGGCAGGACCTAGTCTCCTCAACAGGGAGCGAGACCTGAGAGCTCCTTATAAACACTTCTCTGAAGATGCTGTAGTGCCCCGTCCCTGCCGTGCGGTAGCTCTGCTCTTTCACCATGAGCATGTGCTGCCATGGTCCACTTCCCACGTTAGACCATAGTTTTTCCTCTGAAAGGAAAATTCAAAACCCGCATTCCTAGTAGGAGAATACAGCTGTACAAAGTTGAATCTCAGCCCTCTGACTCCTGAGTTTAGGACTCATTTATTTTATGTGTCTTCCAGGAAAGCAGGAATTTAGTTGTATTGACTGTAAATCCTCCCCTTTTACACGCATTCTGTGTCACCAATTGCAAAAATCCCTGCTAAAGTTAGATATAAAACTTTGGTTTGAGACGAGTCATACATTCCTATTAGTCTTCTTTTTTTTAATAAGAAAAATTCATGGTCTGTGCAGCATAACTTACGCAGTTATCTCAGACTGCCCTCTCATGGCAAAATTTTAAACTGTAGGTTTTCTGAGGCTTTCCAAAGGTTTTACAATTTCAGTTACTGAAAATTCTAGTCCTAAAAAATACTGAACAAGGAGACAAAAGAAGTCATGGTTGCCTGATTCCGTTCTGCCCCATACAGGTCCTGTCACCCATTCATCCCGCCATGCCCACCACTACCAACCCCCGGGACAGCAGCTCGGCCACCACCTGGTACCTTTGTGCTCGCCCGTCCTTCCTCCTCCAGAAGTGTGCCCAGCCGGGTGTCTGAGTTTGGGAAGTCTTCTAACACGCTCGTGCATGTACGTGCAGACACACACTGCTCTTCGTATATGTTAGAGAAGGCCTGACTTCATGAAAGTGTGTCTTTCACGCAGGATGAAGGCTGTCGACAGTCTCCAAATCCTGGCAAACTGGAGGAGTTTCTCAAACCCCGGCATCAGCCACCGACAAGGCTTTGCTGAAGCCACAGGTGAGCTCTCCCCTGCTGCAGAAAGCTCTGGAAAACCAGGGCAGAAAAATTGCTGGCCACCAAAATGATCCTAGAAGCCATCTCAGCTGGCTGCGGACAAGCGTGTGGATGACGGGGGGGCTCTGTGCATACAGATCAGCAACCCCAACCGTGGATGGAAGTGAGCAAGCGGACAGGATCTGCAGCCTCCTCCCCAGCCCTCCAAAGCCGTTCTGCCCACTTCAGTCGTGGCTGCTTCTCCCCGGGGAACTCATCTTGCCCCACACACAGTGGCCAGAGCGGGGCTGTGAGTGAAGAGAGTCACACGCGAAGGAGTTTCTCACCATTTTAGAGCAGGGCTGGGGAGGAATCGATCTAATCTGTGGATTCACGACGTCCATCCAATGTGCGAATGCTATAAACAAACAGTTTACAACTGTTAAACAAACAGTAAGCAGTCACTTACTTCAGACAGGCAGTCTGCACAAAAAGCAGATTGCGCTTTTGCTGTTCCCTTCATGGTCCACGCCGTGGTGACTGCCTGGACACTTGGAGCCTTGCGGTGGTGGCACTGGCACCTTGTGTCCCTCAGCTCCCAGGGTTGTTACTCTTGACTTAAAGCGTTTTCATCAGAGTTAGGGCCTTGCAGTGTGCCTGAGCTCCTCCGAATCAACAGCAGGAGGGTGTCACGTAGCCAGCTGTCGTTCATCACCGCTACGCGGGCACGGCGAATGCATTCACGTGGGCATAAACACATCAAAAATAGCAGAAAGTACTTTGTATGCACGACTGCAAGGAACTGGCGGCTGGAGTGGCGTTTTGGTAGTAAGGTCTGGTTCAGGAAGGAAGCCAAAAAAAAGCCTCTGCCCCAAAGTGGTGTCAGTTCAAGCCACCACTGGTTTCTTTTAGGACAGTGCCATGAGTCTTCTGTAGGTATGTGACCAGGAAAAAGGCCAAGGACATTACCTGCAGCATACAGACCCTTGCAAAATGCTCAAATGCCCAAACAGAGAAAGGAATCTATAGTGGCAGTGTTACTTGTACTAGCAGTGACTTGGAGAAAAATCCTGTCTTTCATTTCCAGCCATGCAGAGCCAGAGATTACTTAAGCCAAGATATATTTACATCCTCCTAACCAGCACCGGGCCATCTGAGGTACAGTCCTCTCCTGACTGCAACAGCTTGCAGGCTGGTGAAGGGTCATACATTGCCTGCATGACAGTACAGCCCTCCGGAATGAGTTATTTCCTCTTACAGCTGATTTATAGACAGAGAGGTAGGTAGAGAAGGTGAACATATACTTGACTCATCAGCATGGTTTTCAGTCCCATTTGGCTCCCAGCTCTTTGTGTATGTTATCTTGCCTGAGTTATGAAGTCTCAACAGGACCTCTTTTATTTAGATATTCAGTCTGGAAAAGCAATACGCTAGGCTTTCGATTTCTAAACCAGGAGTCACACCTGGTTTATGCATTACAGTCCTGCATGGAGTGAGGAGGGAGCCCATTTATACCCCCCCAAACAGCAACTTTAAAACTTTTCTAAGGATTTGATGTGAGAAACGGTTACATTGTATAAATGTCAGCAAAACACCTTCCTTTGAAATTAGAAGAATATAAACAAGAAAGCACTGAGTTGCCAGAAGACCAACATTCAAAGCATGAAACCAATGAGGAAATGAAGTAAATAAAGATCTGGTTCCTTCCTGCTGAGCAAGTGCCCCTGCTGTGAAAACGCTCACCCCCAGGAGACACCCGCTTACCTGCTAACTCCTCAGCTTGGGAAGTGGGGCTGCTCTCCCTGCGGGGACCTAGAAGAAGTCATTTCTCTCCCTCAGCCATCTGCTTTCCTGTGTGTAAAGTGGAGATGATCATCATTACTTTTACTGCCTTATTCATCTTGGATGATGGATTGCACGAGCACAAAGACTTTTATAGGCTCCGTTCCGCTTGTGCAGGGAATATAACATTTAAGCCTCTACTTTCCAGGCTGCCGGCTTCGGCACACGAAGCCCAGACTCCAGCCCCTACCGCGCACCCCCAAACAAAAGTAGATTTGAACACGAGACTTCGAAGCGCGGCTGTGCCGGTGCCAAAGGAGGCTCTGCAGGTTCTCCTCCGGTTCCCCTTCCAGCTGTTTCCACCGGAGCTGCTGGAAGCAGAGTTTGTTTCCTGGCTCTTGTCCTCAGGCACCCTGACATCCAGCAAACCCTGACAGTTCGCACACAGGACCCACGGTTTTGCCCCAGTCCCTGAGCCAGGCATCCCTCCCAGGGCACGGCTGCCCCTCTGAACCTTTAAAAAGGTTCACTACTGCCCTGGGGATCCTGCGGGCAGAGGCACAGGCTCTGTGTTTTGGCTTTTCCCAGCTGTTTTCCCCCACATGTGGTTGCAGAAAGGCAGCATGAGGTCTCTTCTCCCTCACCCTTGACAGAGTGGCTTGGAGCCTCCGGCAGCCCTCGGTGGAGGGCAGGCAGCATCCCATGCCTGCCTGTTTCTTCAGGGAGGGAGGGATAGCTGGGTCCAAGGGGCCCTGGGTAAAGAAAGTTTGAAAAAAAGGGCTTTAAATCATCAAAAATATGAAATGTGACATAATTCCTTTGCTTCCATAATTCCTTTGTCTCCGTTCTCTCCCAAGCATAAAGCGGATATGGGGCAAGCAGGAAAACCCCATGCAAAACTTTTAAATTTAGGGCAGGCCAATTCAGTGCAGTGCAATTGCCGCTCACAGTGAGGATGAGGAGTTGCTTTCACTCTAGATTAACCTCTTTTCTGGACAGGCTAGGTCCAAATGTGGCTTTGCCCAGCCTCACCCAGCAACTTTTGGGTATGTTCAACTTTCTCATATGTGCTGACATCCAAGACATCCAAGTCATTAGGTGTTTTGAGAGCCTCAAATGAAAACACACCAGAAAAATAGCATCCTCTCCCCACGGGGTAAGGGTAAAATCTCTGCTTGAGCTGTCCAGGAGGGAGCCTGCACGGATCTGGCCCTGGGGCACGTACCAGGGAGCAGCAGTAGCTACAGCTGTGGACCCATAGGGGTCAGTTTATACCCAAAAAAAAGCAAAGGCAGTACTTACTAAAGCATGGTCAGTGCATTCAAAAAAAAAAAATCACAAGTATTTTTAGTTTTGAAAATAGTTCTGTTAACTGAGGACTCTGGCAAAAACAAACGGGCACTTTCTGCAGCCCCAGTGACTGCTTTGTTTCCCATACAACAGCCTGCATGTCTTTGCAAATGCCCACAGACTTCTGCTGGTTTTACCTTTCACTTTAAATGACAATTTGAAAGCTCTTTGCTGTGGTTGCTATCCTTCTGACCACAAACTACCTACAGTGGTCACCACTGGAAAGCCCCAGCGCATATCACCAGTGACCACACCATTTAAGGCCCGTACACTGCAATTCGCTGCACACCAGCAGTCTGGCAAGTCCGTGCAATGCCCCTCGTGTCATGCCCAAGATACCACAACATCTATAATTAGAGCAGGAAATGCCTGTGGCATTGTGGTGAACACTACCAACAATTTCCTTTCTGCTGCTGCTTGTGAGAAGTTGCTGCTGACATACCCAAGGAATTATGAACCTAGTTGAGTTGCAAGAGCAGTGTTATTTTCTCCATCTTTCTTCCTACTTCCCTGTCTGTACTGATGGTTTTTTCCTTGCTTTTCATTTAGCTTAAGTGTCTCAGTGGCGGGACCACCTTTTCATCCTAAGATTACAGCATCCATGACCATGAGGCCCCAACCCCTGATGGACGCAATGGCAAGATAATTGTTCTGTGTTAGAAACGTGCGTCCTACCTGTGAGGCTGAAGAACAAGCAGTAACCATCCAACACAGCACAGCAAATCTGCTCTGCCAGTAACTCCGATTAAAACTGACTTCTATAGAGGCCTCCGGTGCACGTTGATGGGCCATGGGCGGATTGCAATGGTATGGAAGGAATAGGCTATAGAGGAGCACAACCTCGTAGTGTAAGGGTTATCCCTCTATTTCCTAGTTTAACATCTAGAAAAAGATTTTTTAAAATATCTCAAAATATGCCCTTTTCATAAAGATCAAGGCCCTGCAGTGCGAGAGTAGCGCTGTCTTGTTCTTTTACTTCACTTGAATGTTTTATCCTAAATATATCCTACATCATCTCTGTTGAAAAGTGTGCATAATTTCTATTTTCTTACTCCCAATGGCTACCAAGGACAAGTGACCACCATCTGCAATATAACAAACCCCTACCCATCAGAAGACCTTTGTTACCATTTCCCTCACTCCTGCTCTACACATACTCCATTCATTTCCAGCTTAAGTAAACCTAGTTCCTTCAACCTTTCCTAAGAAGGGCAACCAAGCTGGTGAGGGGCCTGGAGCACAAGTCTTGTGAGGAGCGGCTGAGGGAACTGGGGTTGTTTAGTCTGGAGAAAAGGAGGCCGAGGGGAGACCTCATCGCTCTTTACAACAGCCTGAAAGGAGGTTGTAGTGAGGTGGGTGCTGGTCTCTTCTATCAAGTAACTAGTGATAGGACAAGAGTGTCCTGGTTTCAGCTGGGATAGAGTTAATTTTCTTCCTAGTAGCTGGTATAGTGTTGTGGTTTCGGTTCAGGATGAGAAGAATGTTGATAACACACTGATGTTTTCAGTTGTTGCTCAGTAGTGTTTATACCAAGTCAAGGATTTTTCAGCTTCTCATGCCCAGCCAGCGAGAAGGCTGGAGGGGCACAAGGAGTTGGCACAGGACACAGCCAGGACAGCTGACCCAAACTGGCCAAAGGGGTATTCCATACCATGGGATGTCATGCCCAGTATAGAAACTGGGGGGAGTGGGGGCGGGGGATCGCCGCCTGGGGACTAACTGGGTGTCGATCGGTGGGTGGTGAGCAATTGCACTGTGCATCATTTGTACATTCCAATCCTTTTATTATTACTGTTGTCATTTTATTAGTGTTATCATTATTAGTTTCTACTTTTCTGTTCTACTAAACTGTTCTTATCTCAACCCACGAGTTTTACTTCTTTTCCCGATTTTCTCCCCCATCCCACTGGGTGGGAGGGGAGTGAATGAGCGGCTGCATGGTGCTTAGTTGCTGGCTGGGGTTAAACCACGACAAGAGGAAATATCCTCAAGTTGTGCCAGGGAAGGTTTAGATTAGATGTTAGGAAAATTTCTTTACTGAAAGGGTTGTTAGGCATTGAAACAGGCTACCCAGGGAAGTGGTGGTGTCACCATCCCTGGAGGTACTCAAAAAACCCATAGACATGGCACTTCAGGACATGGTTTAGTGGGCATGGTGGTGTTGGGTTGGCGGTTGGACTCGATGATCTTAAAGGTCTTTTCCAACCTAAACGATTCTATGATTCTAATAGATCAGTTTTCATCTTTTCTGTTGCTTCTGTTTCCTTGCAGGCAGCATGGAACAAGCACCACATCACACCTCCCCAGTTCCTGCTGGTCAGGCCAGCCTGGAGAGAGGCACAGGTCTCAGGTATCTGCCCCGTGAGGAGAGGCTGAGGAGCCAGGGCTGGCTCAGCCCGGAGCTGAGACAGCTTTGGGGGGAAGTAAGAGCAGCCCCTAATGAGAGGGCTATGGAGAGGGACCCAGGCTGCTCGCAGCCTGCTTGCAAGACGAAAGGCAATGGCCATGAGGTGAAACACGAGTTTCAGACAGAATAAAGGATGTATTCTTTCCCCATGAGGACACTCAATCAGTGGGACGGGCTGTCCAGTCTCCGTCCCTGGAGGTTTTCAAGACCCAACTGGATGAAATCCTGAGCAACCTGGTCTGATATCACAGCCGCTCCTGCTTTGAGCCAGAGGTTGGACTGGAGACCTCCTCACGTCCCTCCCAGCATTAAGTAACCTATGGTTCTGTGATCCTATGATCTTCCAGATTACGAAATGCAGTACATATGCTGTATAAGCCACTCCCCATAGACAATATACATTTAAAACCAAAGCAGAAAGACATTTGAAAATAGAGCTCATGAGGTGTATAGGAGGACCTAGTTCAGTGCTGCATTCCCAGGTCAGTGTACGCTTCAAGGAGATGCCTACCAAACAGATTAATTTTGGTGAAAAGCCTGGGGAGTCATAAAGATATCATCGCTTTGAAATACAGTCAATTAAAAAATCAAAGTGATTTCAAAGGCCATGCCTGCCAAATGCCCTTTGCCACCATCAGCAGTTTCACAATCTTGTCCTCCCATTTTATTGCAGTATTTTCTCACCTTTATTGCATGAAAGACTCACCGGTGTGGCAGAGCACCAAAAAAACCCCAAACAGCTAGAGAAAGGAGACAAGCAGTGAACCTCGTTAAGCCCACAACGTTGTTGAGGGTTTGAAGTAAACAAACAAGAAAGACATTTCCTTGAATTGCTTCAAGTTCTAGTACACCAAGGAGGTAGTTTTGCCCATATTAGGTGAAATATTTTCAGAATTGGGCTTTCAACTGATGTTTCTTAAAGTGACACCTTGAACATCTCACTGCCTACAAAGAGCACATCAGAATCTGCAGCCGAGCTCTGGTTCCTATCTTGGCAGTAGAATCACAAAAATTACACCACCACCTCCTCTACGTAAACCAGAGTGTCTCATCTGTTTTGTAATTGCAGATTTATGAAACTTCACCACAAGAGCACTGAATGACTGTGCAGTAAACTGTGCTAAATGTCAGTGTTGGATAACTAGAAGATGTCAAAATCCTAGGTTAGGCTCAAAAGTTGACGCTTTCTTTTTACATTTTTCCCTATGAGCAACAAACAGTGGAGGAAAGAGAAGTCTCCAGAAAGTTTACAAAAAGCGAAACATAAATGTAAAATATTCTTAAAATAACATCAGGCATGTATTTAAAAAAGAAAGTTATTACAGGCAGTAAGGTGTGTGCCTTCAGGCATGTATAAAACAGTGGGAGCAGGCATTACACTTCCCTCCTCCGGGGACTGCCTTTGGGGGCTGAGGGAGAACCCTGCTCCTGGACCTGGCCATCCTTCCTCTTCCCCTGTCTTGTTCCCAGCCAAGGCTTGGGTCAGTAAAGAGGATGACTCCGGAGCTCTTTCCACGGGGGAGTCCAGCCTTTACTCCGCTCCCCCAGCCCCTCCCTGTCATCTGGGGAGGGAATTTCCACCCTCGGAAAAAAACATCGTTAGCTTCCCAGCATGTTTCCAGATGTGCATTATTTTTCTTTTTTCTTTACATAAGGGCTTTCTGACCGGCACCTTAAGTTTTGGGAAGCCAGCTGTCACCCAGAAGAACTTACTTGTACTTAGCCCCATGCAGGTGAAGCAGCCCAAGAAGCATGACAGCTACAATAAATTAATACCATACACATCCTCTCCTATCCCCTGTGTCTGTATCGTCAACTTAAAACACAGTCTCTTCACCGTAGGAACTTCCTCTTGCTACTCATTTGTACCATGCCTAAAGGAGAAATGAACTTACGTGGCTGCTTCCTCACGTTCTTCTGCCGTGGAGCTGCCCCTCATGCTCTTGCGGGGCTATGCCACAGCTCTCCACCTACCCTACGCATCCACCCATGAGTCCTGCTGTCCGGCATTTGTCCTGCCGTCCAGCTTTGGGCACCCCCGCTCTGGGATTTGCTGGTAGCTGCGGAGTCTCCTGCGGAGACTTGGACACCAGGTCATGTCACGGTCGGTGTCAGAGGCTCTGGTATAAATGTTCTGGTACGCCGGTGTGGTACAAATGAAAAGTCATGATTATTTGTTGGGTGGATTACATATCGTCTTACTTCCATATGTATACGTGTACAGGTATGTGGGCACGCACCGATCTTCCATTCAAATCTGGGAATGTTTCCAAATACACAAATGCCATAGAAAAATAAATATATGAAGCATAAATCATCCTTCAAGACCAGGTCTGGGGTTCTTGCAGATCCTCAAGCTCCCACTGGTGTCACAGGAAGCACAGCAAGCACAAAAAGTGCACATTGTTCAGTAGATATTTATTTCTTTGCCTTCATTGCTGCATGACGGGCTCATGTGATGCAGCTGTTGGCTCTCCACTCCCAGTGTTTAGGCAGTAATAGAAGGGAAGCAAAACAAAATGTGGCCTAAACCCCTGGAAACGCACAAGTAGATATAAACAGCTGGGATGGAAGAAACTTTTTTTCCTTGCCCCCGCTGACATTTTTCGGTCTTTGCTTCTCCCACAGAGGGGTTGCTGGGTGGGAGAGATTGCAACCACCAGAGGATACATCTGAATTATTTGGAAGTCTTGTGAAGTTTGTATACAAAACTGTTTGTCTAATTGCTGCAATTTGGAAAGCTGAAACTTTCCAAGGCCTTTTTTTTTTTTCTTCTAATGCAACTTCTTTTTCCTGACTTGAAGCCCTCATTTAAACATGCGTGACGAATGTTACATTTTCTGCAGAGAGTCAGCAGTGCAAACATAGCACCAGGTTTCCAACAGTTCATTCTGTGGGACAGTATCTGTGTGAATGGCAGATCTCTCACTGTCTCATATGGACGGAATTTCTGTCTGACCCTACTCTGGGAGGGGACTTGGGGAACCAGAGGGCCCCCATTCACACCCTAAGCCACCCCACATTGCGTGGCCTCTCCTTAACTCTACCATCCTCCTTATACACCTACCTCACCATCTCCAAACTGGGGATAAGGAACAGCAACCATTTCAACTGCTGTTCTACATTCAGGGAAATTACAGCAAATTTTGTTTTTACAGGCGGTTGTCAAAAAGCAACCGCTTTTACAGCAAAACTGCTCTTATTTTATGTGCCACTTTCACATTCTGGTTTTGTTTCCTCTCTCTGTAATTTACTCAGCAGGGGAGAAGCATATAAATTTCCTGTGCATGCTCCCAGCAGTTTTTGCCCTTGAAAGCTCAGATTAGCCCGCAGCGAGCTGGGGCTCCTCGGGATCAACACGGGAGCGGCAAAATCAGCGCCGGGATCTGTAGGAAGCAATGAAATGGCATTAACTTGGTGGGGGTGTAATTTAGGAAATCTCTCGTTGTCACATACCTTGGAAAATAACAACCACAAGACCCGCAAGAAGTAAGAGTACTAGCAGCAGTAGATAGTGGTATCTTTACCATTCAAGTTCAAAAAAAAAAAAAGGGGGGGGGGGGGACGACACCAAAAAAAAGCCCCAAACAGCCTTTCATTGTTTCCCAGGGCTGGTCTCTTGCAACTAGAAATAAAGTACTGGAGCAATATACTGTTCTCTAGGGGTTAATGTTACATTAATCAGAACTGACAAGCATGAAAATCATTCTTTGTTGTCTTTAAATTGCTAATTTAAGATTGAAATCTAAAACGCTTGAGCACTGATCGTTAACACTGACGCTCAGACAAAACCCAAGTACAATCTTCTCTCCTATGGGCCACTACACAATTGTTTTACATTTGGTTGAGAAAACAAATGCAAAGTCCGTAACTAAATCCTAATGTATCGTTTAAGTGTTTCCATTCACAGGCTTTCTTTGGCTAAACTTCAACGAATTGTACTACAGTTTAATTGAAAAGCAGCATTTGCACAGGCATTTACATCTGAAGGCAGAAATACTGGCATTGTACCCTGCGGTGCAATGGCAGCAATAATTCCCCCAAATCCAAATAATTTTTTTTGCAGGTATTATTTTTTCCAGTTGCAGAGGTATTTCAATGAGCCGATTCTCAGTTGAGGTATCAAGCAGTCTGAGATATTCAGTAACAAAAAGCTTATTTAATAAGCTTATTAAGGTTTAAAAAACCTATTAAAGGGTACAGTCCGAACTCAGCTCAGTGAAGACAGGCACCAGATAAAATCAAGGGGAACAACGCACCATTAAATGTGTGGCCACAAAACTAACAAAAAAGTACCTAGCAGCAAAAGAAACGGGGCAGGTATGTCCTCCTTCTGCCTCTTTAATGGAATTATAGGTTGTGTTAGGGGCCGAATCAAGTCCAGTTTCTCTCGCCAGCTTGAATATTTGCAGGTTCAGGTCTGTTCGCAGACACAGCTCCCACTGAAGTCCATGGACATAGGCCCTTGCAGCTGAAATATGCTGAAGCTGAATCTTCAGCTTGGCTGAAGCAAACTCTGCGACCTAAAATGGCTTAACTCCAAACCCATCAGCGGATCTGGTTCGATCCTGTCCCTTGTGATGAGGAAGGAGGAATAAGGACATCTGTGACAGTCCCACTCTATATGTGACTTTATATGATGCTTGGGAGGATGAGAGTAGGAGAAGGGCTGGGGGCAAAGCAAGCTGTGCCCTCATTCTTCCCTCTGAGGAGGCAGTGAGCTACAGTAGCTGTGATAGCCAGCATCCAGGGTGAAGAATGACACATTTATCACACCCGAGCACTTCGCCTTTCTTTGCACTTACAGTAAAGCAAGGCTGAGCTATGCAGACATACTTACCACATCCATTGACCTCGAAGGGAGATCCATAGCAAATCTTGGGGCAGAACTTGCCACACAAAAGACGTGTTAAAGACACAAGCACTGTCATGCAGAACAAGCTCTCAGAGCAGAAGAAAAGGACTCAGCATTTGGCCAAGGAGTGGGGTCATGCACTGAGGGTGCTTTGTATTCTGGGGAGGACGTGGGACGATGGCTCTCCAGGCTCATGCAGAGCAAAGGCAGAGGAATAGAAGGCTTAGGGAAAGAGAAAATGAATGTAGGGTTTAGGGAAAGAGAAAATGCGAGAGATTCTGAGCACTCTCTCATCTGGCAGCCGGATCCAGAATATGAAGGTGCCTGCAGAAGAGGGCACTTCTCTTTCCTTCCTGTGGATAGAATAGGAGTGTAAAACTGCCCTTGAATTAAGAGTTAATCAGAGCAACGTTCCTGTGTTTGTTAACCCCAACATCACTAAAAATCTCCTTCTGGTGTCTAGACTCAAAGTCAGATCTAACCTAAGTATAACAAAATCAGATGTCCATCATGTCCCGTGCTCCTTCGCAGCACCCCTTGTGTATAGTAGTAGGGCAGGTCCTAGTAGAGTCAATGAAGAAAATATTGACAAGCGTGTTTTCACCAGGTTATGTTGGATTCAGAGTCATAGGGGATGACTCCTGAGTTTGAAAATGAAAAAATTTTTCACTCTACACTTGTCCTTACAAGGAGCAGTAGCAAGATTTGATTGATACATTTTTGTTGCATTAAATTCTGTCTCTTGACACTTCCAATGCATGTTTAGTTGGTTTCTATGAAAGACTGGCAGGAAGAGGACCTGTCTGAGCATTTTTAGTAACAATATTTGTGTAGAGCTGGGACTCAGAAGCTCACCAAAAGCACAAAGAGAGCAAGCCAAATGCCTAATAATGAAAAGGAACCTTAGGGCCACACACAATTCAGTTAAAATCAATAGCACCTGCCTAAAGAAATGTTTGTTAAATTTTCACTTCTATTTCAAGCTATTTAAAAATGAGAAATAATAAGAAAAAAAACCCCAAGTGTCATTAAGCATGTTGGTGTATTTAACATTGTCAATAGGCCTTCAAAGCCTTGGGCCCAAATGCTTCCTTACTGTTAAACCATTTTAGCCATGGGGATGGGTTTGTCTGCATTTGTCTGGCAAAGCCAATGTGGAGAAGTGAAGGGAAGTCAAATGGGAGGAAGAAGAGTGGAATAAGCATGGCATTAAGCTTAACAATGACAATTTCCCCTCAAATCAGCATTAAAATGAGTATTTTCTGTTTTCTTTACTCTTATGCAGAAAAGTAGGGAAATTCTTGGAAAAATACCTGGTGATTTTTAATGTCATATGTACACTTTACATTTTCTGCTTTGTTTTTAAACCTGCAGGTCATTTAAAGACTCAGGAATCCTCCCAATCTTTCATCCCATTTGGGAAAAATACGTATTTGCAAAATGTATCTTCTATGTTCAGACCCAGTCGAAGTACAATGAAGTGAGTAGGGGTGGGATCCAGTGCACCAGGCAGACACCCAAACCTAAGGATCCGCACACAGGCTAAGTGCAGGATTCAATTGCCTGAGGATAAGGCATCTGCCACCACCGAGGGACCTGGGCTGGGGAGAGGTGTCCAGCCCCACAGGCAGCTCCAGGAATGTTTGGCTCTTCTGCAGACCCTCCATCATGCCAGTCAGCCTCCGAGGATGACTTTGGTGCCCACGGCCATCTCAAGGGCCTGTATTTAGGCAACTAAACGTGTCTGCATTCCTGTTACAGTCAATGGAGATCCAAGGCTTGATTCAGTTGCCTACACGTTGGCATCTACAGCAATGTGAGACCCCCTAAGGTGTCTGAGATATCTCTCTGGAGCTAGCAGATACGGCACAGGACGTATGGGAACTGATACCTTTCCAGAAGGGTAGCCTGAGAGCAGGAGGGACATCCTCTCAAGTGGCATTAGACATTCACAGAATTGATTGAGCTCTTGGTCAGTGTATTCAAAGGAGTCTAGACATTGATTCATTTAACCGGCCATCAGCTATCTGCTTAGGGTCAACCTCAGGAGATGTCCAGCACTCAGTTCAACTGTCTTGGCACCCAGTACCATTTGAGAGGCTACAGGCCACCCCATCTTGTCTCCAGCTGCAGCTCCAGAAGGGCACTATAGTCCTGTAGGGTGTGTGCCAGGTTGGCCAGCCCTATCTGAATGTCTCATACACCAGAAGAACCTCAGATACAACTGATGCAAGACCCCCCTCCCAAACTCTACTAGGAATTAAAACACCTAGCTTGTATGTAGATACAAACATGTACATGTCTTCATCTTGAACTGAACTGCAGCCAAAAAGTTCCACGGGTGCTGGAGAAAATCCTGTATTATTTTCAGGGTCACACACACACAGAATTTCTCTTTGAGTCCTGAATCTGTTTATAGATGAATAAAAGTATTTTGTTTGTATCAAGAAACATGGCAACACAACAAATGGCCTGTGCAGATGTTGCATGAAGGTAAGCATACAAACTTTCCCCCAAACATGCAAATACTGGTATGTATGTGTATCAAGCTTTTAGATGAGCTTTCCAAGATTCCCCTTCTTAATGTGCTGTTTTAAAATGCTCCCACTGTTTTTAAAAAAAAGAGTTTTCTATTTATCATCTAGGGCTGAACTGGAAACCATCGAGCTGCTCATATTAGTATATGCAACTTTGTGATTTATTATCGCTCTTCTCATCCCATCTATTTTCTGTGCCTCAGGTGTGCAATTAACTCCAAATTGTCGGTCCCATCTGCTTATGTCTACACAGGACGTGTCTGTACTGTCATAAAAGCAAAAGAACAAATTTCCTGATCACCAGTATTGCCTTGCACTTCAGGGAAGCCAGCTGGCTCTCCAGGAGGAGAAATTTCATATAGGAGCAGCTTGCATTCAAAACAGTTCCTCGTGCAAGCAGTGTGGATGCAGGCAGCTTGAGACCACAGCGGTGACAAATGTGACCTCACATCGGAGCAGTGTGGCTGCCAGGGTGACATCATACCCTGCAAGTGCTGCGGGCACACAGGGGCACCACTCCTAACTGGGGTGCTGCAAACAAGTAACAGGGTCCACATCAGCCAGAGCAAAAGGTGGCTCCGTATTTGTTTAAAGCTCGCTTTTTGCTTCTTTAGCTTACGTAAGGCTTTCTCTTTGTCTCTCCCTTTTCACCAGTTCTGAACATTCAAACCACAAAACCAGACCCAAAGCTAGTGCAGAAAAGTTGCCTCTGCATCCAGTCTTTATTGATATGCTGTATCACATCAACTCTTCAGATAGATTCAGAAGATATGGTTAACCTACCCTTTTGTTGTTCTTGAGTATCAAAACCTATTACTATTTTATACTTGTGTTATATTTGACAGAAATTTAGAATTTCAGATATTTGTAAAAGTTTAGATGCCTCATTCAAAATAACAGCTTATGATGCCTCCATCCATCAAACGGACTAAGTAAATATTTTTTCAGTTTTATTAATGCAGTAAGTGCACACAGTGTATATAATGCTAGGGACCATTTAAAAAATACATTAAAACTATTGCCATATTGGAAAGGTTTTAACGTTGAGTCAGAGGTGGTGTTCTCCCCTCCAGAGAGTGTTTTTACACATAATAGGAAGATATGAGGTTACATTACTTTTAGGAATTTATTACATTTGCTTGCTTCTTGACAATATATTCTATATCTGGCATCCATTTTCATAAATGCCCAATGAATTTAAAATTAAATTACATTTGGGAAATCAATTTCTGGCTGTCTCAATAAATCACAAACATTCTAGCTGTAATGTCTGGATGGTGGAAAGGAGCTGGGTTTTATATGTGTCCCTACGGCTCAGGAATTCTCTTACCAGCCTTGAATGTTTTTAATGTGGCTATTATTTAGGAGAATAAATACACAACTGTGAGAAAGGTTAAAGGAAGGTGAAAAATTTTAAGCGGGATGTCACTAAAGGTGCACGTGAAGCAGGATGGATATGGTAAGAGCAGCACATAGCAATTCAGTGATTTACCTGTTATGCCGGAGCCAAATCCCAATTCCAAATCAGTACTTTGCAATGATTAGATAACATGGCAGGAACAGAGATTGAAGGCTGCCCTAACCCAATAAGGGTATGAAGTATGCTTAGTGAAAACCAGCTGAAATGTTGTCCATTTACACAGGGAACCCACCCCCACAAGAAAAAAAAAAAAAAAAGAGAACTTTATTCTGTGTTAAATCAGATACTGCAGAGATAGCAGAGACATGGCAAATCTCTGTTATCACTAGAACAGGGGTTTAAAAGATAGGCGCTGTTTGGTGAAAGAGAAGGGGGTAGCACTGTGCATTAGAGAAGTGACAGGCTACCAAGATATAAAAAATAGCATTAAATAAATAAGAATTGGGGGGGGGGGGGATCATAATCACTTTGGGAATGGCTGCTAAAAGTGGCCATTTAGGGCATAAAGGGGGTTGGTGACAAGGCCTCAGGCTGTGTCTGAATGGAGCGGTTAAGCATATGCATGGCCGAGAGCCACCATTTCCCATTTGCGCTGCTGACCCTAGCCTTCCTGTGAGCAGCCCAGGATCGAAGTCTCCCCTGGATGCTTAGGAAAACCAGGATTTGGGATTACTTCTCAGTGCCCTGAATGGTAATACCCAGAGCCTCACCTAGGCGTGTGTGGAGGCATCAGGATTTTGGGCTCTCCCCCTCTAGAAACTTGGAGGGGCTGAGTAGCTCAGGCAAAAGAGGTTACGCCAGGGACGGGACGGAGTCAGTCTGGTCTTGAGAGCAGATCCGACATACATTTAATCAACAGACAGACGTGCACACACAACTGGATTTAGAGATTGAGTGTGAGAATATTATTGTAAGAGGATTCCAGCGATGGATCGCTATGGGAGGGTTAGTTTGCCAATTATGACTGAAGAAGAAACTGCTGCTCTTAAAGATGGAGGTAGTAACTTGACAAAAATAAATATAGTTATTTGAAAATTGTGAAAGGTATCTTAAAAAAGACCTAAGAGGGATGTGCAAATACATGGAATCACTGTGCATGAGCGGTTTTTACAAATATTTTGATTAGGCAACAGTACTCCTCGCTTTAAAATTTCAAGTTAGAAACACATTGCAATCATGAGAGGAGCCTGGTGAGTTTAATTTATCCATATACTCTTTTTATGAGCTTCTGAAAGCACCATGATAAAGTGACCCTGCAGAAAAACTGAACTGTGTCTCTTGGCCACATCCTGCTAAAGCCATCTCAGCAGTCTCATTAGAAACAGCAAGAACTGGAAGGCACTACTGGAGGAGAACTGAGGCAACTGGGGCCTATAGATTTCAAGTTTTAAACTGAAACACATTTTCTGTGATGACACAGTTAGAAACACAGAAACAGATGTGCGAGATTTTGATGCCGTCACGAGGTTTTGACGCCGTCATGAAAACATCCTGCCGCATAATGGATCCAAAACGAGATGGGGGGGGATCTGAAGTGCTCACGCTCCTCATCAAACCACCACCGCTTGTTTTATCGTGCCGAAGCAGCAGCACACACCTTCCCCACGACCACATTCTGCAATCGCAACACCATGCACCATCTTTCTGGGCAGGTTCATATAAACCAAAAGCCAACCTGCTTGAGCGTGGATGCAGAAAACCACATCAGCCCAGTCAGGGGGGTTGAGTTTTCACCAAATATCTCTTGCCCCCAAACACCTGTGCTTGGCTGCCCAGTACACCCTGGGGCAGAGCAGAAGGCGTGCGCCAGTGTAAGTTAACTCAATTCAGGACGAGCAGAACTGGAAAGCAGCTAAGAAGAGCTGGCCGCACTTCAGCAACTGTAGTTGTAGAAGGACCTGTGTAAAGACACTTCAAGTTTATGAAACAGGCCATCTGCAGGATGTGAGTTTACAAGATTTCGCCTATTTAAGTTTCTGTAATGAAACCCGAGACTGAAAAAGTGCTCGATAGATGGGTAACGGGGGCCCGATAAGAGCTTTTTTTTTCTTTCCGCGGAGCTGCCTTGCGGAAGTTTCCCAGAAGAGTGTGAAGGAGTCTCCCCGGCCGAGATCTCCCGCACGGTGTCTTTGACCGTCAGGTTTTGCCAGAGGGAGCCCAGGCCCCTCTTCTTCCCCGCAGGGTACAGACCCACTTCGGGGAAAACAGGTGCCCCGCGGGCACAGGCCGGGGGGACAGAAGAAGCACCTCGGTGCCTGGGGAACCCGCTCCCGCCGCCCGCCCGCCCGCCTCAGCCCCTCACAGGAGGGCAGCGGCGGCCTTCGGCCCCTCACAGGAGGGCAGCAGCCCCCGCCGCCCGCCCGCCCGCCTCAGCCCCTCACAGGAGGGCAGCAGCCCCCGCCGCCCGCCCGCCCGCCTCAGCCCCTCACAGGAGGGCAGCAGCCCCCGCCGCCCGCCCGCCCTCAGCCCCTCACAGGAGGGCAGCGGCGGGCTTCGGCCCCTCACAGGAGAGCAGCATCCCCCGCCGCCCGCCCGCCTCAGCCCCTCACAGGAGGGCACGCCCGGCTTCCTGCTCCCCGCTCGGCGGGACCGGCCCGCTTGACCCAGCCGCCGGCTTGGCGGTGTCGGCGGGAGAGGGGGGGGCCGGGGGAGGTGGGAGGAGACGTGGGAAGGACTTCGGTTGCCACTACAAATCTGGTGACAGACCCGCCGCCGGCACATGGCGATCGGCCCTTCCCGCCCCGCTCTCGGCAGGTAGGTGCGGGGCAGCGGCGGCGGCGGCGGCCCGACCCGGGGTCTGCCGTGGGTGGGTGTGAGGGGTCCCTAGCGGCGCTCCCCGCGCCGGCTCCCCCCCTACCCCACCCACGGCCCCGACGCCCGCTTCCCGCCCGTGGGTGAGCGGCTGAGGGGAGGCGGGAGCGGGGGATCCCCGCTCCCGGCGGGGGGGGGGTACGGGTGTGTGTGTGGGGAGTGAGGTGAGGGGGGGGGGGGGCGGCCTCTGCGCGGCGCTGACGTCGCCGAGGGGCCGCTCCGAGGAGGCTGCGGCTCGGGGCGCCCAAGATGGCGGCAGCGGCGGGTGACGGGTGCGTGCGGGGGCGGCCGGCGGCAGCGGGACGACGGTTTTGCTACCCCCGCCGGCCGGGGGCGGTCGGTGGGAGACCCGCGGATGGGGTGTGGAGGGGGAAGGCGGCGGCGGCGGCGGCAGCCTTTCCCCCCGGGCAGGGGCGGCGCGGTGCCCGCGGTGGGGCACCTGAGGAGGAGGCTGTGGTTGCCGCGGGGGCGAGGCGGGCACGGCGTGGGGCTGGGGGAGCCGCCCGGGGAGGGAGCGAGGGGGGCTGCGGCCGTGCCAGCGTTCTCCGGAGGGGGAGCGGAGCCCTCGGGGCCGTGTCCCGTCCTTGTCCTTCCCCCCGCCCGCCGGCCGCGGGCAGGAGGCGTCCTGCCGCCTCCCCGCCGCGCTCGGTGTGTGGCGGCGGGCAGCCGGACCGGGCGACTCTGCGTGGGGCCCGATCCCCTCACGCGTTCCGGAGGGGTCTCGGAAGGGCGTCGAGGTGAGGGAGACCCTGGGGAGGAGGAGCGGAGGGTGGCGGTGAGCCGCGGGGGCAGCAGGGCTGCCAAGGCCAGCCCCCCTCGCGTCTCCTCCGTTGTCGGCTTGTTGTCGGCGAGAGGCGAAGAGCCGTGCCGTGTCGCGGGGCGCCTGGACCTGCTCAGCGAAACGGCATCGAGCCGCGGGTGATCTTAACCTGGAGTGTCTTTACTTGCAAGGGCTGTCAGAACAGGGGCCAGGCGTTGTCCGGGGAGCTGTCAGAGCAGTCGGAGATGCTTCTTTTTCTCTAAATGGGAAGAACTGTCGAGTGTAAATCCAGGCTAATAAGAAGTGCCGGGGTTTTTTTCGTGCTTTTGTGAAAGCGCTTCAGTCTGAACTATTTGTTTACCTTGAACTCTCAACTGCAGGAAATGCGCGGTTATTTGCAGTAGGAGACATTGAATGTCACGCTGTACCGGTGTTTGGCGTCCTGGTGTAAATGGCTACTTCTGAGCAGCATACTGTATATACATTCCTTAGCTGGCGAAAAAAAGAGAAAAAAAAAAAGTTAAATGAGGAACTGTATGGCTCCAAAGAAAGGAGGCTGGGGGGGATTCTTGTCAAAGGCTGCACTGTTAAAAATCGGAAATAATTTACAAAATTTCCTTTTGAAGTGCTGCTTTGATTTTTGAGTCTTACTGTTATGCCTGCAGGACTGTACTGCAGCTTGAAGTTATGCACATCAACGTTTTGCTGGGCTGTTTTCTTTAAAAAAAAAAAAAAAGAAAAATCGTTTAAGAAAGCGGTAAAGCAGTACAGCTGCCTTCTAGTTAGCATATTTGTCGAAAACTTTCAGTTGTTCAAGTACCCATGATTCCTGTTTTTTCAGATATTAAACAGGTACTCTGAAACTGGTGAAAATCAGTTGGTAAACTGTCATCTGATTTAAAAGCAAGAATGTTAATGGGACACACCAGCACACACACACACATGTGTGTATATATATTAGTAAAACTATGTACTGTATTTCTAGTCTAACGCTCGAGATGGGCTGTTTGATTTTTCATTTCTGTGCCAAGCAATTACTTACAAAAGTAGTGACTAAGGGAAAAAGATTTCCTTTTGTTTATATTTAGAAGCACAATTTTAAAAATTATCAGCTGTGAAGATGTTTACATTGTTTACATGGAACACAAATGGAAGAAAAACATCTATTTCCTTGACTTCTAAGTTGTTTTTTGCCATCGAGTAGTTCTTCAGCTCATGAGTTACCCCGAAATGTACATTTTGCCAGCCATTCTTTAGTGAAACTAAAGAAACGAGCATGTCAATAAGGTTGAAATACGGTTCAATGAAAAAAAATAATCCTATTCTGTATATCTTTATTTCTAGCTTGCAAAACTTTGGCGCAAGAAAAGACTTTTGTATATCTTTGTTTTCCCAGGCAACTTAATGCTTTCAGCAGTGCTATTCTCTATGTTAGTACTTGTTATTTTGCTTACTACTTCAGCTCAGGTCTGTGCTAAGAACACAGGGGGGCTTGATCTCTGAAGTGCTGGTCAACTAATTCACAGTTTCTTTGTGTGTGTGCACAGAACTGAACCTCGGAGAGAAGAATGCAGAAAGTAGCGCTGAATAACTTTCTTTAGGGAATTTTAACATTGGAGCATTGGCTTGTACTATTTTATTCCAGCTGCAGCTTTCTAGTAGGCATGGGAATGAGTATGCAGGACTTTTTAGTTTTCTTCCACCATTATCTGTCACTTCACTCCTGTTTTTTCTCTGAGCTATTCTGTCTTGCCAAGTTGTGGTTCTAAGGTAAAGTTTTTAAATTTTGTGACTTGATGTAATCTCAGTACTTCAGTTTTCCACATCTTAAAACATTCATGCTGTCAGTGTGCTGCTTGACATTCAGCTGAAGTTTTCTTGGTCTCAGTTTTGTACTTTTAGCTTTTTCACGGTCTTTTCAGATATTTCTGTCTTCTTGACCAAACTCTGCATTTTGATTTCTTCGTGTTTTCTTCAAAGAAAGACTTCTCCCATGCCAGGATGTTTCCTCCCCCTCCCCCCTTCCACCCCGTCTCCTTTCTCCACACATCGATGTAGGTGGGAAAATGTCATGCTGGCTTGGTTGCTGGTGGGGGAGCTGAGATTTTAGGTTTTTTTCTTCAAGGCGCTGATCTTGTGCTTTCGTAGAATCGTGTTGCTTTTGCATGAAGAGCTTGATTGTGCAACTATGGTTTACACAGTGGTCGTCCTTAAATCAGCAGACTACTTTTGTCCTCAGTCCAGTATCTGCTTACTTCGAGGCATGTAAGTAGTTTCACTCTTGGTAATATTTTTTTAAATGGAGAAACACAAATTTTCTGACCATATAATATTAAAAAGAAGGAAAAATAAGGCACAGCATTTATACAGTGACTTTAACAAAACCAGACAGGGCTGACGTGTCAGACTCCTGACTGACAGCATTGCTGTGTGTGACAGCCCTATGGGAAGGCAGGGTTTAGTGTTCTTTTCTGGCCTGCTGGAAAGGACTGTTACTAATACGTTATGCAGGAGAATTTACTTCTGTTAGCCCAAAACCACAAAGATGAGTCTTGTCTTTTAAAATCCTGTCTATCATATTTAATTCTTGCAGCACACTTTACATAGGCATTACTTCAATAGTCCAGGAAGAATTAGCATACATAGTTCAACTCTGAAATTTATGTGAATTTTATCCATGTTAGAAAAGCTCAGCTGTGTTGGGAAAAACAGGTTGTCAGACTAGGAGAAGACATGGGATAGCGCTGGTGGTCTTATTTATAAAGACAGTATGAAAAGCAAACTTAGTATGCACAACTATTTGTAAAAGAATCTCATTAGCAGCCTACGAATAGACTGTCTTTTAGAAGGAATGAATGTTATGGATGCTAGCAAGCTGAAAAAGTTCAGCCAGCCATTATTTTTGTGATCTGTTGACCATAGCACACAAGGGATCTCTACCACCTGTAATACACTATGGCTGATACTTAATCTGGGAATTACTGAATGGGTAGCCAGAGGTCATGGTGCCTGAAATTCTTCAGTGCAGCAAGTATGGACTGGAAACAACTCTTAAATTGAATGAGAATTATTAGTAAGGGCATGTAAAACTGTGCGTACGTTATTAGTTTCACTACAGCTGGCTCAACCTTTTCTGTATTACGGAATAAGACCTACACAACACATGCAATGCTGATTATGTGCTTAGAGAGTTATTATAGCTCTTATGCTGGTATCTGTATTGTAACGCTTTAAAAGGCACTAGCCATGGGCCAATTAACCAAAGCAAGCCATTTTTTGTTAAATCTTTTTACTACAGTTTTTTTATCTAAGTACCAGATGAAAATTAAAGCTTCTTTCCTATCCAGCTGCAACTTTTTACCTGTTTCCATTCCTTAGTGGTGTCATGTCATTGTATGTTAGGGTTCTCTCAATCTAATGCTTATCCTAACCTAAGACATCTGTTCTAACTTGAGTAACCTATTCTTGTGTATTTCAGAACTGTAAAAATGGAGAAATATCAGCATATTTAAGGATGATAGCTGGAATATAATTTTTTGGGTTCTATCCAGAGTTGTCTAGATCACTCAGTATTTTTGTAGCATGGTTTACTTATCTGTAAAACATAGAATCCTGGACCTTGATATTGTGCAGCCTAGGCCAAGTCCGCAGCATGCATGCATTTGTCATGGCATAATTTGTCTCGCTTGGCATAGCCTGGATATTTGACAAACCCTTAGTGCTCCTCAGATGGATTAACTGTTTCATCTGGCAAGTACCGCGCATAATGATACTGGTGCTGTGTGCTATTTAGCCCTTCTAGTCAGTGAGATCATGGGCACAAACACCCCAGATCAAACATAATCACTTCCTGACGCATCATTTGTCTCTAGATGGTATCTGTCAACTAGAGATAGTCAAAAGAAAGATGGTAAAAGCATAAAGAAAGAATGAATCACTGTCTCTTTAATTTTTGTTAGTCAGAGCCTGCCTGTTTGTTTTAGGTAAATGCACCTTAAGGAGAAAGCAAATACAGCAGCTTTGAACAAATAAATGCTACCACATAAACTTATTAAAGGGTGTAAGCCAGTGCTAGGGGAATTTTTAAATTATTTTTGAAGACATGGATTAGAAAGGACTGTTCAAAATGCAGGTTTTTCTAAAGTTTGCTGCAACTGACGTAGATACCTAGTGGTATTTCTGTCTTATGAAGAAATCAAGTTCTGCTTTTCCAGGTCACTCTTTTTGTTTCAGAGGTGTTAGGATGACATGTTAAAATGTACATATTGAAGGTACGTGATTGGAGAAAGCACTGGTATAATGGGCTTGCCTGAGCACAAAGGTGCAGTGATTTAATTAAAGGTGTGGTTTAATTAAGGGTTTGAGTTGTGTAAAGCCTCATTTGTCTGAACTGTTTGCACTGTGCAAACATAATAAATTTAAGTGAACTTTGCACTTCTGCACCTGTCTGCTTAGGGATAGAATTAATAGGAGCATTTTAGAATCATAGAATCACAGAATGGTTTGGGTTGGAAGGGACCGTAAAGGTCATCTACTTCCAACCCCCCCTGCCATGGGCAGGGACACCTTCTACTAGATCAGGTCGCTCAAAGCCCCATCCAGCCTGGCCTTGAACACTGCCAGGGATGGGACATCCACAACTCCTTTGGGCAACCTGTCCCATTTTAAGTTGTATTTTGTATCAAAACTCTGCAACAGTGTCTTTTAACTAAATGAGTGCGCCTTTGACAAAAATGGGCCTAATCTAAAGTGTAGCTAGTATGCTTCAGTACTGAGCCAGAAGGTAACAGGAGTATAAACAGTGGTGTTCAGACCATTTAGTCTGAACCTCGAACTGCTGTTGATGATGTTGATTGTGGCTCCACATAACTGATTTGCCTTTATGTGTTTGGTGGGACTTAGTTGGATGGCAATCATAAACTTAACCTCAAGTATGCGTTTGGTTATCTGACACCTGTAAAAAATTGATACAGTTGGGTATGTATGAACTGTAACTTACAACTGTTTTTTTTAGTTGCAGATTGAAATATCATGGACAGAAAATAGTTTGGATTATGTGTTTTGCCAGCATATCTCTGCAGTTTCAGTTTTAACAATGGATAAGTGTAAGCACATAGGACGACTGCGACTGGCCCAAGATCACTCCATTCTGAATCCTCAGAAATGGCATTGCGTGGACTGCAATACTACCGAATCTGTGTGGGCGTGCCTCAGCTGCTCACATGTGGCGTGTGGAAGATATATTGAAGAACATGCACTAAAGCACTTTCAGGAGAGCAGTCACCCAGTGGCATTGGAAGTAAATGAGCTGTATGTTTTCTGTTATCTCTGCGATGATTATGTTCTTAATGATAACGCAACTGGTGATTTAAAACTGTTGCGAAGTACGTTAAGTGCAATCAAGAGTCAAAACTATGATTGCACTACTCGAAGTGGGAGGACTTTGCGTTCTATGGGTACAAGTGATGATTCTTACCTTTCACATGGTGGTGCCCAAGCCTTGCTTCGGAATGAAGATCGCATGTTCACAGCTCTCTGGCACCGACGGCGTGCATTCCTGGGCAAAATATTCAGATCATGGCTTGAGTTGACCCCTACTGGAAAAAAGATTTTGGAAGAAGAAAGGCGTCGGGAAGAAGCAGAGGAAAGAAGGGAGAAAGCTAGGAAGAGAAGACAAGAACGAAAACGTGAGTTGAAAGCAGAGATGGAAAAGATGCCTCCAAGAAAGAGCAGTCGTTTACAAAATCAGATTAGAAAGTCCTCAGAATCAGCATCCTGCCTGCAAAAGACATCACAGAACATGGAGTCTGTGGCAGAGTTGAAAAAAACATATACCTCAGATGAAGTAAGATTGAAAAAAATAAGTGACTCTCCAATTAAGCGAAGGCCCACAGTGACTCCTGGGGTAACAGGACTGAGAAACCTAGGAAATACATGCTATATGAATTCTATCCTGCAGGTATTAAGTCACTTACTTATTTTTCGAGAATGCTTTTTAAAGCTTGATCTCAACCAAACTCAGGAACTGCTGGCAACAGCAACCAATGGTAAAACCAGATCTTCATCTAAACACCTGTCAATAGCTGCCTCAACATTACATGTGAATGAGAGCCAAGAGAAAATAAAGGGATCATCTTCTGTGAGGCGGCCTAGTTTATCCTCTGGATTAAGTGGAGGAGCATCAAAAAGTAGAAATATGGAACTTATTCAGCCCAGGGAACCCAGTTCAAAGCATATTTCTCTCTGTCATGAGCTGCATACTCTGTTCCAAGTTATGTGGTCTGGCAAATGGGCGCTGGTGTCTCCTTTTGCCATGCTTCATTCTGTGTGGAGACTAATTCCAGCCTTCAGAGGATATGCCCAACAAGATGCTCAGGAATTTCTCTGTGAACTTTTGGATAAAGTGCAGCAGGAGCTGGAGACTACAGGGACCAGATACCCAGCTCTCATCCCTGCCTCTCAAAGAAAACTTATAAAACAGGTTTTGAATGTGGTTAACAACATTTTTCATGGACAGCTATTAAGTCAGGTATGTTTTATAATTTTTTTTTTTTAAGGTGTGTAATGATTTGTAGTTATGGATTTATACTGGTCAGTGATTGGCATGCTTCAAAGGTTAATACATTTATAACTATTGAGGAGGGATGGGGAGGAGGATATAATACACACAATTTCAGAAGAAAGGTCATTTGGGTAATCCTAAAACTTGCAGTAGAAGAGTCACCTGATAAACATAAAAGTGTTAAATTTGGTATTTTAAAGCACATGGTTGCAACTCCTGAGAAATATCTGACTTCACTATTAAGCACCAACTAATTTGGAGGAATAAAGAATTTACAATTTTAAGCACCTAATTGATCCCTGTAGTGATGCTAGATAAAAGGTGTTAAGGAAGGTGTTAATCTCATCTAAGTGGAAACTGATTAGGTAATGGATGCCAAGCAGGGAATTATTTCAGTAAATAGCTTGAATTAGAGATTCATTATTACAGAGTAATTGCCTGTCATGATGCTGGAATACTACTTTTCTGTTACAACGCAAAGATATAGAAGGCTCTGTCAACACAGGAACCAAATTTGTGGGGTGGAGGCAACGGTTGTTTTCCTTTTTTCTGCCTGACTACTCTCATTTTTTTCTTCTCGGCTTCCTGTTAAGTACTTCAATGTGTCCACTTGCTATCACACATATCCCAACTGTGTGTGTGTACAAACATCTGAGAACTGACTGAAAAAACAAATGCTGGGTTCTGCTGAATTAATCTAAAAACTAACTACACTGCAGCAGGAACAGCAGCTAAGAAAGTCTCGGTGCCCTGGAGTTGGTCTTTAGTATGCATGCACATGTTACTGAGGGAGTGCAGAAGCATTTAATAGATACGTTGTGTGAAGGAGTAGAGGTTTAACACAAATTAACAAAAATCTGGATGTTCCAATTATTCTGTTTGATTGATGGTTTAATGTTTTAGTATGTGAAGCTAGAAATCCAAGTGGCTTTTGGCTAAGGTAGGATTGTTTACTGCTATAAACTTTATAGTAAGATAACAAGACTTTTAAAATTAGGATTGTTTGCAGCATATGTTAGTTTTTAGGTCATCTTAGGTTTTGCATAACTACTAGAAACTGTTATATCTACTAATAAAACCAGATCATCTTCTACCTTCCATTTGGCCCAGTGTAAGAACATTTCTGTTGGCATGCTTCCTTTCCTTGGGGTAGTTAACATGTCTTGTATCCAGGCTGTGCTAACATAAGTGTCTAGTATATTATGTCATTAAAGCTTTCTGTTTGAAAATCACATTCTCCGGCTCCAAAATAGTAACTTTGTTGTTAGTAAAACAAAGTAATTGCTTAAGTATACTGACAAGGCTTGGTTGCGTTCCAAGCCTTCTAACAGGACTCATTTTTTGGAAGAATTTTCAAGTCTCTGAAGACATGAAGCATTATTTCAGCTGTACCATTTCTTCTACATGTTGTGTTTTTAGCTTCCTTAAGTGAAGAGGCTTGTGACTAGAAACCCTCCCACCTTCCTGAAACCAGGGAGGGGAATAGTGAGAATTCACTCAATTCTTATTCAGTCACTGAGTAAGACTGAAAGGGAATTAAACAGTTTTGAGCTATCCTGTGACTTTTGTGACTGCAACACACAGCTCTTTTATTACAGCTGGTCAGTGTCTGTGTGCAAAATACAGCCTTGATGAACTTCAGAATGCCTCAAGTGAGAGGAACAAGGAAAAGAGTATTGAAGCTGTTAGCTGTAGTAATTTCTCCCCGGCTCATTAGGCAGTTCCCACAGACAGTGTCCAACACTTTACCTCCTAATGGTTCCCTTTGTCTTCTGCCACTCCTTTGTTCCAGTTTAGTCTTCACTAGCACTTTTAAACATGATAAATATTAAAAGAAAAAGGTAACCCCTGAAGATTTACATTTCCTCCTCAATAAAATTTATTCAGGTCATCTTAATGATTCAGGCCCTGGTGTTTGCACAGAGAAGGATGAGCTTTAAAAAATCTTATAAGGCAATTACTTTCCTCAGTAACATTCCTGCATTATGATTTCGCTAGGAGTTTGTCAGAACTGGCACAAACTGCTATAGTGAAGTTAACAAAAAAGGCACAAAAACATCCATGCGGGGCTGAAGAAAAAATATGAAAGACTTCTTGCTGTATCACCATATCTTTGACAATGTTAGCTCTTAAAAGCAAGGAGCGTACGCTTTGTCCTTGTATGCTTAACTTTACCTACAAGCTGTAACAGTATTTATTACAGTTTCTCTCTAGAATATAGTTGGAGCCATAGCCTGCTGCATTTATTAAAAACAGGATGGGATTTTAGTGTAGAGTTATGTTATAAACTACATCTTAATTCAGTGAATAAGGGGAACTCTAGAAGCTTGTTTCTATGCAGCAGTTGCCTTCTGGTTTAGGATCACTAAAAAAGTTATATTTACTGTCCGTTCGTACTGAAAATATTAAAGATATTTGATTCTCTGAGATACTCAAGTGGAGTGAAGTCAATCCTCTTGACCTTCAAGCCTCAAGAATACTATGAACTACTCTTGATAACAGTACACAGAGGATCACTTACAATCCAGATAAGCTGTATGTTTACTTAGGTTTCACATTACTTTCACATGTGCAATAAAACATTTTCCCTCTTCTTCTAGCTGTTCTATTTTAACTTGAAAGGAAGTCATAATCCTGAGTTTGCCATCAGTCTGTTGCTATTGAAATGGCTGCCTGGTTCAGCACTGCAACTGAATTTAGAATACAAGATTAAGAAAGGAGAAAATGCAGTGCTTGTACTGTTGTGGAAGGTACCCACTGTCTCCTGTCCTCGATCCTTCAACAGGAAAGGAGAAACTACTGCACTATGAAGTTATGTGCCAGTGTTAAACTGGCATACTGACCCACAGATCTTTGAAGTACACTTCAAGAGCTCAAGTAGGTTAGCTACTGTCTTTCTCAAGAGTTTTTTGGCTTGTGTTTTTTTTTAAATGGTCCCAGCTAAATAGCACAGTATGCAACAATTTTTACAGTATCTTTATTTCAAACTTCGTCCATATTAAGTGAGGAAGTGGGCAAGTATATTTTTAAAAATCCAGAAATTGAAATAGCAGATTTTAGCTTCCAAAGCAAATGTATATTTTCAGCACTGCTTTGGGAAAATTGTGTCCCACATGTCCACAGAAATCATACTAGCAGAAACTCTGGTGTGTATAATTATACCAGTATTAAAATTTTTGTCGAGATGATTTATACCGGGAGGGAGGGAGACAGGGAAACTAGTATGGAGTATTTGTGAAAGCTGATCTAGACAACCTAGCTGATCTACGAAACTAGCCTAGCAGATTTAAGAAGTTTGTAGATATTTATGCTGGCAAAATCTTATGTGCAGACACAGCTTTTACCTCTTGAACTTAAGCTTTTTAACTAAATTGGTTTACCCTTAGGATAATGTTGAGTGCACAGGTTTTGATTGCTTGAAAGATAGAGGGCCGTTTTAGATCATATTTTTTAAGATTTTAATATTGACAAGTCTGAGTCAACACTATCAAGATGTCAAAAATGGTGAAAGAATAGAAATGTGTTTCTGATAAGGCTGATTTGGAGGCACTTTTGTCACTGGAGTATAGCACATATATGTCCCAAATGAATTGCTCAGTGTAACTGTCCCCCAGTTCAACCCATATAGTATGAAGCTTTCTGGAAGAAGTGGTAGTTACTAAGCAAAAGAGATACTGGATGTTTCATACATCTTGTGCTTTTTGGCCACTACGTTGGTAAAACCTTAAAAACTTCCTGAAGTTCAAAATAAGCCTCTTATTATTAGAATTACCAGGAAAAAAATGACTTTTCTGTAAGCCAGACAGGATGATTCTAAATATTTTTACCTACTCTTAAATAATGTCAAAATAATAATTCAGATAACTGAATTTCTTAGTATTCTTAATTTTGTGTGTGAAGAAATGTAAAGGTATATTTGAGTCTAATAATAAGAAAATAACTTGTCAAAATAGTCACTGAAGATCAAATTATCGTTTTAGAAAACTTTCTTACCAAAGATTGATTGTCTTCCCTCAGCTGCTCAGCTTCCATTCTTCATTTTTAAGATAACTTCCTGACAGTTAAGTTCACATGCACTTGTGTACATGCACATACACGCATGCATGCACAGAATTGTTGAGGGTGGAAAGGACCTCTGGAAATCAGCTTGACCAACTCTGCTGAAAACAGGGTCAAGTAGAACAGGTTGCTCAGGGCTGCGTGCAGTCGGGTTTTAAATAGCACCGAGGATGGAGACACCACAACCTCTGCGGGCAGCCTGGGTCAGTGCTAGACCATCCTCCCAGTAAAAACAGTTTCTTCTTCTGTCTAAATGGAACCTCCTGTGCTGCAGTTTGTGCCTGTTTCCTCTTGTCCTGTCACTGGGCTCCACTGAGAAGGGCCTGGCTCCATCTTTTTTACTTCCTCCCGTCAGGTATTTACACACGTGGATAGGATCCCCCTGAGCTTCCCTTCTCCAGGCTGAACGCTCCCAGCTCGCCCAGCCTCTCCTCACGTGTCAGATGCTCCAAGCCCTTTCATCATCTTCCTGGCCCTTTGCTGGACTCGCTCCAGTAAGTCCGTATCTTGTACTGGGAAATAAACGCGGCGCTGGACCCAGCCCTCCGGCTGTGTCTCCGCGGGGCTGAGGAGAGGGGAAGGATCACCTCCCTCGACCTGCTGGCGATGCTCTGCCTCGTGTTGGCCTGCTTTGCTGCAGGGGTGCATCGCGGGCTCGTCCCCGGTCCTTCTCTGGGGAGCTGCTTCCCAGCCTGTGCTGGTGCCTGGGGTTATTCCTGCCCAGGCGCGGGACTTGGCGTTGCCCTTTGCGGAGCTGGGTGAGGTTCCCGTTGGCCCATTTCCCCAGCCTGTCCCGCTCCCTCTGGGCGGCAGCAAGACCCTCTGGTGTATCAGCCACTCTGCCTGGGTTTGAGTCATCTGTAAACTTGCTGAGAGTTTAAAAGAATTGGCTCCAGTATCGACCCCTGGGGTACACCACTAGCGGCTGGGCTCCAGCAGCATTTCATGCTGCTGAACACAACTCATTGAACCTGGTAGCTCATTCAGTTTTCAGTTCATCTTGTCCATTTATGTAGTCTGCACTTCATTTTTTCTGTGCGGATGTTATGGGATACAGAGTTGAAGGCCTCACTGAAGTCAAGATAAAACAACATCCACTGTTTTCCACTCATCCACTGGTTATCTGTACCAGTCATCTCATTGTAGGAAGAAGGCTATCAATCAGGTTGGTCAAGCATGATTTTCCCATCATAAATCCATGGTGGCTGCTCACAGCCATCATTTTATTCTTAATACCTTTGGAAACGGTTTCCAGGTTTTGCTCCATCAGCCCTCCCACAGATGAAGGTGACACTGACTGGCTTGTAGTTCCCCAGATCCTCCTCCTTGGAGACAGGAATGTCACTTGTTTTCTTCCTGTCCTCCCCTGATTGCCAGGACCTTTCAAAGATGAAGAACAGCCTTGCAACATCATTAGCCAGCTCCCTCTATTCTTACGGTTTAATCAGGGATAGCTTCTAATTCAAGGCAAGTGGAAGGAGAAGGGCAATGAGTATTTTCTGTAGCTAAAAAAGACCCAGTAAGGGAGGGGAAAAAATAAGGTTTGTGCTGATTTATGTGAAAGCTGCTTGGGTACCTAATTCAAGGAAGAAAATTAACGTTGCATGTTGCAAAGCAGTAAGTAGTTGTTGATTTCTTTATAGAGTACTGTTGAGTAAATGCAAATTTAATGTAAGTTATCGAACAAATACCTAGCCAATGTAATTTTAACAAGTTTTTGGAGTGGCGAGGAACCCTTTAGAAACTATTTGGGGTGGGTTTTGAAAGTCTCTTGTGAGGATTCCACTGCTTTTGAATCTGGTGCCTTAGGTAAAGCTCTTTGTGTAGATTTCTGTTACAGCAACACCAAACATAGCAGTGAAAGTGAAGAGCACTGGCTATGCTGATTTAGTAATGAGTTTCCTCTACAGCAAAGTTGTGATTAGTTACCATTTCTTCTTAGGACAAGCCTATCTTGGGCTGTGGGTTTTTTCCCCAATAATTCACCATTTATTATAGCAATTCCTATTAAAACTAGCTTTTGTTATCTCTAGGCACACTTAAAAAACCACAAACAGTTTGATTACTTCCTGATCATGTTTAAGATGGAATCCAAGCAAAATGCCTCTCCCTGGCCCCACTCAGCACAGCAGAATAACTGTGCAGTGCTCAGAGAAATGACTATGTCAAGACCCAGAGAGTGAAGTAGGTTCTAAGCAATGTACTGTGTAAACTGTTTAAAGTTTTAAAAGGCAGTGCCTCTCCTTGCAAGTCTTGCTCCATATACTTGCTCAACTGGTGTATTTCAGGACAGATTGGCTGATAGAAGGGGAAGTGTGCAATCTTTGGGTTGTTTGAAGCCCTTCAGCTTTGGGTAGTATGCTGTGAGTTAAAGTTTGGGGGAGAATGCTGATGGTGACTCGTGCAGTGCTGGGTATTAAGTCTCCCACTGAATAGACTGTTAAAAACCATGAGAACTTCAGGTAGGTAACAGGAGGATTTGCACTTAAACCAATCCAGGACCTGTATGCTGATTTCTATACTCTGGTATTGTCTCTCTGCTTTTATGTGTAGCCTGAATCACAAAATGTTTGTCAAGTTGCTTTCCAACTAGATGAAGGTGATATTTAATCTATAAGAGGCCATCGAATCACAGACCACAGTTTGCTATGGTTATGCTTATGTTATTCTGTTAAATAGATACAGATCATTTTGATGATGCTGTATGCTCATCACGACAAAGTTTAGGGTTTTTTATAACTGAGGAAATACAGTATGGACTGTCCTGCGGAATTCCATACTATAGCAGTATCCTAGAAATCCCCTTCTACTTTGAGTACTTTGCTGTGGAAAAATTTCATCACTAGTCTTTGTATATATGTCTCATATAGTGAAAACTTAAGTAGTAGTGAAAGCACAAAAATGGGACTGGCCATCTTACTGTTCTTAAAAACCAAAAAAGAATTAGAGCAGAGATGGTAACAGTTGTCTTTCTTCCATGCACGTGCAGGGACCGTAGGCAAAACATTTGATGATGGAGTTAGCTTCTTCTGCAGCAATATGTTAACTATTTTCTTTGGCTGCATTTAAGCTGAATGCCATCCAGGGCAGTGGCTGTCCATCAAATTATTGTGGGTACAATGATGCTTGTCTGAGTGGCCTCCATGCTTAGCTTGAATCCAGCAATTTGATCCAGCTCTTTTCAGTCTGGCCTTTGGCCCATGATTGAATACTGAGCTTTAACCAAACAATTGTATATACTACCAGTGTTTCAAGGCGTGAGAGGGTGGCCAGGGCAGAACATAAGGTAGAGATTTCAGACTAGCTAAAACCAGTAATTTACTTTCTTTGCTCTAATGTAAACTTCTCGTGTAGCTTTGTTATAGACTACAGCATTAAGGTCTTCTAAAATAGCAATTATGGAATATAATGGGGAGGTGAAATCAAACTCTGAATTTGTAAAATATAGTCATAAAAAGATACATGTCACTAATCAGATTGCTAGAGCAGACTCACTTCCCTATTACTGTCATGCATACTCATACCATAAAAAGTTACATTGGACAGATGCATAAAGTTTTTGCCAGCCCTTTGAGTTCATGTTTGGGTTTGCTTTGTTTTTTTATAAAAACCTCACATCTTGTTCAACCAACTTTTGAGCAGTTTAAACTATTTCAGTACTTTCCATGAAAAAAGAAAATCTGGGTTGCACTGTGTGAACGGTAGGGCAGTGTGAGATAAAGGAGTCCCACTTAGGATAGAAAGAGAGGTGATGGGAGTGTTGTAAAGCCCGTACTGATGGAGAGGCCAGTGCAGATGGATTCCACAGACGGGTAGGGATCCTCCTACTTGTTGAGTAATTCAATTTGTAAGCTCAGGCCTGGCTAAGAAAAATACTTCCAACCTTAGTTCCAGCCCTGATTTACCTCTTACTTACCATTGAGTGAGAGTGTGAACAGGAGCAGTTAGCACCCAGCAGCGGCTGATATGGTTGGGCATGTGCTTATCTGAATGCGTCAGGTTACTTGGCTGTTGGCAAGTATGCAAATCCCAGACAACTCTTAAGAATTTAACTCTGCTGCAGTGTCATGGTGAGGAGGAGTGTCTTGCATTTGAGGAAATAAGCGCACCTCTCTCAGTACAAGAATTTGTCAACACAAATCAGCTTTGCTCACAGTTGCATGATGAGATGATAAGCAGCACTATTGCATCAGTTTATCTTTTTGTTTGTTTGTTTTGTTTTTTGAGAGGCAAAAATTGGAAGCTGGATCAATTATTTGTTTCTTTTTCTTTGGGATAGTACTTATTAACTAGCTGGGAAAGAGGATCTTAAAATAACCTAGATTATTAACATTACACACTAAATTTGAAACCTCAGGACTTGTTAAAATTATCTTTACTGAGTTCATGTATGTACTTTATCCTGAGCCCATTAATCTTCAGTGTGCATTCATGTGCAACAAATTCTTAAGTAACTCGTCAATTAAATAAACTTTTGGCCCAACAAAATCACCCATTTGTACAGCAGAAATCTATTAGTCATTCTGTGTTTATGCTGGAGTTAGCTTGAACTGTGGCCAAACATATCATTTTGTCTCCAAGTCTAGATTTCAGCTCTGAATTACTAATAGTTTGTGGCTTTGAAACGTTGCCAGATGTTAGCACTTACAAAAGAAGCTCCTGTCAGTGTAAATTAAAACAGAAGATTCTCCTCTTTTCTGCCATGTAAGTTCAAAGTTCTGTTTTCTAAGAACAAGGCAGTAGCGTTTTCTTCTTAGAACTTAAAGCAACTAACAACTTTCCTAACTAACTCCACTGCTAAACACAGTGCTGGTACAAAAATACCCATGTGCATTAGGTAGCTAATGCATAGATTGTATATAAGCTGTTGTAGCTAGTGAATGCATTAAATAATTACTCACAAGAACACCTAGAAGGAAGGTACAATAAGGTGACAGATCTGTCCTTATATAAATGATCATGAAATAACAGACAAAGCAGGGTGAATAATTATGTAACAGCAAACCTTCGGGGGAAAATAAAGGAGCTCCTGAACAAAACTGAGTGTATTTTTACACTTGAGTAGGCATACTAACGTAACTGAAGAGAATTACACTGAATTTATGTAGAGAAGCAACACAAAGGCGTGCCTGTGAAATCACAATATTTGGATCCCTCGTGGATTTTCATTCTTTTATTACTACGTCTTTGTATTAGTTGTTCCAAACAACTTGTGGTATTTTCCTGAACAGGAAGCATGCTTGTAGAGATTTAATTTGGCAATTATTTACCCTTGCGGTGCAAACTTAAGGTGATATTTGATATTCCATTTACTGTAAAACATAACTGGCTGTTATTCTGAGCTGATAAATAATAGTATCTTGACAATAGGTCCTATATGAAAATTTTGAGGTCCTTTAATCTTTTTGGTGGGAAAGTTTTAATTGTTAGGGAAGGGGGTGGGAACATGTTGGATGTTTCTGGAAGTTCTGTCAAAGCTATGTATCTGAGCCCAATTAAAATTCAACTTATTTTCAGAATGCATCTTTTCTAGAGCAGTGAGGTTAGAGCTGCTTGAGTTAGTGGTCAACTGCAACTGTTAAACCAATAAATACATCAACTGTAGAAAACTCAGGTAATTACTCTTCAGGATTGTATTGTACTTTGTTGCATTGAACATACCAAGGTTCAATATCTTTAGTCTCACACACACACACTTGATATTTACTGGTATTTCTTTGTAGCCTTTATGAACTATGTTTGTTACAGTCTAAATGGAGTTTCACCACTGCATAGGTTCAGCTGCTGATAGAAGTTATTCATTCACATGGATCGTGGAAGGGTGGAGGTCCTTTGGAGGAAGACTCAAATGACGTGACACAAAGCAGCTTGAGCTGGCTTTTAGAAGACTGCATTGCAAATCAACATAACGTGTTGCCATTCCAGCGTAGAAGAACTACTGCTTTTAACTTACTTTCCTAAATATTGAATGTTATCGTAAATTAATTGTCCCCTGCTGTATTATCGGCATTTTCCAGGTTGACTCACTTCACTTCTTGACATTTTATTTATGTTGTCTTACTGCTTGTCCTTTCCCTAGTGTGACGATGGATCCACTTACTGAAAGAAGAAATAAATTCTTTTTACCTGTTAATTTTTCTTTGAAGAAGTGTGCTTCCTAATCCAGGCTTCCCTGGAAGACTTACAAAGTAAGAAGGATATGACTTTAAAATCCCCAGCTGTTGGGGTTATTAGTTTTTTTTGTTTTTTTTTCTTTTTAAATTAACCTAAACTATAGTTTTTCTCTTTTATGTACATTTTCCTTTTGGAGTGATTCTTTTTGGAGAAAAGACTCCCGAGACTCCATCAGCTGCTTCTCTTGGACAGTCCCAGACAGACCATTTTGACACTGCTTTTCTTTCTCAGTAAAACATAAGAACACTTACCTATTTGTGATAACAGTATTGGACATGCTGCTTCAGAGAAAATAAATTAGGTGTATAATTTCTTTTGTTAAATGACTATGTCTTGTCTTTGGTTGCATCAGTTATCTCTAGGAAAAAAACGGGGTTTATTGGTTTTTTGAGACCTATGTTATGGTATACTTTTAGTAAAGTAAGTTTCTGAGTGTAAGCAACTGGTGAAATATTGTCTTACAGGTTACATGTCTTGCCTGTGACAATAAATCAAATACTGTAGAACCTTTCTGGGACCTGTCCCTGGAGTTTCCTGAGAGGTATCACTGCAATGGCAAGGAGATGTCGTCTCAGTATCCATGTCTGCTAACAGAAATGCTGGCCAAGTTTACAGAAACTGAAGCTTTGGAAGGAAAGATATATGCGTGTGATCAGTGCAACAGTGAGTAAAGGCAGTATGTACTCATGCATACATTCTCTGTGTAAAATATTAAGTAAACTGACAGTGAAAGTGTAGAAGGAAAATACTAAAAGCCTTAAAAGTGTGTTGCAAACAAAGTCCTCCTTCTTATGTCCTGTTGTGGTCACTTAACAGTCATTACTCATCACCTAGAAGATGGAATTGTTCACAGAATGTTTTGAAGTGTGATGCTTCTCTTAGATAAAGTCTGATCACACACTAATGGGTATTCTGATACTCCCAGCTGAAGAACCCATCAGCTTTTTTAATTAAGGTGACTAACCTAAGTGACCACAAGTATTTTATACTTACATCATAAAATCCTTGCAAAATAGCTCTGAGAGTGTATCCTTTTTGAGGAGGCACATACAGTAGCTATTTAGGTCCACGCAAACTTGGTGGATAAATCTTAAACTGAAATACAAGGCTGTTATCGAGATTTGTATTGTGTAACTGTGTGTTTGGCCTCAGCAAAACGAAGGAAGTTTTCTTCTAAACCAGTTATACTCACAGAAGCTCAGAAGCAGCTTATGGTGTGTCGACTACCTCAGGTTCTCAGATTACACCTTAAACGGTTTAGGTAAGTAGTGCCACAACAACCAGTGTTGCAAACTGACCAATTCAGTCGTGCTCTTCCATTGTTTGGGATCAATGCTTTTCAGCATCAGTTTAATTTCTGTTTACTAGTATGATGAGAAATAGTTATTAGACATTTATTTTTCTTGTTTCATTTAAACATCAGTAAGATACACTTTAAGTAGAGAATTGACCTTTTGGATTTCAACTACTTGCTACTTTAATACCAAAATTATTTCATCCTTCTTTTCAGTCAAAACCTACTAACCTTGCTGTGAACTCTGTCGGTAAAAATTAATCTTGTGTTATCGTCAGGTAGAGTAAATGCTCATATTCACTAATGTACAAACCGAGATTGTATTCAGTGGAAGTCTCCCGTAACCTTCATATAACCAAATACATTAATGCATTAGCCTGAGAGGAAGGAAGTGGAGACTGCATCTCTGTGAACTCTTAGTCCACGCATTAGTACAGAGTCTGTCCTCAATATAAAGGAAACCGAAAATGAGATAAAGGAGAAATACCAATTGAGATATAATATGTGGAAAATACTTCCCACTCACCATTACACAGATCTTAAGATGGATTATTTCAGAAGATGAGAATAGTAGGTACTGTAGACACATTCTAAAAGGCCTTGAGATAAAGCAGAAGTGAAAGAGGAAGCCTAAAAAAAAAATTAGCATTTATTTTGTGCACAAAGACAATAGTGAAGATAACATCTGTTATGTTAGAACATAGTTCAGAATGCTGTGTTCTTTCTTTGAAAAAATGTAAGTTTACTTTTGACTTAACTTTCCAGGTGGTCAGGACGCAATCATCGTGAGAAGATTGGCGTACATGTTAATTTTGATCAAATGCTGAACATGGAGCCTTATTGCTGCAGAGAATCCCTCAAGTCCCTCCTACCCGACTGCTTTATCTACGACTTGTCTGCTGTGGTAATGCATCACGGGAAAGGATTTGGCTCAGGGCACTACACTGCCTACTGCTACAATTCAGAAGGAGGTAGGAATCAGCTGTGAAATAAGGAGTGTGGGAGAAAGGGATGTTTGTAATTCTAAACTGTTAAGCTTACTGTCTTTTCTCAAAAGCAAATGGGAATCACCTGTAGCTGAACTGCCCGGAATGAGAATTGCAGTTCTGTAGGCCAGAACAGTTCAGATTTGTATTGGCTTGTTAAATGTGTTCTGGCTATAAACTCCTGTAAATCTGAGGAAGCTAAGCTGGGCTTTTAAAATGTAGAGGCAAATATAAATATACTGGATCAACTGAAACAGTATACTATTTCTACACAACTCGTTAAATGGGACTGAACGCTAAATAATTATTAAATATAATGCAATTACTTCAAGTCAGTGTCCTGATGACTTTTTTTGGTGTATTTCTTCACTGCAGGATTTTGGGTACACTGCAATGATTCAAAACTCAACATGTGCACTATGGAAGAAGTATGCAAGGCTCAAGCCTACATTTTGTTTTACAGCCAACGACTTACTCAGGCAAATGGACGTGGTAAAATACCACGTCCTAGCACAGCTGAAAGTCAGCAGCACACAGAATTAGCTGACTGTTCCATGGCCAACAGTAGCAGCTAATCCAAAGCCAGTTAACTGTGTGTATGGTAAAAGTTTGAATTGTCATAACTATATATTTTTAAATGAAATGAAAGTACAGTATTGTACTTTTTTACTTTGAATCTGTGTACAATGTTTATATACTTTTGTATTAGTTAAAGTACTCTTTACAATTGTTAGTAAAGGTTTTTATTGACAGTAAGAAACTTTCTAAGTACCTAGAATTTCAATACAGCTATTTTTTTAAGAAAAAGATTGCTATTTGCATTTAAGTCTTACCTCAGGCTGTTTTTTTAAGCTGGTTTTGTATTTTGATAATCTTTTTGAATTGGTTTAGAAAATTGACTTTCAATGGGCAACTGATGTTTCTCTGGTTAATTTTCTATATATGCTTGTGTACATTTTATAGTATAGTCCTAATGATATCATGATTCTTACTGTGCAGGAATTGCTACTAGGTCCTAGAATATTAACATTCACCAGCAAGGAATGTTTTACCTGTCAGACAGTAACTGAACTTTTTGTAGGAAACTTTCTGTATATTCTTGATGACTAAAGTGAAATTATTTTGCAAGCTTCAAGGGGACTACACTAAAGATACATTGACAGAATTTCTTAAAATCTGAAATTGAGGAAATAGATCATGTACTTATATGAAAATAAGTGTGTAAGAGGAACATTGAATAGCACAAGAATATGTCTTTACCAAGACTTCCATGTTTTAGCCTTAACAAGCCTGACAACTCAAGTGCCAAATTCAGAGTACTAACCTTGACAACCAGGGGCGCTTTATTCCAGTAACTTAAAGCTTTCTTAGTAAAACCCAATAAACCACACTCACCCACCCCACTGTCACTGCTACAAGAATGTTAGCACCCTTTCTTGCATTGGACATGCTTCCTTTAAATTGTAGCAAGCGTTGTCTGTTTCAGTAATCTCTAACACAAACCACTGAAAAGAAGCTGTAAAATTTGTATGAAAGCATTTTCAACCTGACTGGTTTTCCCTAGCTACAACTACTGTACCTTCTCCACGGTCCTACCACTAGCATTAACAGAACTGTGCATCGAGGAGACTCTAACAAGCAGGAATTATCAGTCTTTCTCCACATACAGTAGTTAATGCCAAGTAAATTTTAATTGTGAAGTTATTTTGCATAAGTCTTATGCAAATTGTTACCTCATCTTCTGCAAAGTGTATACCTCAATAAAATGCCTTGATGTGGACAGAAAACCATGCGTGTACTGGAACTAGTTTCTACATTACCATTATACTCTTTTGTTTTAAAATTATTTTTTAAACTTTGTCTCAAACAAACATGGGTTAAGGCATTAACTGTAAGACTGCTTTGGCCACCTGTCACTGATTTAACAGCTGGTTTTATTCATGACTTTTGCTACCCTTTCTCTCTATGTTTCTGAAAGATGCCATATTGTAGCGAGCACACAGTGGCCTCAGATCTCAAACTTTCTTCACTTTGTGCTCATCCTAATTAAGTGTGCAAAAGCAGTTTGGTCCTTTTTTTTTTTTTAAGCCAAGGAACACCTGCTGAAGTGAGATGATCTGGCAATCTACTTGCTATGGCTGTGCAGTCTTTCAAATACTTTCCTTCTCTGCTCTACTTTATAGGTAGGTAGTTCAGAGGAATAGAAAGGAAAGGGAAAGAGTTGTGCTAATTGCCTTTCAGAATTCTGACACTTTTTCTTCCTCCAAGAGCATTTCAACCAGATACACAGGGGTCCTAAGAGACTCAAGCATTAATGGAAAAGTCTATCTTGGGACTCGTAGAGTGCAATGGGGGTGGGGGGTTTGTTAGCCCCTCAATCATCAATATTAAGCATATACCCACGTCCCACAGAAAGAACCTTGGCCTGCCATTTTTTCTAGAAGGGTTGTGTAGGCTGTGCTTATGGCTGTTCCCCTGCGTTTCCTCTCACTGCAGCAAGTGTTACTAAGTCTCAAGGCTTTCTCTAAAAGACATCATTAGCTTAGCAAAAGCAAATTCTGCTTTCTTCCCATTGGTGCTGCCTTGGGTAGAACAAGGGAAGGAGAAAGGACACACTCATAGAGTTCTAGTCCAAATCCAAGGAGCAGGGACCATAGATTACTGCAGTCCAGCATAAGGATGAGCTCAGGTGCGCTTCTCAACAGCTTCTGCTTTGGTTCTTAATACTTGCTGGTTCGTGTAGCTCGCTCTGCATCCTTTATCTAGAGTAAGGCTTAAGCACAGTATGAGTCTACGTGCTTATATTCTGCCTTGCTTCATGCTAGTAAGTATTTAAAATCGAGCTCTAACTGGAGCCAAGGAAGTGGCAATGTAGGCAGAAGCCTACATTGTGCTGTACGCCTTAGGAAACCAGACAGCTACTTGATCGAAGGCCGCCCATCCGATTTGGCAGGAGCTGTTCCAGGGGTTGGGGTTCCACAACTCACTGTCTGGAGTTCTGCAGAGCAGCAAAGCTAAGGCTCCAGCAACTCAGCACCTATATCAGCAACAGGGGTATAGTTAGGTGGAGTGGGCTGTTATATCAGAAGAGACCCAGGTAAATGCAGCTGACGATGGTTCCAGAGCTCCCTCCGTTATCAGCAGGGAGCTGTTCTGGTAGCTAAGTTACTTGCATGAGAGACTAATCACATGAAAGCATCTCAAGAAGCCATAACCCTTGTCTCCTCTACTCTCCACCTTCATTTTAATCTCCACTCAGAAAAAGAGGTTCAGGTTGAAGGTTCAGCTCCACTGCTACCTTGCTAAGAGCTGTCTCCAGCCCAGATACCTGCTACCTGGTTCCCTAGAGCTCCATACGCTGCCCTTGCTGAATTTCCTCTGATTGCACAAGCAATCAGTGCTTGCAGGAACTCTGTGAAGCAATTGTGCAGCAATTACTGTTAATCAAAGGTTCAGGACCCCCTCACACACATGGTAGCACTCTAAGTAGTGATTTGGCAGCCAACCACAGTGTGAACATGCACACAGACTCACTCAAGACAGAAGTGTTTCCACTACAGTTTTACATGCATTTTTGAGATCACTTACCAACTCCCTTCCTCAGCCCTTCAGAAGAGAGGCTGGATTTTTTCCCCAGGCACACAAGGGAGGTGGTACTGTACCTTACCTAGTCACCTACCAAGTACATTTGAGGGGAGCGCACAAAGTTGTTGCTGGTGGAAGGGGCCTCTGGAGACCGTAGAGTCAACTCTGCTGAAAACAGGGTCAAGTAGAACAGGTTGCTCAGGGCTGCGTGCAGTCGGGTTTTAAATAGCACCGAGGATGGAGACACCACAACCTCTGCGGGCAGCCTGGGTCAGTGCTAGACCATCCTCCCAGTAAAAACAGTTTCTTCTTCTGTCTAAATGGAACCTCCTGTGCTGCAGTTTGTGCCTGTTTCCTCTTGTCCTGTCACTGGGCTCCACTGAGAAGGGCCTGGCTCCATCTTTTTTACTTCCTCCCGTCAGGTATTTACACACGTGGATAGGATCCCCCTGAGCTTCCCTTCTCCAGGCTGAACGCTCCCAGCTCGCCCAGCCTCTCCTCACGTGTCAGATGCTCCAAGCCCTTTCATCATCTTCCTGGCCCTTTGCTGGACTCGCTCCAGTAAGTCCGTATCTTGTACTGGGAAATAAACGCGGCGCTGGACCCAGCCCTCCGGCTGTGTCTCCGCGGGGCTGAGGAGAGGGGAAGGATCACCTCCCTCGACCTGCTGGCGATGCTCTGCCTCGTGTTGGCCTGCTTTGCTGCAGGGGTGCATCGCGGGCTCGTCCCCGGTCCTTCTCTGGGGAGCTGCTTCCCAGCCTGTGCTGGTGCCTGGGGTTATTCCTGCCCAGGCGCGGGACTTGGCGTTGCCCTTTGCGGAGCTGGGTGAGGTTCCCGTTGGCCCATTTCCCCAGCCTGTCCCGCTCCCTCTGGGCGGCAGTGCCCCCGCCTGGTCCACCAGCCGCTCCTCCCTGCTTTGTGTCATCCGCGAAGTCGCTGAGAGCGCGCTGGGACACATCCTGCAGGTCAGATTAGCCCATTCTTAAACTGAAAAACAATACCATTTCCCACTCCCAGGTGGTAATGGATACACGCATCCAGACAGCGCGCCGTGGGATTATGCATCTTCACTCGTGTCTAGTGGTAAATAAGGCTTCTATAGAGCTCTTTCCAATATAAGGCATTCAAAGATTTGGCCTGAGAAAAAATGGTAATTTCAAAAACTGGGGAAGCAGACCTCTAAAGCTCAAAACCAACCGGGCAATAGCCTTGCTTTATTTTAACTGCTGACTAGTCTACACAGGTTTGTTGTTGTTCTTTAAAGCGCTGTAGCTTTGCAAAAGAGAGAAGTCAGCGTCAGGATAAAAGCAAAGGTAAAAGCTGTATGACTTTTAACCTTAGTTATAAGAATTGGGGGGCTGCCGTGGCAAACACGCAAATCAATTTTTGCTACAAAAATCTTGAAGGAGTCACAGCACAGTTGTCTAATTATTTTTTCTTTTACTTTAAAGTACTCAAACATTTCAAATTATACAAACAGGACTGCCTCTTGTAGAAAAAAAAATATTCTCTAGAAAAAATTTGTATAAAAATAACATCCTGCTTCAAAGCATGCTACGCTTTTCTCAAGTTACATGGTCTTTATCTCTAAACACACCTTCATAAAACCATTTGGCAGGATCATTATTTTGTGAATGACTTAAGAAGATATACTGCCTGCCTGTGTTTATGGGCAGCTGATTGATGTTCCATGGAATGCCAAGTACCAACAAGTTGGAAGTGCAAAATCCTGGCAAATGATTAACTATAAAAAGCCTAACTTTCTTCTTCCTTCCTGTAAGAAAAATATTTGAAATAAGTAGGATTTGGCAAAGTTCCTCTACCTTCAAACACCACCTGTAAAAATCAAACGTACAAATTCCAGTCATGTTTACACATCACATCATTAGGTTTCCATGACACCATCTTACTCTGTTTTTGTACTGTTATACAGTATGGATATTATTTTGATATGCTGAAGGTAACATGACACAATGAAGTTGGAAGATGCAATAGCAGTCTTCTCACTGTAACAGCAACGTTGCCTCCCTCCCCAGCTGCCCTATTTCGGCCTCCTCTTTGAAAAGTTAATAGTTATACTCACCCTTAAAATACCTGCTCCCTGGCAAGCCAGGCTGCTACACAGCAGCTTCCGCTAGAACTGCTTCGTTATTTCACAAGCTAGTCTGAAGCAGAAGAGTATGTCCCTGGGGATATACCTTACAGTTGCTACTTAGCACCAAGTTCATTTCCATTTTTAATAAAATCTGCCACTAATAGGGGAAAACCCTGATTTTTCTTGTAAGGTGGTACTTTTAAGCCAAAATGTGAAGTGCAAAACTCCAGGGAAATCTACCATCGACACACAAGCAGAAAAATAGTTTTAAAAAGGAGACCTGTGACTCTGAATACTATTACCTTTTTCGATTCAAGTAAAAGCAGCAGAATCTGGCCTCTAGATGGAAAGCCCCTGGAGTTTTAACAAAATTTTTTATTTTCTACGGAGTACCTAAGCTACAGAAGCTTTGAGAAACAAAGACGACCAAACCCATCGCTCCACGCAAGACTTCCACTTCACGGCGGGCTGTGTGTCTATCCACCAGCCCTCTGTTTTCCCCGTCCCACGCTACAAAAGGCATTCGACACAGCCTCCCGCGCCGTGCGTCCCGCACTCGGCTCCAGCCAAAGGGCACGCTGCCCAAGGGAAAGGGCCAGGGCAGCTCCGGCGCTCGCCGTTTGCTGCAGGCAGTCACTTTCTTGGCAGCTGCCAGAGGCTTTCACCTGAACTCTAATGCAACAGAGCTTTTTGGGTTTTGGGACAAAGTCAAGTTCGCTCTGCTTTTGCAAGCTGCCATCAAAAGTTTCTGCCTCGTCCTGCTCCTTTCGTGCAGGTGGAGGAGGCAGGCTTCAAACTTTTCAACAACCTGGTAAAGACTGCCGCAAACTGACAGCGCCTGCTGCCCGCAGCGGGTGCCTGCACTGCATCAGGGTGCTGCTAATGCAGTTAAACACAAGACAAAGTAACTTTTGCTGGTTTACAGTCACAAAACTAGTACAAGGCTCCATGAAATTAACAGAAGACTTACTTAGGTTGAAGACTTAGTCACGCAGGTGATCAAAAAGCAGGGGAAAAAAAAACAAAAACCAAACCCGAACCCCACATCTAAGAGGAGAAGCATGTTGTTTGAGTCTAAACTTAGTCTCCTGGTTAGGAAAATCTTAGGCCATGCCTTCCTCAAAAGGACAGATCATATAAGGTCCAGCTGTACATTCTCTAATGACGCGTGTGTCTCAAGGTCTGCGTAAAGGAAAAACCCTGCAGAGTAAGTTCTGAGCTCTCTACTTTGGCACCTCTGATAAATGTACTCTCTACAAAAACTACTACCACTTCTGGTGCTGCACATACTCAAGGAACAAGATGATTCCTGTCTTCTGGGTGTTTGAGGAAGACAGACTTCAACATCTGGCTCAAAAGTCTTTGATAAACTTTTGATTTTGTCCAAGTGACAAGACAGCACAGTCCAGTTATCAGACAGCATGGCCAGGACTTTATAACTACACGTACAGCAATAGGAAAAGGCAGTCTACAGAGCATGAAAGCAGTAGAGGAATTTATTTTTTTTTTAAATGCAAGGAGGAGGTGGAAATAGGGCTTGCCTTCCATACTGACAGGTGTAAACGCAGGGTGGCCAGCAGCACAGGAAGCACGTATCCAGACAAACCCAATTAAATTTAATGACAACAAATAATTATGTTCTGCAAGTATTTTTCTGAGGCATTACCTCTACAATCTGTTATGCATGATTATCAGCTTCCATGTGTGAATTAGCAAACAGCCAGAAGTTAAAAAGTTAAAAGAATGGGCCATAGTCCAAAGTAGCTCTGCTAGTCTGGATCTTCCTATTATGTTCAGGTAAAAGAAAAGACAAAGGGAGGAAAACAAATCACTGCTCTGTAATACCGTGTTCTTGAAGTAACGGTCAGTGAAGATAAAAAAGTCTTAAGCTGTAGGAACAGTATCAAGTGCCACCGAGCTACTAACAGACTCTTTCTAGAGAGAAAAGTCTGGAATTAGCAGATAAGAGGCTGAGAACTGAAGCAGATTTATCTTACTTGTTTCTAGCAGAATTTGTAGTAACCAGGCTTGTTACAAAAACTGATGAGCTGGAAGCCATCCATTTTACCAGAACCTGCTCGTATCATGTCAAGAAGTGAATCAGCAGTATGGTCCTGTTAGTACAAATAAAAATAGCAGCAGCTAATGTACCCAGCCACCCTGTTCCTCACAGATTCTTAGAAGTGCCAATTTTTACTTTGCAATGTACAAGCACGTACACTAGTTACCGTTTGTTTGGAAGTTGAGACACACATGCCCACACAGCTGCATAAATTACTTAAAATTCATTGCTGGGATGCCAAGACTCCCAAACAGCAACAACAGAAATACACATTTCAGTATCCTATTTCATCCATTTCTACAAGTTTAAACAGTACTAAGTTTATACAATTCTTACAATCAGGGAAAAAACCCACCAATATCTATTATTTTTAAACTGTAGGCCGTACATGACATTGCTCCCCTCGAAACTGCAGCTCACATACGCGGGTTTTAAAGGACAAAAATGCAGCTTTTACCCAAAAACAGAGGGGGAAAGAACTGGTATTTCCAAATTAGTATGAACTCCTCTACAAATAAACACAGGCTGTCACTATAAAGGAGCAGGTGAAGTGTCTCTGTTTCCTAAGCAGTAATGTTTAAGGCACTGTTGTTGACCTATTAAAGAAGCTGTCATTTCTGTTACCAGTAACTATGTAAAATTTTAATATGCAAGTCATGAAGTAAATATACATCACTGGAAGACATTGTGCATCTAGGCTTGAAGAGCCGTGGGATTTAATTTACCTTTACAAACCAGATTCAACAGTCAGATTCACTGCAGCAGGAAGACAGATCATGACCTCTTATGTCAAGAAAACATCAAATACTCCAGATTAGTTTGCCGGTATGGAAGAACTTTTTAACACTCCAAAAAAAAAAATTGTTTTCGTTGTCCCCACGACTTGTCCAATTGAATGTGAACTTTAAGGACACTGGGAATCATGACGGAAAATTTTACTCCATGCAAGAGGGCATGCCAATGGCAAAGAACATGTAAGGATACATACTGATATTCACGGGTGACTTCAGCCCGAAGTTGCATGCTGCTGCTAACAGCAACAGAGACCATCAAATGTGTTTGACAGGTTCTAATACAGCTGAAGTCTAAACTGAAGACTGGCACACTCAAAACCAAATCGCACCACACACCTTTACTAAAGTTGTCACATTCTGTCCTGCAAAGAGTTGATGACTTCTTGCCCTGTATCCCAGCACTGACAAGACTATTTAAATAAGCACTGAAAGGCCAAGCTTTGTATTAAGGGTAAGACAGGTCCAGTTTCAAGACAAGAAATGGCAAATCAAGTTTGTAAAATATTTAATAGAGCAGTTTCCCAGCAGACTCCTGACCAGAATCATAACCAGACTTCTAAAAAGTATATATATTTTTAGATCTGAAAATTTGTCTTTATTTTTTACAAAATGGATTCCAGGAAGTTTAAAAGGCAATATCATAGAGGACTTGGGCGCAGAAATCAGGTGTCGTCATTCAAAGCATTCAAGTAGGAATATGGTAATATAAATATTTGAAAAGCATCTTTTATCATAAATGTTCAAAACAAAATGTATAACTCATTCCAAACTAAAAACTGAGCTTTATAGCACGTATTTCCCTGAACAGAAAAAATAAGTAACTTTTGAAATATTTCTAAAGGCCTGAAAGCTTTTTCCTTGGTTAGTTACATTAGAAGACTTGCCTTTGATTAAATTCCTTCCTTTCCAAATATGGAAAGTATTACATCAGTCCACTGTTAAAACAGACAATATCTTGCAAATTAATTCTGGTATAGTATGTTCCAACAAAGCCTAGAATATAAAGGTGCTGAGGTGGCTTTGAGTTTAGTAGTCATCTCCTCTGCTGACAACCTCCTTGCATGTCGGGCGCAACAGTATAGTATGCTCAAACTGTGCTGTGTATGAGCCTTTAATGTCGCATAAGGGAGGATATGGATCCACTATACCCAAGTCGCACAGGTTCTTCAATGCCATTAGGTATTTACTCTCTCCCAGGCGATCTAGCCATCTGCGGCAGAAGGCAAGAGTACCAAAGTTTTCATTGATAACATTTAGCAAGTGTTTTGCTCTTGGAAGCCTGGAGAAAAAAAAAAGAACAGGTTTGAGAAGGAAGAGGCATCACCAGCAAGCATTCACTACAGAAATAAACCACACGAATTAAGAGGTTAGATTTCAAGGTATTTTAAGACTGCCCAGTCTTGGGATGTCTTTCTACATCAATCAGGGGTTCTGTTCACAAAAGAAAGTGCATTTTCCTCCTGCAAAAAGATATACTTCAAAACAAATCTGAATGATGCCAAACACCCTGGGCATCCGTTTCGAATAGGGGAAGTTAGACTGTGAACGTATCTGCATCTAACTAGGCAAGCAAAACTAAATGCAGTGACAGGAATCTTTCTCTTAAATAAAAAAAGGACAATTCATTTTATAAAGAAAAATAGAATTCTTCCTGATCCAAAGAGGTTAATAATCTGAAGCAATCTAGGCATAAGCTCGGTGGTTTAAAACGCTGAGCTGTACTTCTCAAGTCAAATACTCAATAAGCTTTTTATTCATACTACTTACAATATGTAAGCATAAAAACTGGAGACGTATAGATCTGCTCAGAAATAAAACTTATTTCCAAACATAAGCAGTTCCTTTCCAACCCTTCGGCTAATTCTCACCCCACACACACCTTTTTCATATTACTAGATTGTTCTATGGAAACAAACTAGAACTATCTGGAAAAGCATGTCTGCCTGCTATGTTTCTAACCATAATAGCCTTCACTTCAGGAAAGTATGTTGCACTCCTAGAAATGCCAAAATAAAATCCCAGTGAAAACTGAAAATTAATGATCTATTTCACTTTATAGCAATACGCTGAAACAAGAATTTAAACCCCACAAAATATCCATACAAACAAAACAGATGACATGAATAGCTTGATATATTCTGGGAACAGCACTAAGACAAAGATTGTGGCACACAACCATAATACAGATGTTGATTAAAAAAAATAATTCCATACATTTAGTATATAGTCTAGTATACAAACGTAATCTATATATTATTAATCATAAAAAAAATTACTAATGATAGGAAGATTGTTAAAAAACAATCTAGATTTCTGAAGACATAATGTATTTTCTCCATTTCCATACTCTTTGGAATAAGTCCATATTGTTCCAGACTTACAATCAGAGTGTATTTCATAACAAGAGCAATGCTAACACCACCCTTTGAGTCCTCTGACAGCCTTATTAATTAGTGAAGAACCTGCATTGTATCAAATTTAAACCCTAAGGGGGAGGTAGCTCTAGCACAATAAACCAACAAAAAACAACAACAAAATCCAACCTTATTGGCACATGCCCAACATCAAAGTTCTTCATATAATGAGAACACTCCATATCATCATGAACAACACCTTTTCCTGTGCTACCGAAGGTTTCTATAGCATATACTTCACCTTCCTAAGGAGAGGAAAAAAAAGGGTACATGTTGCAGTATGAAAATAAGTGACATTGGGCCATTCTCAGTATAACAACTTCTGAATACAAGTAATTAAATGTGAATAGATTCAATCACCAAATCAATGTTGAGAAAAATTCAATACGGAGATTTCACGCAGTAAAGTTACAGATATCTCCAAATCATCAGCTATTTATGTTAGTACCATTTTATTTGTTTCAAGCCATAAATATCAGCACATTTCTAGTCACAAATTCTCAAAGTCATTGCAGTTAAAACACTGTCAAAGCATACATCTAAGATAGCTAAGAAAGTACATTCTGCTGCAAAACATTTGCTAACTGGAAGTAATTCTCCTTTGCTATTCAGATAGAAGTCCTAAGAAATGTATAGTTTAGACATAGCAAATAGATGTTGATTACAGAGACTTACTGCACTGAAGAACTTTCTGCCCAATTTCTGCAAGAATTTTCTCGTAACAGCTGCTAGTATAAACCCTTAACCTGCTCATTTCCACTCCACAAGATGAATTTCTTCAAGAAATGAAGGTGATATATATCTGCAAGGGCATTATCAAAATTCTAGCCAAGAACATACTGAAACGCCATTATATAAACTCATTTCTGCCAAGTGCATTCACATATCCTTAATGGTAGGACTGTGAAAGGGACTTAACAAGATAGGGCATCAAACATTAACAGACAGCGGGAGCTGGGTTTTTCAGTTTAAGCTACTTTGAAAGTCACAACCCAAAAATAAGAAGCCATATGAAAAGCAGTAACACAGGCTTCAAATTCAAGACAAACTCTTAAAGATTCCCCTGAATATTCAACTGATTTCATTTAAAAAAACAAAACAAAACACAAAACCACAAAAACCCACACAAAATGCCACAAAAAAAAATTCACTTTACACCCACTTTTTCAGAATAAGTATCGTCAGAGGCTTTATTTCTCTCCGTCACAAAAAACTCATTGGATTGCAGTTTGATACTATAATTAGTACAGTACAGCAAGAGCTTGGCTATGCTCCACATTCTTCATTGGCAAAACTCACCGTCTTTAACGATGTGGGATTGTGTCCTAAGTAACCTACAGAAGCTGAAGAAATTTAAAAATGTCTTCTCCCCAGTGTCTGGATATTCAATTAAAACAATCTCAAAGCTCTGAAATCTTTAAGTAAGATTTGCTTAAAGAACACTTAAGTTTTGTACTAGTAATATACCGATGATGGATGATATACAAGACCTAACCATTCACTAAGCTAAAACAAGAAGGCCACGCAAGCTTTTTCTGCCTTCCTTTTCCAATACTCTTTAATCGCTTTGCACACTCCTATAGATAAGATGCTAGTTAAAACTTTGCCTTTTTGTTCACATCATTAACAAGGTGATCAACAATTATGATACAAATTTTGGGTCATGAGAGTGAGCCTACCTCACAAAACAATCCTGCCCAGACCACGACTGTTCCTGTTCAGCTCTTGCAAGTCTTACTTACTCTGATAGGCTTACTAGTGACCATTGCTGATCAGTGATCAGGCTTAGAATGAAATTAAAAGCTTCTTATCTCATTATCAATCTTTTAAATAAGCCTTCTTATCTTGTTAGAACACAAGCTTACATCAAAATGGGGGCTAAATCTCAGGTTACATATTATAATATTGCCTTTCCAATTGGTAGTTTGCCACATGATGTACAGCAGTTTCTCTTCCCTGCTTCAAAACGCTATTCAAACAACATCTTTCATCCAGCCTCTCACATTAACTAGAAATATGCTTATTATTTTGTATCTGCAAAGAAAAACTGCACTGGAAGCTTTTCAAGAAAGATACCACACCTAACTGTACTTGCAAAAAGTCATCCAAAGCTACAACACTACAGAATTATTTCTCAAGAATTACCTGAGCAAGAGAAGATTGTTATTTTGTCTTTTTAATTATAGAGTGAACAAACAAGGAAAGTGTGAATGACTGGCAAGTCCAAACACCTTTTAGGAAAACTCTGGTCTCTCATGCTCACCCCCAAATCTGAATTCTTGTCCTTTTCCCTGCTCCTAAGTGCAACATTTCAACAGTAACATATACACATTGAGAAATAAATACCCAAGAGTTTCCATAAGCATCACTAAGGCCTTTCAGATTTCAAGGAGGGGAGGGGTTGTTGTTTGGTGGGGCTGTCTTTTTTTTTTGTTTGGTTTGTTTGTTTGTTTTTAAATAGCAGGGTTCCAAGGCTTCAATTTCAGAAAGTGTTAGACACCAGAACACTCCAGGGCTAAATGGAGAAGCCACCAAGATGAAACAAGAGTGATCACTCCTTTACAGTAACACTACAAAGTACAGCAAAGTTTTTCCTCTGCTGCTATTATCCACCAGGATCACAAATACTACACATTAGGACCACATAGGAAATATTATTCTTGCAGTGACAGCTGGGGAAACTTAAGAGAAAGATCTAAGAACTCCATTTACCTCCATTCTTGTGGCTTCTCCTCCTTTCACAATGGGCACCGTTTTTCCAGCGTGTATCCTATATGGCCCAATCGAGTGTCCATTCAAATTGCGAATTGGCTTCACTTTTGAAGAAAACATTAATATTACAGGCGATTTCCTAACATGTTAAACTCTTTAAAGCAATTTGGTTTATTAGCCCATACTGAAAGTACAATAGTGACTCATCATAGTGCAGAGGAACTAAACACAAAACTACCCATGCATGTTGCACAAATTCCAGCCAAGACCCAAGTTAGTTTTGTATGCTACATAAAAACTTCATTATTAAAGACTATCAACTCCAACAGTAACAAAAGTTTATTAATAAGCCAAACAGCAGCTATCAAATCATTGGTACATTTTGAAACAGTTGTTTGGCCTTCATCTTATCTGTTAAAGATACAATACTTCGAAGGATAAGCCAAGAACATTCCTCCAGAGGAATGGCAAGCCAGCCAGAAACACGTATTTATGCAAGTCACTCATACCATACTTCTGGTACAGAGGTCTTTTCAATACCATACAAATAAATCAATATTTCTACAAACATACGTACTCTAAGAGCAACTATCCTTATATAAAGAAAAGAACTTGCCTTGGTATGTTTTGCCATCAATTTCAACCTCATAAGACTCCATAACTTCTTGTATGGCCTCCCCCACATCACAGAGACGTACATCTATTCCAGCACACTGAAAATAAAGTGCAAATATAAATGGAAAATAATTGCAAAATTTACTGTAAAAGACTTGGTAAATGACTTACATAATGATCATACCTTTATTCCAGTATTTGTGGCATCCTTTACAGCTTGTAATAGTCTGTCATATTTTGGATTGAATGTGACTGTAAAAGCACAGTCAATAATACGACCTGAAATCAGCAGAAGTTAATTAGCTTCATAGTCTTTGCACTGAAGAATGTTCTAAAAGTTTTAATTCATAAATGAAAACTAACCACTAATATGTGTCCCAAAATCTATTTTGCAAATATCGTCGTACTGCAGGACTGTGGGATCCCCAGCATTGGGAGTGTAGTGGGCAGCACAATTATTCAGAGAGCACCCAGTAGGAAATGCAAGACCTGCATTTAAACCATTTTCCTTTATCAGCTTACGTGAGCAGTCTTCTAGTTTTTCACTAAAAGGCAGAGGGGAGGGAGAAGAAAAAAAAGAACATAACAGTTTTCATTAATATTTCTTACGATGACTTCAAATAAATCAACGCAAGAACAAAACCTCAGAAAAATATTCAAGCAAATGTTTTCATTTGAAATCTTAAACTACTTGTATGCTAACTAGAAGGAGACCTCTCCTAGACTGGAGAACATAAGTATAACATAATGATCTTCAGTTCTTGGTGTTGTTTCTTCTACCCTTTCTTGGGCAAAACTGAGTACTTCACTAGTCCATCCTTTACAAGCTACATTTAACTCATTCTTCCTGAACAGCAGAGGTTATACAACTGAAGTTTAGGCAAATTAAATGCATTTTTTCAATTGCTGGGATATATGAGACTAGCATTTGTTCTTCCTTTTTTGTCTACTCTCGAGCTGTTAGCTACTGGAAAGCTACAGACACATGTCCACCAGCGCATACTCCTATAGTGGCAGCAAATGATGTAAACTGCAGCTCACATCAGTGCACCACACTCTGATTTTATTTAAGAAAGCTATTCATTCAGAGCAATCTTGAAAAAGAAGAGAGCTTATTTTAATAGGCAAGTCCCCATAGTCTGAGGTACTTTAGGAAGAAATGTCATGTTTTAAGAAAATTATTGCTTGTAACTGTAACAGTCAAACTGTGTAATTCAATATGACAGATTTGTTTCAGCCAGACAGTGATTATTAAGACAGCTGTCTTTCTTCCACTTTCCCTGATGGTGTATTATTTCTTTCCGTTATCCTCACACAGCTACCTTGGGGATCAACTCTGATTAGCTTTCTTACTATCCTACTCTTGTCAGCACAGTTCTCAGTCATACCAGGCTGAAAGCACCTGATTTTGGAAGCTAAACTGTCCTGGATCACTCTAGATAAACGGAAGGATAGAAAGTGGAATAGTTGGAAGAGTCAAGAGACTCAGTCCATGCTAATAATTTCTTTAAATTTTACCTTAATCAAACTCATGTTTATCTCACTCCATTTGCTCAGTTACTTCTTATCAACTGAGAAACAGTTGATAACAACAAAGAAACATTGTGTTTCTCCAGAAACATCAGTCAGTGCCAGACTAAACCGACAAAACCTTCCTGCCCTGGACTGAGTACACAGCCATGCCGTTTGTATGCCTCTTTGCCTACTCCCAGCCGCAGACTGCACCTGCACTGCTCGCCCACATAGCTTTTCACTGACAATTCTGGCAAAAGCCAGGATGTTTACTACCACTATTGATGCTTCTCTCAGCACCACTGCAGAACTTATGTGCAAGAGTAGCCAAGGCACTGAACATTAAAATCAAGCATGTGCTCAAAATAAGTGAACATAACTGAAAGCTTAGCTTGAAATTCAGTATGATCCCAGGCCCTGCAAAGCTGCATAAGCTAAGAGTATGTTATAAGAGGAAACTTAAAGGAAATAATTGGGATACTGGTTGTGTACTTCAAACAGAAATCCCTCCAACACTCATGACACAGTGAATCAAGCACACAAAATTGAGACTAAATCCCTCCCCCTCTGAAAACTGAAGAAAAATCTACAGCAGGGGTCTTTGAGAAGACCTGTGTCCTCACCAGATTTCTATCATTGTCATTCCAGGTTTTATCCAGCTCATAACGTATTTCCTCACTTGTCTGTGTGCCTCTGCAGCCTCCCGAAAATCATTCCAGATTTCCTCACTGGCTTGGTCTAGTGCTTTCTTCTCTTCACTAGTTGTTCTCCAAGCAGCAGTTCGCCTTCAAAATAAACAGTGTGTCATGAAAAGTTACTGTAATCACAGTAGTCATTACAACTTCTGTCTAAAGCCTGCAAAGTGTTTATTAACCAGTCAGGTCTACTTTCCCCTTTGCAACAGAAAAGATCCTGATTTATAAAATTTTCAGAAAGGAAGCCTACTAAAAAGAACAAAACCAAACCAAAACCCAAACTATCAGCACCACAGACTAGCATGTATGAAAGGCTGTAACACTGCAGAAAAAAAAAAAATCATGTATACATAGAAATCAAACTCAGTTAGACCATGAACCGTATTATTCCCTTTACATTTTCAAAAGCCTTACCTCCCAACCCTCCCAAAGCCCAGAGAAGCAGTGTGCTTGAAGGATGCATAATACTTTTCAAAAAGACAGAACAGGTGTATAAAATTCATATCAATGCCTGCAATTCTACCTTGAGTTTAGCAGGGCAAATCACTGCAACATGCTCTGCTCATGCAAAAAGTTTATTTTTTGCACAATCTTACTCATTCAGACACTGCTCTTCCTGTATGGAGAAGAGTCTCAGCACTGTAGTGTAGCTACTTGGCCTAGAAACTGTTACTGCCACAAAGACAATAAGCTGCTTGAAAATTTAAGAGCTTGCAGTTCCAGTATTACTTTTGCTCACCCTCAGAATATTGAGGTAGTAACACCTATCACAGTGCATAGTAACTACGACACATGCCAGGAAGTTATTTTCTAAATTTGCTGGATGGTGAGTTAACATTTGTTCCAGGAGAATACCACTCATTCTGGCTCTTCGGTAGGTTCATAAAACAAGTACGAGAATAATTTTCAATACGAGACCAAATATAAGATTAATTTTGAATATATTTTTTTATTATGCAAGAAACCATACAACTAAGGTTCCAAGAAAGCAAACAAACAAACAAAAAATTAATTTAAGCACTCTAGCAACTATCAGAACTTAACTAAGACTACTCTTCTGACTACAAAGTAGAGATACCGTTCAAATGGTGAAGCCGAAGCCCTGTAATGATGCAAAAAACCCTGGTGATAACTCAAAAGAACTCCATACATGCTGTGCAGGACAAATACTACTAAAAACAATACACAGCTGCACATCCTGGTAGGTGGGTCATAAAAGAAAACGGATGATGGACAAGATGGACCAAAGATACTGAACTATGCCAAAGTTTCCAAATCTAGAAATTAACTTTTACCTTTATGTAAATGGACTGATTCTAAGCAAACAGCTAAATAGGATTACTGTTTGAAATCCAAAGGTGTAGCTACTTACCCATTTCATAAACACACAACTTGGCTTCATTCTAAGAGTTTCCTTCACAGCCAAAAACCAGGTATGAGTGAACCAAGTGACTGTGCCCTGCAATTTTGCTGCATTTTGAACTGAGTATTTATACAGTGTTAAGAAGCCTGCAATCCTAAAGCACAGTTGAAAAGATGAAGGATAACAGGCTATCCTATACAATTTTTCTCAGGATGACTAGAGGATCCAAATATTTTGAGACCCTTTTGCTTGTTTCCCTTGAACCTCCTGCTCCTTTTCAGATAAAGTAACAACAGTGCAAAGGAGAAATCCCATGCTTACTTCAGGCTGCAACACCTGAGCCCCCAGCTGCACTTGGAAATTGGACTACTGCCAGCACAGTAGCCATGGCACAAGAAGACAAAAAAGGTGTACTGCAGAAAAACAGTGGGGAAGAGGGACTTGAGGATCCTTTCAGACTGCTCTGGATTCCAGCAGGAAACACGCTCTGGCAGCAAGAGCTGCTGACAGAGTCTGGGCAGTGGCTCTGCCACCAGTCATGGACTCAAGCGCAAACTCCAGTGAACTGGCAGGAATCCGTCCTGATTCTACCTACTGTGTTTCAGCATATCATCACTCCATGCAAGACAAATGGGAGACAAAATAGCCTCTACATTTAAAAATACTGTATCAGACCCAAAGCATTTTGCTGCTAAAGGTGCACCGCTGCCACCTGGGAGTTCAGGAAAGGAGGCGACAAGAAATCCTGCTTGGGCATAAACACTTCAGGACATGTGAAAAAATCAACTGATAAGATAAAGGTCTTAAACCAAACATCAAGTCCTCTGACAAGTACATGAGCTAACAAGCTTTTCTGAGGATGGTTTCCTAATGTGTTGGCTACCACATAAGTCAGCTTAAGAAGTTCACCTCTTGCTCCAAGCCATTTGTTCCCACCTCTTCATGCCAGTTCAGAGTCCCCAGTTTTCACTAGTATGAATCTTTATAGGATTGTGCTGTAAACTAGAATTTAGCAATCAAAAAAAGAATTCCAGAAAATAATTCCCTCAGATTATTTTAACCCAGGTAACAGCACAGGGGCAGAAACAAGCAGGCAGGGACAAGAATCCCTTAATCCCACTTCAATAAAATAAGTGTATCATGAAATATTGCTTATAGCTTTTCCACCCTCACTGTCACATCATTTCAAATTCAGGTGTCTTCAACAAAAAACGTAAGCCTTCAAACAGAACTAAATACCCGAGATATTTAGACAACAGAGTAACAGCTTTGATATTTTTATAAGAATTAATTCTTTTCTATTTTTTCCCCTGAAAATTGAATGATACCCACTTCTAGTTCAGCTTCCTGCACAAAATACACAATTCTAGGTTGATGAGAGGTAACTTTAGAAAGCGTGTGACATCAAGAGATAAGATTAGAAGTGCAACTCTTCAAAAAAAATCAAAGACAAAACCCTACTGAACTCAGCATGAATAAGAAGTGGCACAAAAATGCTTCACCAATACATAAAATTAAACTATTAATCACAATAGGAAAGTATCCTAGCATTCATGTCAGCTACTAATTTAAGTAGCTGTTTATGTTAGGAAATGCTGAAGTATCATCCTAAGAGTTAACTATTCAAATTAGGAAGAAAATTAAGCATGCATTTGCTTAAGCAAATTATATAAAGAAACTATTTCAGGATCCTTAGAACAGTGTATTCTTCTTCCACAACAGAACATTCTTGGTACAGAAAAGATGCCCCACTTAAATCCTGTTAGAAAAAGTGGTTTGTTTTTGTTGTTTTGTGCTGGTTTGTTTTTTTTTCCTTTCAAATGAATAGTAGCAAACCCACAGTAGAACATTTAATCTTCAATAGCTGGATATGTAACAGAGGTGTAAAAATAGTGTGTCATTTGTTAATAAACTATGAACATGCTTAAGATGTTTATAATCTAATTTCCTGGATTGCTTAAAACACGTCCTTCTGAATGCGGCATACGCATATACAGACAAACACTTAACTTATGCATGAAAGAATCACTCCTGAATCAGCCTGTCAGGACTACCCTGTGAAAGTCCTTCATTAGCATGCTAATACTGTGCATACGAACAAGGCAGTCATTTATAAATAAATATGAGCACACCTTGTGATCAAATTGAAGTCATTAAAAAGAAGAAAAGGCTTCCTCAAAACCAAATTTTAATCTCATAAAAATGAAACCCTATTATCTGTGAATATCTGAACACAATTTATAGGATGTACTAGAAACTCTTAACTATGTTGCTTACACTCTGTGAGAAACAGACATTGACTTTAAACAACCAATACATGCTTTAAAGTAATTTCATTCTGAAAAAAAAAGTCATTGAAAACTAAACAACACTTTCAGAAATATAAATATTTATCTAGCCGCCCCCCCCCGTCCCATCCTGAGTTTAAACTATTTTTTCAGTTTTGATTTAAAATTTCCTGGGAAGTTTTCAGTAATACTTCGTCTTTTCATTCAGATTTTCATGCATTTCAAGCTGATTCCACCCTGTCCATGTCCCCCCCACCCCATTAGAGTAAAACATGACCTTCCATAACACTTCATGTAGGAAAAGTCAGGAAACTCAGTCAAACTGGTATATCCTAGTTCCTAACAAAGCAAAAGCAAATAGTAGTTCTCTATGAAAACATAAGAGAAGCAAAGTGCAGAATACACCACTCGGGCTTTTAAATTAAACTGTCTCATACTCTGAGACTGACATGTATCTACAAAAAACAACAACAACAACAAAAAAACCAAACAAAAAAAACCCAAACAAGAAATTGACATCTAGATGCCCCCAAAACTGCTGCATAACAGTGTCTCATCTCCCTAAATTTTAAAGCTTCACTCAGTTTTAATTCAGACTATATTTTTGTTAGAAGCTGCCTATTGAAATCCTGTTGGTCCCCTGAGCCTCAAAGTCCCCTGCCTCATGGCAATTCTGCTCATACAGGCTAAACCTTAATTAAAAGGGCAAGGAAGGAGGAACATTTCTGGCCTGAAGACTTCTATTCATGAAATTCTTAGATGATCCGGGTTAAAAAAAAAAAAAGCACATTACAACCCACTTTGTCCATTTAGTTGTACATTAGCAGTTTTGCAATTCAGCACATGCAGATGACAGCATTTATTTTTTAAGCTAAAATACTCACCCATCTTGTGTTGGTGGGTATTCACATTCTTCTCCCTTCGGGAATATGTTGCTGGGAAATAGATCACATATTGGAATAGAAGGTGGATCTGTCTGGACTTTAGCTGTTGAGTACAATTTAAGAAAGTTTTACATATGGTACACTGGAAATAAGTATCTTATTTCAACCATAAAAATTAAACAGTACAAGTTATTTAAGATCCCCTTACCAGAATTTGGGCTTCTACCAAAACAACATCCTATCACAATGCCCTCATATTATCTGGCCAACACTCAAGGTGGCCTTCAGGGATACCAGAAGGAAGAAAACTCAGCCAGACTTAGCCTACAAACCCAAACTGCACCCCAAAATTTGTTTCAGCTGCCAAGAACAGCACTTACACGTGCTTACACCAAATATTCAAGCAGTCTATCTTTATTTTTGTGCTTGATACCTACGTCCTTTCTTCTTTTTCTTCTTCTTCTTCTTTTTCCCCGTTGCTCCATCTCCTTCACCCTCTCCATCTACAGGAAAGAAAGCGCTCAGGTGAACATAAAATAACCTTAAAGAACCAAAGAATTTTGAATGAGACATACAACCATCTGGACTATCTGGAAACACTTCTTTCACAGCAGAATTTAATGGATTAAAAGACGGCAGCTAGAAGCTGCCACCAAACCATTAGCATTTTCAGCCCCTATGCCAAACACAGACCTAAGAAAATACTGTCTAAAGTTGATGACTTAAACATATCACCAAACAAAGAAAAAAAGCAGCTCGGGGAAGAGTTTTCAGAAAGTCCTCCTTCAAATTCCTCTGTTCTCAAGTCACCCAAAAAGATGCCTGGGGTTGGGGGAGGGCGTGAGAGAGAACTGTATTAGACACAACATCTAACAAGAAGCTAGGAACTACTGCTTCAAACCCATCTTCTGATGCTTCAGCTAAAGGAACTTAATGCATCTGGAAAGATCAAAAACCCAAACAAATAAAGATGACAGCACTTAGGTCAGGATGAGTTTAATCTGGAAAGAAGAGGGAAAGTCACAACCAGCACTGAGCAAAACCACTGCGTGTGGGAGGTACCAGTGGGAGGTTTTCAGAGAGCACAGCATGTAAGCACTAAGAATTGGCCACACCATGTTACAGTCACATTTGCACGTCAACAATAACTCCGTGGACTTCACATTTAGCTACATCTAATGCTTAGTTACTTCATATACAATGAAGTATTTATCTAATGTGGTACCATCTGACTAAACCTTCTGGACCTAACCACAAGTTCATTTCAAAATGGATTAAGTACACGTCATCTACATTTAGAATAGTTATTTTTATCTAAAGCAAAAAGTAAAATTGAAAGAACTTTTAGAATCAAGTCAAAGCACTACCATTTTGAATGCTTTTATACAGAAACCTTTATTTGCTCATTTATTTAAAAACAAAACCAAACGAAAACACCGATCAGTTGTTCCAGTCACTAGATTCCAAGCCCTTCATGATGGTCAGTGTCATCCGCATTTTTATGCTGTAGTGAGTGCTGTAATCCTGCAGCTGGGACAAATTTTGGTAATGTGTTACCCCTGCCCCTCCACAGCTCATTTTGGCATTAAGTATCTTATTTTAAATTTTAGTAAAAAATTGCAAGTATAACTTGCACTACTACTGTAACTACAATGTCGTCCAGCCTACCAGATTCTCCACCAATCCATATTTCACAGGCAGTCAAAAATCCTTAACAGCACATATAAGTTTCTTTAAAATGCGGTAACTTTGCCACATTTCTCTTGACATTGAGCTGTGTTCAAACCATTCATCAAGAAATGAACTAGACATGACTCCAGTTCATTCGGCCAGTGATTTTTGGATTTTTTTTTTTTAAACGCTAGGCCTAAACTGCAAAAAAAGTACAGCATTTCTTAAATGTCGCTGTTGCTACCTGCTTATTGTGGCTTTTTCATACCTCACTGCACATGAATCTGCCAACTGCAAGGCAAACTAACCAGGCCTATGCTTTCACGTCCTTGAAGACTGCTGCAGACTAACTGTGCTGCCAGAAGCATAACTACTGCATCTGACCAATATCCTGTTTGTCTTCAGGTTATTTAGCTGGTAACCAAAAAAAATTTTCACCAGAAAAGCAATTTAAGTTCTTTGCAAAACTAAAGCAAAACTACTGCATCTGACCAATACCCTGTTTGTCTTCAGGTTATTTAGCTAGTAACCGAAAAAATTTTCACCAGAAAAGCAATTTAAGATCTTTGCAAAACTAAATCCCAACCTCATGCCATTTTGGTATAGCTGTTTAATAACTTAGCCTAGTATCATGCACAAATGTTATCTATCAGCATGTTTTAACACTGCAATGGAAATCTGAAGAGCACTTCCTAATCTCTCCCAGATTTCAAAAGGTATACAGTCTCATTTCTGAGGCCACTCAGTTACGGGCTTATCAAGGGGAAAAAAAAAAAGGGGGGGGGGGTAGATATTTTATTGGGTTTAATCTAACACAGCACCATGTCTTCAGCAACACCTCTGAAACTACACAATTAAGATGGCAAGTGGTGAGAACCAGTACAAGCAAAACCACACAGCTGTCTTCAAAAAACTTACAGCAATTTTTATTTTTCTGCAAAAACACTGTTTTTCTAAAAGCACATCCAAGTCTAATATGTGGGGAAAAAAGGAAGATTATTATTTCAGAGATAGTACCACTTTTTTTTTTTTAATACTTTGTAATACTAACTGCTAACACTGTAAAAACCATAAAAGAACAAAGCACTTGATCTGCGACTAACGATGTCACTTCTCCTGAGATTTTTTTGCATTTTATAAAGTTTTCACTACCCTCAATACTTCTTACTTTCATTGCAACAATGGCAAAGCACATATCATATTAATTATCTTCCAACACTATAACCTGAAATATACCGTAAAACAAATAATCCATCAGAATATACTTCTACGGAAAGTAACTGCATAAAACTGGATGCTATATATAGATTAATAATGTTCAAAGATCAATTTATTTGTAATTTTATATGTCAACTAAGATTTCTAAGCAGAACAGTAAGAACTATTTTAGGATGCTGAGCCAACTTTAAATGCTAATTCACATGAAGGAAACTAAATTACTAACTTGAAAAATGTATTTTCTTAAATGTCAATTTCTATTGAGAACCACTCATCAAAACAAAGGAAAGAGAGCATTTTTATCTAATATTCCTGCAGAAAAGATGCATCCAGCCTGGATTTCAATACCAGACACTTCCAAGGCACTTTCTTAGAACATCAGCTGCGTAGCACAAGCAACACACAAGGCGTATGCCTTGCTTGTGTATTAATCTCTCCCCAGTTCAGTTTTAATGAAAAATTAAGATTATAGAAGAACAGGTTTCAAGTCACTGGTAAAGACTCTAAGACCTTCTATTAATTAAAATGCTCCCTTAAAATTTTCTCTATATCTTTTGTTCTAAGCCGAGAGTAAGTGACATAATTTGGATCATAAATTTATAGCGATGATGGTAATGCAAGTGAGAATGATTTATAGCTTACCTTACCTTAAACTAAACATTTCCCTGCAGTGATAAGATCCTTGAAAACAGGAAGCTTTAACAAAGCTGTTATCCCTGTTATTTTTTGTATACATGCATTGTTGCCAAAAAAAGTAAAAAGTATACATAGTTGCATCTCAGCTCTGCCAAGAAAAAAACACAACCAAACCCAGAATGCATCTGTAAAAGGTTTGTTAAAATGGGAGTCTAGGAAGACTGAAACTGGAAGTGTCAAGAGAAAAGGTAAGTTACACTTGCCTTCATCATCATCATCTTTTTCCTTCTCCTCCAGTGCTTGTTTATCCAATTGTTTTGCTACATCATCAAGAGCACCTTCCATTTCTTTATCTGTTTCTTGTCCTGCTTACAAAATTAAAGTACGACTTACAGTAAAAGATAGCTCCACAATAGTAAACAATAGCCTCCAAACCTTTATAGAAATATTATGTGGTACTCATCCTACAGATACCAGAGCACATGCTGGTTTGTTTGTTTTTTGTTTTTTTTAAAGCAGACCCAAGGTGTAAGATTATAGGGCACTACAGTGACAGGTACTGTTGCTGAAACTTGCGTCTAAAGGCAGCATTATCCAGACACTTCTGATGACTTTTTTTCTGCCAGGGTAACTAATTCTCCTTGCCATAGCAGCAACCTGCTCTTGTGAGATAATATGGGCGTGAAGTAGATAATTATAAACGCACAGCACGGTCACCACTAACTACTAGCCTGCTAAGACAAACCCAGACCGTAGCTCCTTTACGCTATTTGCCCAGACTTGCACCAGCTCCCTCAGAGAACTTGGGAGGGGTACAGAGACTCCATCATGCGGGATGACTTTTACAGCAGCAGCCTTACGCCTTTCCCCCCCTCAGGGCATAGGAGGGGATGAGGGAAGGGGTGGCTTCTCCAGCACGCACCGGAGCAGGGAGGACTTCCCTCTCCCCAGCTTCCCTTGGTGCTGAACGGCAGCAGCATCCCCCCAACACCCGCCAGACCCTTCCTCGTCGCGGGGGGGGGAATCCCCACAGCCCACGCAGCCGTCGCGGGCCGGGACAGCGGCCTCGGCAGCGCCCATCACCCGCACGGCGGGACCCTTTAGCCACCCACAGCCGCCCACTGAACCGCCTACGAAGCCCGGTCTGCCGGGTCACGGCCCCCCCCTCAGCCCACCCCACCGGCCTGTCAGCGGAGGGTCCCGGCGCGACGCGGCGCGGCCCGGCCCTTACCCGCGGGGCCCGCTTTGCCCTTCTTCTTCTTCTTGCGCTTCTTCTTGGCACCATCCTCGGCGCCGAGCCCCGCCGCGCCTCCCTCCGCGCCGTCTTTCTCCTCAGGCTCCGGCGGCAGCTCGCCGTTGAGGTGTTTCTCCGCCTCGGCGGCCGCGCTGCCCGCCTGCCCCACGCCCGCCATGTCGCCGCGGCCGCGCCGCCCTCCCACACACGGGGCGAGCGAGAGGGAGGGAGCGAGCGGCGGGGACGGCCCTCCGCTCTATGGTGAGCGCGGGGCACGCCGGGAAGGCTGGAGGACTCCGCCAGGGAGGGGCGGAGGAGGGGGGGGGGGGGGCTTAGGGTGCTGGCAGGTTGTCTGGTGGTGTAACCATGCTGGCTAAAAATACTACTTTTTTTCCTTCCTCACTGGTATATTTTAACACCTCTTGCCTGAGGTGTATTTATAGTATATCGTATAACGCAGTTTGTAGCTTAGAAAGGTTATAAATGGGTCTCACCCTGCATAACTTGGGTTTTTTAAGTGCCTCTGCAGCCCGGTCTTTGCTTAGGAAAACCGGTAATGCCTTGTTACCTCACTGAGGCACAAACTGTGCCCCCCTGGCCCTGCTGAGGCTGGCCGCTGCCTTCGTTCTTCCCCGCCGTGGCTCAGACCCAGGGGCCCTGTCCCTCGCTCCCGGCCTGCTACGATCCTCGGCAAGCGCGAGGCTTCAAACGACTAAAGCTGACGTCCAGCACTGATCAAACTAACTCCATCCCGGCCTGCGCAGCGGTGTGTTCTCCAGTGGTTTTGCCTGTAAGAGCACCTGGAACGTGGAAACATCCAGCTGGGCCTTTCGTGGGACCGGGCTGGGCGCCGGCAAGCTGGCTTCCCTGGGCTTGAGGCATGGTCGGGGCAGCGAGACGTGCCCCACCAGTTGGGAACTGCTGTGGTAGCACTGGTTCCCCATTTAAACCACGTCATTCTATGTCCATATCAGTTAATATGACCAGACCACCTCCAGGAGGGTCCTGTTACGGTGGCTTAAAGCAGAATAAACCTTGCACAATAGAGAGGTGAGCCATTTAATGTTCTGCTGCTATTTTCCGGCTGTTTTGTTGCCAGTCAGAATTGACGTTGTCTGCAGCTGATGAAGAGAGACGTGGAGGAGCGGCTCTTTCTCATACTGAAAATGGATGGCACACGAGCATGTGCACTGATGTTGCCTAGAACACCTTTTTTGTGTATTGCTTTCCATTTTAGTTTTCTAATTAGGTAGAAGAGGAATCTACAGAGCTGGGGTTTTTTTTGTGGTTGACCGCAGGGGGAGAAGGAACACCAGGGTTCATGTTCACTAAGTTCTCCATTTTGAGTCATCTTAGATCTTCCTGTTGTACATTTATTGTAGCTGGGCACTGTAATGGTCTCAAGAGACCCAGTAAGAGTGTTTCTACTTTTCTGTTTGATTTTAATCCATTAGTCTCTCATGTACCAGACTGTTCTTAGCCCTTGATATATCCCCTTTGGTGCCTTTGACAGTTTGGAAAAGAGAGTTGTGCTCCTAGCCTGTGCTCCTGATCCATTCACTCTAGTAAGTGCCAAAACAGACATGTTGCCAGACCATGGATTTTGTTGACTCTAGAACTGAAGTCACAGATAAAGGAGGCCATGAAGTCTAGGTAAGCCCAGGGAATACAGAAGGCAAGATATTGACCAGAGATAGCTAAAGGAAAAATAAGGTAGGTAAGAATACATCTCGTGCAGCGGCTGCAGACAAGAGATCTAGAAGTAAGGGCATCAGAGGAAAAGGGACAACAAGTAGAACAAATATTTCTGTGATCAGCTGAATTAATGAAGCCAGTTTTCTCAGCGGGTTCTTTCTTTCCTCCCCAGAATGGCTCCAGCACCATTCGTAATCACTGAGGTACCCCAGTGAAGAGAGGTGGCTTGTGCTTTAGTACTACATGTGCAGTTGGCCAGCTGACTGGTGTCACACAGTTCAGCAGAGTTTGACCTGCCTTTTTTTTGGTGGGGACACTTCTTTGGGCCTCTATCGTCTACCCAGCTGCTGATTTTCATGAAGTGTGTCCAGGCATCGTTATCTTTGGGTGTGTTATTCTGCAAAATCTGCCTGAAACCAGACATTTGCATAAACCTCCTTTCCTTAAAAAAGTAGGCTGAAAATAAATTGTAGCGGGGAGTCACACTTTACTTAACAAAGAATATGAATAAAACCTAGCAGAGTGAAAGAAAATAGGCAGTGAGCTAGAAGAGTCAGGATTAACAATGTGTCTCTACAGTTTGAAGTGATGCTACACTCTAAGTGCTGTTACTGGACCCAGGAGCACTCCATAAGCTGTGTTCATTAGGCTTGCAGAGAAGAGAGCATGGTGGAAGGAGCAAAGTTAAGCACCTTCCAGATTGCACTGCTTCCAGCCCCAGAATTACCGGTATACTCTATATAAGAGAATACAGATAGCCAACAGGATAATAGCATGATAACTGATGTGCAAAAATAGGAATGCTGAATGAAAAAATTGCAAAGTGGGAGTAAGAAGCTGGACTGACTGCATTAACAAAGCAAATATTAACATGAACAGACTGACAACTGGACTCCATGTTCCCCACCTGGCTGCTTTTAAGAGGGCCTGGTCTCTTAGAAGCAGAGAGAATGATCCACGTCTTGTAGCATGTCCTTACCAGCGCAGATTTTTTTTGCCCGCCTTCTGTTATTGCCTGTCAGCGGTTCCTAGCAGTTAATACACATTATATTAATAAATGATACATTTTCCAATTTCATGTTATACTAGGCAGGATGATCAGAAGACAGTATCGGGCAGGCCATAGGCCAGAAGAGACATGCGAATACCATTTTTAGGTGGAGAAACATAGTGGGGTTTTTTGTTTTCTTACAGTCGCTATTTCTTTTTCTTAACCAGCCTCCCGGACAAAGGCAGGCAGTGGCTGGGCAGTTAAGGGAAGGGCTGAATGTAGTCCAAAACATGTGGTAACTAAGCAGCAGGACTTGAAACCCTTTCCTGAAAGACAACACAGAGACTCACCTCTTCTTTTTCTTTCAAGGAGGCAGCTCCCACTGCACTATTTTCCTAGCAAAAGAAGTTATGATCTTCAGGAAAAGACTTCTTCCAGGGTATGCTGTGTTTTCTTTTGTGTTTTCTTTTCAAGCTGTTTGTGTCAAGAAATGGTGTGGAATGGAGTGGGGGAGCTGTCTCTGCCAGCTGTGGTTTAATCCTGGAAAGAGGGGGAGGAAGGACGACTAGGGAGTAAGTGGCCTGTATCAGTCCCAAGAAGAGTTGAACAGAGGGATGTTATATTTGGTTCTGTTTGTATTTCTGGGACTGATGCCATTATTTATGTGTTTATGACACTTCAATACTCTTTTTCCTAGCTTAGGGCCAAAACTCATAGTCCTTACTCAGCTCTAAAAATCCACTGAAATCAATGGGACAATTTTTATGACTAGAGGTTTAATATTGGGCCTAAAGGCTGGATGTAGACAAAGAAAATGTTTCTTGCATGAGAGCAAATGTCTTATGAACTGTAGAAGGAAAGATATTCCCCCTCACCAATTGCTGAGGACAGAGGACACTTGTACTTTCTCAGCCATCATCACCCATAGCATTTACTATGGGAATGACAGCTGTCACCAAATAGTGTCTTCCTTAGCATGGGCAAGATGAAGGGCTTCCTTAATTCTGAAATCACTCCTTCTCTAAGATTTTACCTAAAACCTAGATGCAGTAGCTAAATCAAAGTGACAAAAGCAGACAAAGAATTCACATTTAACACTTCTTTCCACATTCCTTGGCGATTTCTTTTTCTTTTTACCAAACACCAGTTTGATTACAGCCTGTCAGCCATAATCCAAACATCCTGGCTTGCATCAGCTAGTGTCACAACATTAACATCCTTTGGAGGACAGATTTTCAAAGGGTGCAAGGAGTGCTTCTAAAAAGAAACAAATTTAATCTGTTTTACTGCTGAAAGTCACCTTGAGAAGCACAGACTGCTGTTTGTGCACTCAGACTGGGACAAAGAGAATGCTTTTCAGTTTGCATGAATAGATGCATGCTGTGAAATATAAAAAAATAGGTTAAGTTTATTGCCTTGTCTGGAGCTCATTTTTAAAATTGCTTTTAAGTGACAAGATTCACATGAACAGAACAATCCATTGTCTGGACCAGTGCTTCAGAAAGACTCCTTATATTTCTGTGATAAGGAGCTATTGCATTAGGCATGTATGCGGATATGTGTGTTAGGATGTGCTACAGTGAGCATCTCCCTGACAGCAGATCTCTGTGCCTGTGTGCAGTCTTGGTACGGGATGGAAGGCTGCACAGAGTCAAGGGTCTCCACACTGGTATCTTTCAAACAAATTTTTTTCTATTTATGATAGAGTCATAAACCCCCTTTTTTAATAAAAGTATATTTATTGATGTACTCACTGAGTCATAACTGCAGATGCAAGCAGTCTTCTTTTTCAGATAACAAACTGAGATATTGCCTATCCTCAGAAATAATTATAGGTCATATCTCATGAAAACACTAGTTTAGAGTAGTATGAACCCAAATTATAAAAGACTGATATTTTGATCTTCAGTTGTGTAATCAGCTTCATATAATTTAATCCACTGACGCATGAATGTATTCCTATTCATACAGTGGTGGTTCCTCTATTATTTGAAGCAAACTTTCAAGGCCTCACACAGAAAGTAATTCCTCAGCTTCACTGTCAGTGTAAAAAAACGTAAACAGTTTCTTTCTCACAGCCTGCTGACATAACTATTTTCCTCTGGGGTGCTCCACCCCTTCTTCATTCTAGGGAGTAATGGAACCAACATTTACAGCTGCAGCGCTGGAGGCAGGACCTGTGTATTTCTTTGACCAGGTATTTTCTTTTCTATCCAGGATATTCTTCTGCTTCCCTCTTCTCCTTCACGCCTCCTCCAATCTTAAATTGGAAACATTCATTTTGTTGTAGATGAAAACTAGAATGAAAGAGAGGGGCAAGAAGATACCAGAAGAACTGTCCTCATATCTCACTACAGACCTTTGCCTTGGCTTTACTCCCAGGTAACAGTGTGACACCAGTGGTGGTGGGAGCAGGGAAGTTTCTGTCAACTAGTTTTTCAGGGAAGACATGAAAAGGAGTCCCAAGGTAGATGTGGCCAAGGCAGAACGAGAGAGATGGGGGAGGCACACGACCAGAACTGGCACCCTGCCACACAGCGTGAGCAGAAGGAGACAAATGGGAAAGTGCCAGTGTCCTACACATAACCCTAACCCCCTGAGGTGTAGTACCTAATGTTCATTTCTGCTGTCAACATTTCATGAGTTTAATACATTTAACATACAAACCTCGAGCAGTTAGTTAAAGAATGCCACGTTCATAATAGCCTCGTTTTACTATTCTGGCATGGACCGAACAACAGCACATTGCTAGGTGCAGAGCTCTCTGGATTTCATGAAGTTCATGTCTGCTGACTAATGTACTGGGAGCCGGTGTTCACAGCATTCCTCTGGGCTGTGACTCCTCTGGATAACTGGGTTTTAAACTCAGGTTTCATCACATTTGCTTTAAACTGATATTTTTCTTCCAAGAACAAACCTTGTTTTGCCTAACTTGCTTTTGGATTTCAGAAATTTACTCCAGGTTGTTTCAGTCTATGAACATGTTTGTGTGCATTCAACTTAAAGAGTGTAAGAAGTTACCATTGAAACTGAGGATGATTACCACGTGGTTACAGCTAAGCTTGTGTGTGTTTAGAAGCCTGAGGACTAAGACTTTTTTGGTAAACTTTCTTTTGAGTTTTAGATTTTAAAACTCCTAAAACTTGTTAATAAATTTTCCACATTGGCAGTCATCTAATTAAACTGTTATAGTTTAAAATAAAGCTGGTCCTCTCACAACCATGGAAAATCTGAATTTCCAAACTGGAAAAAAAAAAAAGCCCAACACAGAATAGGGTATATAGAATCAGCAGCTACTGAAGAAAACTTCTTTAGACACACAAAGTTTTATTACACCTAACAGTCCTTTGCATGTCACATCTACAAAAGCAAAATTTGGGTTTATTTGATTACCATTATACTGAGGCAAGAGAAAATAATTTTACATGGGAGAGAAGAAATCAATCAGCAGGTTACATTACATTACATTACACTTCAGCAGGCATAGTCCAAAGCCTACACTGTCAGTGCAGAGACTCCCTGGCTTGGCAATGGCTGCACTAAATCTCCTCGTGCTGCTCTGCACAGGTATTTCTGAGCTTGATCTAGGAGCGTCTTCCTTGGGAGGAGATGTGGCTCAGTCTCAACTGTGAAAGGGAGCACTGCCAGCCTGTCCACATACGTTTCAGGCAGCAAAGATAACAGGTCTCTTTTCTGTGTTCTTTAACTGTTACTGCTCTCACTTAATGGTACAGCTTTTTTTTCTCCTCAGCCCAGCTGAAGGCAGGAGTGCCATTTGTACAGGTGAGCATACAGAAAGACATGAAGATGGTTTCTTAAATGATGATACAACAAGAAAAGAAAAATATCCAGTATTGCGACAAGTGTCTTGTCGTTCCCTGTGTAAAACCACTATGGAGGACTCAAACCCAAAAATCTCCCAAACATCTTTGATCCCACAGGCAGATGAGGACCCCCCACTGAACATGTTGAATGAGTCTGTAGCTGCCAACATGTTACAGGAACTTGGGGAGAAGTTGCAGCTCCTTGCTAGGTATGAGACTGGTTTCCCTCAGGGACTTGTGAATGTGCTAACCTGTACCTGGAGAGAAATCACTGAGGGGGTTGATGACTGTAAATGGCACCAGAAGTCACTACTGTACAAAAGTGTGAGATCCAGGAGAAGCCAAGCCTCAGAGGAAGTTAAGAGTGGTGCTCTGGGGTCCAAATGTACGGAGTGTGAAATCACTGCCATCAGAAAAGAACCACACAAGAAAAGCTTTGCTCTACCAGCCTGTACTACAAAGGGAAAAAGAAAACCTGAGACAGCATCAAACATGCCTCTAGGAAGTAAAGGTAATGACGTGCTGTGTAAATGTGCTGTGTTGTAATGTTTAGCTGCAAAAGGGAAAAAAGCACTTTCTGTTAAGACTATACTCTGTTGGCTGGGGAGGCCAACATGCCCCACTTTATAGCTTGTTATACTGCAGTTCTCTGCAAAATATTGTTTTAGGACATGATGAAATAGCTTTGCAGCTGAAGCAAGAGGTACAAACACTTAAAAGAACAAAGCCGGTGAAACTGGGCAATGTTTCAAACCATTTATCAAAGCATTTTTAGTCTCCTCTTTCAAGGTGAGAGTGATAGAGTCATAACATATTGCGCCAGTAAAAATCATTTGCATCCAGAGCATTTCATTCAGCAAGTGTCAGTAATCCTCAGTGCAGAACCAGAGGTTGAGGTCAAGCCTGTTCCAGCTCTCCAGGTGCTACTGCAGTCTTCCTCTTTAAAAAAAAAAAAGAATAATCTTTGGTTTTATGTTTTTGAAAGCTGATTCACCCTTGCATGTATGATCATAAGCTTTGCACTCTGCTTTCTTCCTGTCTAGCTCCCGTTGTGCAAAATGATGTTGGCCAATCACCCACCACAATCAGCTTCTCGCTCTCATCCAGCATTTGTGAGGAAAGAGGTAAGAGTAGCAGGCAGCATCCAGCAGCTGGATGGCTGGTGCTTAGCAGAGGTGGCTAGAATTATGTAGTACCTGGCCAGCTGTTCTTGAGGCTTGAATTTACTAAAGTATGGATTAGTATGAGGAGGGAGTAATTGTCAAGCAATAGCCCTCTCACCCCCCTGCTTTTTGGATATAATCTATTTTTAAATACCCAGTCCTTCTCTGATTATCTCTGATCATCTGCCAACCAGGTTTTCTACATAGCCACTGCTCTTTGCTAGCAGAATACAGGGGGAATAACTGCTTTGGGATTTTAAGCCTTTCTCTACTGGAAACCGTCTGACCACATATATTTGACTTAATAACTTTTGCTCTGAATGGGAGCACTAATACAGTAACTGAAAAGTTCTTCACAAGGCATTATGCCAGTTCTGCCTAAAACGTGGACAAATTTGATGATCTGAAGGGAACTGCTTACTCTGCACCTCTTTTTGGATTTCTTTAAGAACATTGCCATGTGGGGAAAAAAAAAAAAAGCAAGCATTCGTGCATTTTCTTCCTCATCCTGGCCATGAAGTTGGTCAGGTGCCACCAGGACTGCAGAACTGAAATTCCTTGTCTGGTGAAGGTTAAAAGTGCTGCAGAGACACCCAGCATCTTAGCATGGAGGAACAGCTCCGTAAACAAATATATAGGCACTGAAGGGAATTATACCTTCTTTTGTTGTTTCCTGAAAAGGTGGCATCCAGTTTCTTCTAGTTGTAACAAAGCAACAGCACTTCTGAAATGCTTTGCTGTGGAGTTGCATGCTCTTGGTGTCTGAGCTATTAAGTTTGCAAGAGTATTGATTCCACCTTTAGCTCTCGTGCTCACAGGCAGCCTCTTTATTCTTCTGTCTCAGTGGTCACAGATGAATGTCTAAAGGGTTGAGACAACCAGCTTCCACTAAACTGTCCCTACCCTTTCCTATCTCTTGGGAGCTCCCATTTGCTTGGTCTGTCATCACAGGTTTATTTTTTATTTGGTGAAGGGAATGCCCAGCAGCAGGTCATGCATTTCTGTGACCACAATTCTAACTCACCGAGTTCTTGTTTCTGACTAAATTGCTTTCGAATTTGTTCATAGTGAAACAGTAAATCCAGGGAAACTGAGCTTCTCTGCATTAATTTTAACAATTGCTTGGCCCATTCTCTAGCAGTCTGTGTCTGTAGCCATTTTTTTATTAACTTATTTGGACTTTTGCATCAAGTAATCTGATTTCTTGATAATAACCATTGCTACAGAAGATATTTAGGCTGAATAGAGATTGCATCCTGACCATTCATCTTGGTCATTCTCACCTTTTTAGAAAATCGAGTGAGAATAACTGAGAATCTCCAGAAGTTAAGGAACTTCTTCCTCCACGCTCCCACAGGCCTTCTGAAATTACCCAAAAATGCTGCAAATGTAAACTAGTAAAATATACCTGCCCTAGTGCAGCTGCAACCACAGATGTCTTACAGAAATACACACTAAAAGAACTTTGTGCCCCTGCTGCTCAGAGTGATGCATAACTTAATTTTCCAAGTACTTCTCCAGATGGCTGCTGAGCATAACTAGAGTCTGCATTACCTGCATCCTTTTTCAGCAGCGATCCTGCGCTGTACACAAATCAAACAGTGACTGTGAGTGATGTGGGAAGTTAAGGTACTTCATATGAGGGTCTAACCTGGAATTTATCTGAATAATCAATTTTTCTGGATGCCCACCTTCTTCCTAGACATAATTTTCTGTTTTTCAATTGAAGGCGCATACAATGCACATTCCCTCTTTCTCCCATTGTATTCTTCAAGGCAAAGGATCTGTTTAAGAAGGCAATTCCCAAAGCTTCAGCAATTTGTATTCATATGAATGAATCTTACTTTCTATTGACAGATGCCATAGAACAGGACTGACATTAATTAACATCAGTCTTTACTTATGCATCCAATTCTATTCTCTCATTCTGTTTCTCTAGGTTGGATTTTCCAACTTGCTGACTCAAATTCTGAAGATATTCACCAGAAGCTGCCTTATGTGTGGACAATGGAGAGACTAGAACAAATTCAAAAACAAATGTAACAAACTGAGTTTTTTTACTTCCATAAGCAAAATTAGAATAAATGTCAGTGTTTTCATGATGTAGAATATGGATTATGGCAGACCACTTAACCAAACCAACACACTAGTCTGGAGAGCATTATTGCTTTGAAATCTTAGAAAGTTCTGCTTAACATTTCACTATTCATGAAAGAGAAACATATACTTTTATTTTAGCTAATGTAATGGAAGATAAGAATTATCTCAACAGAGACATTTTCAGGGATTAGTGGTGAGACAATATTTTCTGATTATTATTAATCTGCAGATAAACTTCCCAATAGTTGTGAAAAACTGCTTGAATATCTTTTGCAAAAGAAACCATGGTCCATGAAAACCATGTTGCATTTTGGTAATTTGCTGTCATCTGTAGCCTGTTGCCTTTCCAGGGCCTGAAAGAAGATTGCCATAAGATACTGTGGCCAGATTCAGGCCTTTAGACTTCATGCTGCTTATACTTAAGCATTCCATTCTTACATGGCACCCTGGATGCTCCCCACAGAGAACTGTCCATGTGTTTAAAATGTATGGTAGCTTCCCAATACATCAGTCATTTTTTGAGTACCAACTATAGTGCTAAAATAGTATCAAGAGTTGGAGGAGGTGTCAGAAGTAGTTAAGATTTACCCTGCCTGATCTATTCTCTGAGGAAGAAGTACTGGAATTTATAAAGCAGGCTAGGTTTTAATGAAAAAAATCTTTGCTGATAACTAATTATAAGAATTAATTACTTACAAGGACAGTTATTAAAGTTAACCTGTATACTTTTGTATCTACAGCACAATTTCTGAATTTCAGCTGTTACATATCCTGCTATTTAACTGACAGTTCCTGTACACTGGCAAAATTATAAACTTATTCAGATTTAATAAAATCAGCATTGTATCTTAGGTGAAAAATCATCATTCATAATAATAGGTTTAGCAGCTAGTAGCTCTATAAAATCAAGCAGTTTTCAGTGTGTAAGAGAGTATATGCTACAATGTACAATATAGTACACTAGCATATTATTCCTCATGGATTGGGTTATTATCACTGCTTTATTCCCTGGGGAACTGAGTAGCCCAGAGTCCAAAAGAATTGAGGCTGCAGCAAAACCTGGAGTTTGCATTGTTTGACTAGCCTCTGTATGTCACTCTCCAATAGCTATATAATGTGTTTGCAAAGCCAAGAAAAAGCAACGAAAAAAGTTTAATATTTGAAGCTTATACTGGCAAGATTGTATTTTCTGATTATTTAAATGAGTGCTGTTGTCTTCCCACCCATGAGACATATCATGTCTTAGAATTAGCTGTTTTAGAGAACACTCTGAAATGTATCTGCCATTTATCCTCCTGGATTCAGGGTTTTGATACACCCCAGCCTGCAATTGTTAAGAACTGGATGGAGCTTATCCAAACACTGTGGATACCTGTGGTTGTCTGTGGTGCAATTTTTCTGGGGTCTACCATATTACTGTTCCCAAAAGCTCTGCAGTCAGCTGATTTAATCATCTAATTGAAGACAACATTTATGCCACAAATAGGGTCATAGGATCTGCTTGCAAGCAAAGTGTTCCATTTCACAGGACCTGAACACATTTGCAGGATTTGCAGACCCTGTTTGCTCATCAGGTTGGAAGTAAAATGCTGCTCCTCATATTGCAATACCCTGATGCTGTCACCAGATTCCTGTGTCAGTTTGGTCAGAGTTGGCTTAGTGTTCTTGAATATTTATGCTTAGCCTGGTCAGCAAAAAGTTTATACTGAACAATATTTTATGGCAAAATTGAAACAGCAAGAAATACTGGCTTGAAGACAAAAATATTCCTTTGATTTCTATCAGCTGATGTTTTACATAATTAGCTATCCTCAAAATTGACCAGCTTTTGTGCTCATTTTTGCCTTCAATGGTTTCATTTACCTAATACTACTGTGATGACCTGCACATTTTTATAACTGCTTAAAGACAAACAGATAAAAGTATGGATGCATGTGCTCATATATACATGTAGAACAGTACACATAGAACATCTAATTGAACAGGATGTCAGCCAAAGGCTGGCAGGACTAAATAGCTGTCTCCTAGGTTTGGGTTAATTTAGACAGCCTCAAACTCTCTCTGCTTCTGTCTCAAGATCAGTCATGGGACTGAAATAGATATAAATTTGGCTGTTAGATAAAGAAATTTTAAATATTTAAGTATTGTTCTTTCTCAGAAGGATGAAGTAAGCAATAGCAATGAAGAGTAGCACAACAGGCATATGGAATACAGGATGGTGAAGGTGAAGAAAAAAAATCAGGTAGACAAACTTTCAACAGGGGTAAAGTTGATTGCCCCTCACAGTCAAAGGATCTCTGCTATGTACATGTGTAGAGGGTTGGTGCAGTCAGTTCTAGTGCCAGCTTAACCATATGTGGCTTACATGATCTTGGGCAACTTACTTAAACCCTTTCTATCTGAGAGTAATGTGTTTAATAATATCTGTCATCAGTGTTTACAAAGCTGCTCAGGATTCTCAAGTGAAAAACAATTTAGAAGAGAGAAAAATCATATCATTAGCTGTAGAGAGGTTGTAATGAAAGGTTATTGATGAAACAAAACAGAAATCTGCCACTTCAGGCTGATATTGCTTGGGGAAGGAATTGGGAAATCAGCAGGTTCTTCTGCATTAAGTAGGAAGGGGGGAGATTAGAGAAGAACAAACATTTGGGCACATTTTACTCAGCTGAAGATATAAACCTAGTGACTTGGTAAGGTAATTGTAAGAGTAAAATAGCTGAGACTTTAAACCAGAAATTTTCACTGTCACTCACACTGGCCATGCCGATCAGTAAGAAGTCTGAACCTCCACTCTCTACTGCAACTCATGGGCTGAGTCCATTGACAAAGCACTGAAATGTCTGTGACAGCTTCGACAGGCAATGGGGCTGTTTGCTGATGTTTGTGAGGCTTTGCTGATGTTTGTGAAGCTGCCTGAATTCCTAGCTAAATTAGTAATCTTGATGATTTCTTTCTCAGCTGACTTGCAAATCAAGGTATGTTTTCTGCTTAGGTCATACTTCATTCTAAATTAATGGAAGTCTTGCCTGAGGATTTTGCTTAGCAAGAACTAATCAGAGGTGTAATTTTTTTCCTCCCTCATGTAAACAGAGAAGAGCAAACATCCAAGCTGAAAAAAGTAGGATTTGACAAACCAATTATTCTCCGGCATTATGGTGATCACAGAGAAGAAACTTTCTCCAAGACACGGAAAGTTCAGACTGGCATGACTGTCACACCAGAGCTGACACATGGCAAACCTCAGATCCCAGTGCTCAAGAAAGCAGGCACAGCACAGAGAAAACTGCACTACGGGCTGAATGATGGCTCATCTTTCATTTAATATCCTTTCTGTTTACACAGCACATGTGAATTCCAGCAAGAGTGTGAGGGGTAGTGGGGGAATTTCTAGAGAGAGAAGACTCAGACTTAATGTGTAGCTGAACAGCTTCCAAAACTCGGCTGCATGAAAAGGAACAAGACATCATTCGTTTGTTTGTTTCTTATCAGACTGTATTTATATGGTACCAGAGCTATAGCCAGGTAGTCAGATTGTAACAACAAAGCCCAGTATGTGTCAGGTGTGTGGACATGCCTCAGAAAGAAATATTCCAGAATGAAAAATGCAGTTACAAGTTAAAGGCATTAAACTGCAATCCATTTAGAGTATAACCTTGTCTTGAACAAAGATCACTTTGTCAGTCACAGTCATCAAACTGGATTAGGAAGAGTCTGCTCTGCCACAGGGAAAACCACCAAAGATATCGTGCTTCATAAACATGTTTCTGATTCATATGTTGCTCCTGCGAAGGTCACTTTTGGCCTGTACCAGCCACGTTAGCTTAGTCAGGTGGGGGATTTTGTACTGAGAACCCATCCTCCATCCCTCCCAACCCTCTGGTTCAAGGAAGGACATGACTGGCTTAGTAGCTTCACTTACCCGTATGCACCTGGACCCAATACCCAGGATACAGAGCTGATAGAGAGCTTTAGTCCCCGTGTTCTCTGCAGGGGCATGTAACAGAAGCCATAAAACAGGAGAATGATACCAAGTTACCTCCTTGACTCTCATTTTAGCTATCCTTCTGAGTATCTTGCTGTTTGCCAAAGCTGCTGCAATCTCCCATGTGGAGGTTTCTATACCAACATATTTAGCCCTTCTCCAGATCACTCTATAGTTGGAACTTTCACCCCTTTTGGACGTGGCAGCATCTGTCTTCCCGGCAGGTAAGTAGATGTACTATGAGCACTTGTTTGATGCTGCAAATTAGAGCAGAGAACATGAAGCTATACAAGGATGAGAACAATGTTCAAAACCACAGTGGACGTGAGAAAGGTTGTGCAATACAGTTTTTCTTCTGCAGCTTAGAGTCATATCTTAGTTGGATGTCTAACAATGGGTTGGTTTATTTTGGTTGGTTTGGTTGGTTTTCATCTACCCTCTTCACTCAAAAAAATAAAGCCAGGCACAGTCTTTAGTGACCAAACTTTTGTTCCAACAGACTGATAGTCCATGGAGAGTTTGGTATTGAAGGAGATTGACATCTACATGTGTGGGAAGATGAAAAACACCACTTTCATCATGTTTGCAGGTCACCTGGAGGTGCAGGAACCTACAAGTCCCCTCTAGGAGTCAAATGCCACCATTTTTTCAAGCAGACAAAAAGCACTATGTTATCTAAATTACTAAGCTAGTCAGAAATCACTTTGAATTTCCTGTTTGTGAAACCAATGCTGTGAGGACAGGATGCACTTTGGCTTACTAGAAAATTTACACATACAAAGGAGATAGCAGGCAACTGGGAGCCAGCCTTCTGGCTGCCTTGAATGCATGACATGAGCTGCAGATGGATATTCCACACAGACAAAATGCAGACACCCTCTTCCCCCCTACACCCCTGCTACTTCTTAGTGCCTCAGAATGCAGTGCATTATACAGGTCATAAAAGAGCTGATCAAATGCTATTTGTTCTATGTATTGTTCAATAATCATTATGATTTTCTGTATTAAAAATAATTGGCATAACTTTATGGAGAAATTGGAGCTACTGACCTAATCTGGAATAATTTACACACAACAAAGAACTTTGTTCTTAAAGAATCTTTGTGCCTGGCCACCACGAAATATTTGCAGAGTTGTTTGGTCCCTCCCTCTCTTTAAATGTGTCTGAGTAACTTCTCTAAGTCCCTTCCAGCTCCTTTTGCTACAGTCTGCTTTTAATAGGGATGGAAATTAAGACTATAATTGCCTTCACTAGATCTTAGATGCATGTTTTAAGAAGAGTCCTTTAAAAAGTATTGCTCATGGTTTTACGTTTTCATCTTGATTCTGTTTCTTTCACTGGGTTTCATTTATTCACCCAGGTTTGTGTTACATCATCTTGTTAAAACAGTTGCAAGGATTTGTTTGGATACTTATCCTTCTATACAGCTTTTGTGGGTGCGTCCCCTATCTAAAGGCGCATAGATTGGTCTGTCATTAAAAACTTATCTAACAAAATCTGCAGGATGAACACTGATATTCTCAGTATCATCTCTGTCCATTTCGAACGCAGCTGTAAAGAGCAGATCCCCACTCGTGGAAAGCATACACACAGGTGATTTCCTCTGAAGTTTCAGGCCCACCAGAGCATATAAATTGAACATCAACAGTTCTCTTCTGGGTAGTGTTACTATCTGTTTATATCTCTCTGTGTAGTTCTCTGCACCTTTACGTGATATGAACAAAGATTATCATTGATTCCTACTTACAGCACAGTCTTTTCCTTGGTCTTCCTCTTTTATGCTCCTTTAGTGACTTTGGAGTACTCAAGACATCTGGGATCAAAATTTCAGGCTCTGCAGAGAGGAATAGTAGCTAAAAATGAGGGACACATTAACTTGCAGCTGCCTTCATTTTTAAAGAACTCAAGTTCATTGGCTTACCATCCTGAATGAGCTCTTGGGATTGGAGGAATATGTTTTACTGGAGCTGTGCAGAGAAGGATTGTTCAGCTCTTGTATAAAATGACTTTAAAAGGAGTTCAATGCCCTCATAGCTAGTGGAAGGAGCTGGCCCTTGTTTATTAAAAAAAAAGTCTAGGAGTCCAAAATATTAAAAAAACCCTTTTTAAACAATTCTTAATTAGGATATAAAATCAAACCAAGCAAATTTACCTATATCGACCAACTTTACATTATGGAAAAGCAAGCAAAAATACATAGAAAATACAAAGTGCAAGCATTAACTCTCAGGATTCCTGATGCTTCTTGCTTTGTCCTTGTTAATATGTACGTATTTATTTTTCAAAACCCAGTGGAAACTCAAGAAAAACTTACCTTTTATTAAAGACTCAGTTGCTGTATTAAGTTGTGAGAAAAAACCAGCAAACTCAGGACTATCCTTGGCACTTTAAACAATAACCCCCAAAATTCTCCAGTCCCCTGTGTCCAAGGAAGATCATCAACACACAGAATCCACTTGAAAAAACTTTTGATGATCTGAGGAATTTTTATATGTGTTTCAAAATTTATATCTTTCTGCAGGTCACCAAGTGTTATTTGCTTATGGGTGGATAAAAGAAGCATCAGAACACATATTATTCTTAACAAATATTAAGGATAGAGACATAAAAATGTTCCTGAAACTGTCAACTGAAAGCTCATACATGAATGGCATCTACATGCCGTTTTACCTTATTTGTTTCTTCCTTTAAATTTACAATAGAATTTGAAGTTGTTTAGAACTCCTAGGAATGTACTAGTAAGTGGAAATGGCATTAATATCACACCATTTGACACCAGTTTCTTTTTAATTTGAATTATTAAAACAGGAATTTAACCCAATTCTTTTGTCTGTATCACAGGGATAATAATTTATACCTGCCTCACAGGCCTGTAGCATGAGAAAAGCTCAATGAAGGAGTGGATATGCAAAGTGGCTTTTTAATTAAAGACTCATAGATCAAAGAGAGCTGCTTGGATTGCTTAGGTTTTACTGAGATACACCAGGAAAAACAGGTTTCATATTTTTGCTTGTTTACAGCAACACTGTAACAGTGATGTTTAATCAGGAAGGAGGTCTGGTGACTAATAAAGATGAAGAAATGGTCAGAGAATGGAAATGGCCTCAGGATGGCAAGCTTGCCCAGCCAGTTATAGCACAGGTAATATTTATTGCTTTACGTTTCTTAGAGTTGTTCTTACCATTTTTTTTTAATTTCACATCTTCTGGTCTCTCTGAGGTGTCTTAATTGCAAGGAACACGATGCTTACATTTCTTCTTCTTTAACACATTCTTTACAAAGAATGGCTCTCCCAACAGCCTCTACATGAGTGGCTATTGTTACCTCTATTTTACTCATGTGGCATCTTAGCGAGAAGAAGGAAAAGCAAATTGCCTGGAACTGTTGTAACACAGGATTTCAGTAAAACAGAGGCCCATCTTCCCTGCTGGAAGCAACTTGGAAGAGTCTCTTCTGAGCTTGGAAATATGAACGAGCCATTCCTCATTTTTCTTTTGGGCATGTTCAGCAGCAGGCAGTTGTTTGCCTTACTTCAGGCCTGAGCTAATTTCCACTGAAGTCCAGGAAATGTCTCCCACTGCTTTGTGGTTACCAGAGGGGCCGAGCATGCTGCAAAAATACCAGAAACAAAGGTAAAACATTTGTGACCCAAGTCAGTAAGCGTGCCTTCGGGCACAGAGTTTGAAACACACCCATTATTTACAGGGGTTGGATCAGGTGATTTTTTTTTTTTATTCCTCGCTACCTAATATAGAGGCTTACAGGGCATACATAAGGCCCTGACAGAATGACAGGTAGCCAAACCCATACCAGGTTTTCTTTACTTGGCTCACACTACCAGGCTAGCAGCTGACATGAAGGAATAACTTCAAACAAATGGCAATAAAATTCTTACAGCTGCTATGACTGTTTCATATAGGCAGATACTCTTATTTGGGGTTGGGCTTTTGTTTATTCTGTAAAATCTGCAAGAGTCTGAGAATTCCAAAATATCACACTGATCTGCAGTTTTGGTTTTTACAAAGTCTGTAAAAATTAAAGCAGATAATTACTGAAAGAGTTTGGGTTATCAAATAGAGATTATAGAATGTTACAGATTATAGAATGTGAATTATATGCTATATCAAATTAATTTGACATTCTTCAAGAGCCACATGAAAATGGAAATGAGTTTAGTAAAGCTGTTAGGTTTTGCTACATAATATTTACTTTGTTTGAATGGGTAGGAGTGTCAGAGCTGGAAAAGGCTGGTGCAAACTGGCTTTTGGAGTAAATGGACGTGATTCCAAGTCCCCTGCTTGGTGTCAGCAGGGCATTCTTCATGGTCTGTGTACACAGACAATGCTAAAGGCTTTAGTGACCGTGATTTTAAGAAAGTACTTTGTATGTGTCAAAGTGCTAATTCTTTACTGGGGACTGAACATTGTCCAAATCCTGCTCATTCTCACCAACAACAGTAGTTAAAGGGCAAGCAAGGACTAGAGCTTCCCACGTCTGTCCACGTCTGACACCACAGCCTCTGCCTCAGAAGTATATGTGCTTTCCTGAGCAGTTTGAGAGGTAGGAGAGTTTCTCAGGTCTTCCTGCTATACAGCATCACCTTCCGAAACATGCATAGTCTCCGTACATTTGCTTTGGGTAGGAGTCACCCAGACAAAGGGCTGGGAGCTGTCTCTGGCCACAGTTCTTATGCTACAAGCTAACTTCGCAGGATTCAAATGAGAGTGACAGCATGAAAGCTTGTTTGTAGACTTAAGCCTAGAGTAACTGATCATTCCCTCCCCTATGACCAACTGTCTTGGATAAGCCTTTGAGACTTCAGTCTGCCTCTTCCATCCAAACATAAATATGAAAACTTGGTGGAGTTAGTAAATCTTCTTTTTTGCTCTTTCAGGTTAATGAATACATCACAGTGAGGATTGCAGGGCGCTTTGCAATTAGCTTGGTCTACAAGTGGCAACATGAAACTGTGTGCTTGTCTTTGTCACCACTGCAGGGTGCGGCTCTTCCACAGTTAGAAGAATGGGTATGTTGTAACTGCTACAGTATTGCATTTTATGAAGGCCCTTTAAAAATATTATTCGCTCTGCAACCTCTGGAATTGATGAGCTTTCCCATAAAATACACTTCCCAAGTTTATTTCCTTTTAAGTGTGCTAAGTGCAATGCCACAGTGTGATGAAGTAAGAGCTTCTAGAGATTAAATATAAACTCCAGTGGATTTATGCCAATGTCCACCTACCACAGGTCTGGCCCAAAGGGACAGTTATTTCTATGCACTTAGGTTCCTACTTCTGCCTTTTTTTTTCTGGCTGATTTCCTTAATTATTTAATGTATTACCTGTTCATAACTTCTGGTGATTAAGTCCCTGTCACCCTACATCCAGTGTTTACTCTGTAGGTTCAGCTAGAACACAGATGAATCTTCATTTTTGCTTAGAAAGGATGGTTAAATATTACCTGTAATTTATCTAGAATCCCCTGGTCTACTAAATAGAATACTAAATGCATTGACAGCCCATTCTGAGGTAGGTATAATTTATTTTGCTGTAGGTAGGGGGGTACTGAATGAAGCCCCAAGAAATCCTGATCCAAATCTTTCTGGCCTTCACTTCCATGCAGTGAGCTGGCTGTCCAGCTAGATTAATCATCCAGAGCCAAAACCCTACATCTTAATGGCAAATGCTGTCTTATAGTTGGGTTGAAATATACTGTTCATAAAACAGATTTTTTTTTGTGATTTGGGAGTCAGGAAAATGATAGTTACGAAACAGTTGTTGGAAAAACAGAAGAAATCTATGATCCAAGTAAAACAAAAACAAAATTATGTTTGTTCAGAGTTTATTTCCTTCTTCCTGTTATATATGAAAGCATTTAGCCTAGAAAATGTGAAAGCACACATTGCAAGTCTATAAGAGGCATGTATATGTATCATTGATTTTAAGACAAATTTAGATTAACTCCTGAACTTCTGAGAAATTAAATTTGTTGGAGTTATTAAATGGCATTTTCTAAGAGAGTTTCACAATGTGTAGCTCATAGGCTTAGATGTTAGAATGCGATCTGTGAAACTACTACAACTAACATCACCATCATTAGCAAAAAAATCCCCAACTTCTCACTCACACACCTTTCTGCTTCTGTGGGCAAGGAAACATTCTAAATGAGGGAGGACAAAAGTCGTAAATTAACATATTCAATATCTAACCTATTTTTTATTTGTACGGAAACAAAAATTCAATCTATGTTTCATAAGCTGGACCTTAGTTTTTTTAAACAGTTTGGCAGTTCTTTGATTAAAGAAGATTGAGAAGCTCTTTCTTAATACCTCCACAATAAGCTGTAATCCCTCTGTAATACTGGGATGAGAAACAATACCTTATTCCTTCTAATTCTGGAAATGGCTGGGCCATAACAATAATAGAGCTACTCCTGAGTCCCAGTAAGACTGCCGTCTGAAATACCACCAGAACAAGGCTTTCTCTACGGAAGAATGGAGAATTTGAGCCTCTCTCAAAGTAGAACTAGGGAAGATGAAGCGCTATGAGGAATTAATTGGATATCTTCCCCTGGTGGAATTGGAAGGGTCACTGCTCTGAGGGACTACAAGGAAATAGGGAGAATTGGTATAGCAGGAATAAGTCTTTTGGTTCATTCACACCTTTGAGTAGGTGTTCAGAATTTATACAATTCTCAGTTCAAACCTACTTCTTCACACACCAAGCCTTCCTTGACACAGCACTGAGGTGGAGAATTTGACTTTAAGAGGATATGACTTCAAATAGCTGACATAGCAAAATTCACCTGGAAAAAATTCTAGAAAATATATGGCAGACAGCTAAAGTCTGAGTCAGAAAGAATCTGTGTCTTCATTTACTCTACTGGCACAAGGATGTGTCAGTAAAAACCTATGAAGAAGGTATGACCAGAAGGTTTTACTGAGTCATTTTAGTTTGGTTATGGGTCTCTACTCTCTAAGACTCCACATTGACTCATTAAGAAGTACCCCAGCAACACACAGCAGATGTACATGGTAGTCTGCAATCTTATTGTCCTCCCCCCTCCAAGCAGATTTATGTCATTTTAAACACCACTGGTCCAAAAGAACCAATTATTTTGAAAGGTCAGACTTTTCTGAAAATGTGTATGAGAAGGTGGCATTTGCTTACATCAGAATATCAGCTGTAATTAGTGGCATTTTAAATACTTGTACCTGTTATTTCATTATAGATTAACTGACACCACCAAAAATGGTCTAAACTTTGAGGTAAATCAGCATTTGTCTTTGTACTTTGCCCTTTGTTTCTTATTAATGAAAATGATCTTTCCTCTGAATTTTAAACAGTGCTTCTTACTTATAGTCAGCAAGAATCGCTCTCTGTTAATCTTTGTCTCGTCTGAAAATCAAATGATCTCCTTTTATAGCACTTAAAATAGCTCTAATTTTTTTGTCAGCTGTCAGCAATCCAAATAATTAAACACTACACAGTAAAACCTCATAAACCAACAAAGATTTAAATGTCACACAATGAAAACTGTGAATCCTCATAGCAGAAGTGATGAATACTCTCTTTAAAGCCAGTTAAGAATACTGGGTATTTGTCTTTCTTCAAGTGTTAGATTCTAAGACTAACACCATTCTTTTTGGAGTCCCATCAGCATCCACTTTCATGTCAGTCTATGCTCTTTATGAAGGTTCTTCACCCCAAGAACTCTCCTGCACTAGGCATGGTCATCATTACGAGAAGTTTCTGTAGTTATCAAGGGCTCTTTCAAACATACACTGATGTATGATTTATTGGTTGTAAAATGTTATTACACGTATCACACCGTTACTATGTATGTTCAGAACAAATTGAAGGCAGAGCATTTGTTTGGAATGCAAAGATTTAAATGGTTCTAGAGTCAGTGAAAAATCTAGCAGTTATATCTGCTTCATGCTTTTTTTTTTGCATAGCACGAAGTGCTATCTTCTTTGGCCACTGGAGTTTTTATGAGCCCAGCCAAGCAGACAAATACTAACAGTAACTGCTCTGCTTTTCAGTATTCACAGTCCCCTTTGTCCAGGCTAGAAGAGGGCAGGATTCACTATTGCAACTATTCTCCAGTGATGGTTGAGTTGACTAAAAATGTTTCTTTTTAAATTACACCTCATTCTATCAATAACTCGTACTCAGAAGGTGTTTGTATCTGTGAGGCATTTAATAGTGTTATGCCAGTGTCAGCACCATTAAGCACCAGATGGAATCATTAAGTTCTTTAATTTGTTTTTCCATTGTTATTTTTTAAAGCCAAAGTTGACAGAGCTGTTGATGAAAAATGAAGTTCCAGAGGCAACTGTAAGCCATGTAAATGACATCAGTGCAGCCAGAGAACTGAGGAATTTGCAGAGGAAGATCCGGAGCATTGTGGATGACTGGCTGCGGTATTATCGCACAGCCCTAGGTCAGGCACGGTCAGAAAACAGCTGGGGACATGGTTTTATGAGCTTGTTTCTCTATCCGCAGGTACCAGAGTAGACTAAATAGTCCTCTGAAAGTCAGGCCCAGACTGACCATCAGAGAATGCAGACACGGCTGGCTTGAACACTGAACTAGAGAGGAGGCCAGTGAGCTATCTGTTACTCAAATTGGTGAGCAGGTACTTGGGACTTGTGGTACCTCTGAGGTCAGCAGATAGTTCTATGCTGAGTGTTTCCATACAGCGTGGCATTAAAATTGCCAGGCAAGCGCTGAAGAAGCCCACTCTACAACTGACAGCAGTAGAGCTGCATCAGTGCCGCTGCGTTCGGACTGATCAGTCCTACAGGGAACAGGACATTTAGCACAGACGTAGCAGGGTGTTAACACACTGTACTGTTCCCAGGGCCAGGCTAATACCTCTGCATGGTTCTGCACTGAGCCAAGCACATCGGCTTGGTCAGGGATCGCTGCAGTGAGGCACATTGCACGGTACGGACATGCCCCGTGTAGAGCCTTGAGATGTACCTGGGCTGAACAGACAGTGGATTCCAGTCCTGTACTGAGGAAACTACTGGGGACAATGGGACAGGGAATGACCTGTCTGATTCCCTACTTCCCTTTTAGTGCAGCTTTTGTTAGACTGAGACTGTGGAGGTGGAGGAAGAAAGGTTTGGAAAAGAGGAGGAAAAAAGTGTGGAGTAACTAAAAACCTTTTTTGAAGACTCTTGCTCTATATGCATTAGCTATAACATTTAAATGAACTATCTGATAAGGTAATCCACTGTGAGTTCATATAACTCCTGACAGCATGAAAGCTAGGCCTGGGCAGAAGGCTAATATAAACTTGATTTCAGCCTTGAATGGAATGAAATTGATTTAGAGAGCTCATGCTGGTGCATTACATGCCACGGGAATCATTCTGTCAGTGCTTGATACATAAAAGCCTCCTTGATAATACAAACAAAAGCTGTAAGAACATGCTCTGGTTTACTGAACATGGTTCAGGAAAATTGGTACTGCCTGAATTCTGTATCTTTGCTGATTAATTTAGCAAAAGATACTTTCCATATATTGGAGTCCTTTTATGGGGAAGACAGCTCAAGCATCACCATGTTCCTTTGGCAGGATTCATTTTACCTCTTCTACCTTGTCAACATCATTGCCAACACTGATAATGTTTTCTTCTGGATTATAATCTAGCCACCAGAAAAACCTGCCAACCTGCCAATTTGTTACACCTAATCCAACAGTAGAGAACTGGTTCTGGGCAGGAAGAGGGAGGTATAAAAGGGTGAGGATCAGATTTAAGATCTTCCACCTGAGTTAAGACTTTGGCCTCAGCAGGTCAAGGGAGGTGATCCTTCCCCTCTACTTAGCACTAGTGGGGCCGTACCTGGAGTACTGTGTCCAGTTCTGGGCTCTGCAGTACAAGAGAGACATGGACACACTGGAGACAGTCCAGTGAAGGGCCACGAAGATGATTAAGGGAGCATCTCTCCTATGAGGAGAATCTGAGAGAGATGGGACTGTTCAGCCTGGAGAAGAGAAGGCTCAGGGGGATCTCACCAATGTACATAAATACCCAAAAGGAGGGTACACAGAGGACAGATCCAGGCTCTTTTCAGTGGTGCCCAGTGACAGGACCAGAGGCAAGGGGCACAAACTGTAACATTTGAGGTTCCTTCTGAACATCAGGAAACACTTTTTCACTGGGAGGGTGACCAAGCACTGGCAGAGGTTGCCCAGAGAGGTTGTGGAGTCTCCATCCTTGGAGGCATTCAAAAGCCAACGGGACATGGTCCGGGGCAACCGGCTCTAGGTGGCCCTGCTTGAGCAGGGGGGTTGGACCAGATGATCTCCAGAGGTCCCTTCCAACCTCAACCATTCTGTGATTCTGTAATTGTGTGACTAACTTTCACTATTAATTTTCCAGTTTGGATCACACAGCAGATGAGTTACATTTGTAAGTGCAAAACCACCATCAGTTACCAAATCAGGGTCTAGTTTGTCACTGATTTCAGCAGTGGTGGTGTATTTCAGGAATTGACCGCATACGCCTTCAGAAAACGTCTGACCTTCCTCTGCAGCCCTTAAGGAAGGGCATGATTCAGTCTGCGGATGCTCTCCCAGTTACCTCAGGTATGCAGAGATCACAAGGGAAGAGGAAAGAGAACAGCCAAGCTCCCAAGTCAGAAACTCCTCTCCTTCTAAATCAAATGCAGTCGGCTCCTCCTTACAGCATGCAGCAGGAACCATACTCTTATCCTCTCAGGTAAATGAGGGGGACAAGGGGAGGAGATGAAAGAACTACTTTTCCCCCGAGTCACTAAATGGTTCTTTTATGATTGCTTACTTATGCCACACAGTAAGAATTTACATTCTTTTTCCATGAGATGTTATTATCAGTACCTCAGAGCCTTCATATATCCCTGTACGATAGTCTAAAAGCAGTAACAACAGTGAAGCTGCCGTTGCGAAGGTTTGGAAAAATGCCCGTATTAGATCTTTAAATACTATTGCAGCAAATAAGATTAACTTTTTTCTTATTATCAGCCACATTTCTGATAGTAGCACCCAAAAAACTCTATTTGGGAGCAATGCCTCTCTATATAGTGTGTCATGTGCTTGAATGATGCTCTGCTCTTCCAAGTGCCACCACCTGCCAAGTATAATATATAGAAAATCTGAGCTTCAGACTTGCTTTCTAAGAGTTTGTTTAGAGTTGTAGTCAGAGAAGTGGAGGGAATATTGCTTTCAGCATCTTTCCTGAGTCCTTGCCTTTTCAAGTACAAGACAGTCTCTATTTGATTTCAAATTATCTGCTAGTCTCAGACAAATGTCTTTTAAAGCAATCCATGAAAGCAAAGAGGTTTGCAATATCCTTAGCAATTATCTGAAACCTGACTTCACCCATCCATGGCACATCCTGCTAATGCAAGATGCTTGTTTTATTTTGCCTTTAAACTTTCACTTACTTGCTGTTATTTTCTTATACGGGGCTTCTGTTTTACTAAATAGTAATACCAAATCAGAGAAGCTGCATATGACTCGGTTCAATGTAAATAAAAGAAGGAATGTACTGTATGTCATTAATTCACAGTAAGGAAATCTAAGCTAAGATTGGACAATGATGGCTCCAGTGTAAACACTGATGGTAGTAGTTTAGTAGTTGTTCATTTCTGGATATGGTTAAGTAGTTCACTTATGCCTCCAAGCTGTTACAGCATTGCATAGGATGCATTGCATGTGGATCCAAAGCAGTAGTAACTTTTCCAACCTAAGTAATCCACAACTGTCATTCATGCTGTGTCTGCAGTTCCTCATAACAGGAAGACAAGGTGACACAATTTCTCACTGTATTTTTGGTGGCTTAAGGTTCCCTTGTGTCTTTGAAGCATGCTTGCTTTTATTGATACCTTTCCTACGGGTAAATAGCAACAGTGCTTTTTTACAAACTCGATGTCTAAGAATGAGCAAAATTAAAGGAACAAAGTACTTTTAATTTCATACGACTAGTCTGTAGCTCAACTAATAAAGTAAAAATACCATAAATCTAAAGTATTTCATTATTTCTCCTAGTATGCTGAAATTGTAACCTTGTTTTACATACATGTGAAGCTGAAAACCAAAATTTTGCACATTCTCCTGCTGTTTGTGAGGCCACTTATGGTCTCTTTTCCCTGATCCATTTATTTTAGACTTACTTCCTTTTTCCTTCAGCTCCCTCCAGCACAATATACCCCCAGCAGATGTCTAATTCAGGACAGTGCTCCTCACAGCTCTCTGTTTTAATGCTTTTCTCTTGGCACAGCCGTTAGGGATTGATCCAACATCCACAAATACAGCAACAATCTCTCCATTAGCTTCAGAAGGCCACAGGGGAGGCCTGTGGGCTTTAGAGTCTCTCTTTTTTTTTCCCCCCTGGTCCAAACCTTTCATAGGATTTGCTCTCATTATGAGGAAGTTTTGTTCAAAAGATACTATCATCTGGAGCAGCGTGGCAGGTTCTTACTGATGACATGATGTCTTCACTAGAGATGTGAAGATAAGGCTCTGGAACTTGGCACTCCTGCTGCCTGCTTTACAGGACCAAACGACCTACAGAATCCCCCTCAAAATGTCAAAGGAATTCTCAAACAAATTAGTCTTCACCACAGTCATGAAAGACAAATAATACCAACACACATAGCACATACACATGAATATAAAACGAGTATACTGCAATCAGCTGTCCAAGGTAAGAGGTGCCTATGAGACTTTCAAATAATTAGGGAATAGCCTTTGAAGTCTGCTCTTAGCTGCTACCAAAGCCTGCCTGGCTGGCTCATCTGGTTAAAGCACATCCCTCTTTCTGCTGTCAGCTTGGTTTCAGAGGCTGCGTTTTGGCAGAAGCCGGGAGCTCCACAGCACTCATGGTTGCATCAGACCTTAAGAAACACCTGAAACATTTAGAAGACTGCATGCCTTAGATAACAGGCGATGACTGGGCCTAGGTCTGTCATTTATAGGAATGATTTTAAATTATTCTTCAACCTGTACTTGATTTATTTGACAATTTATCTAGCTAACACTTTCCCCTATATTTTCTCTTCCTCGTGGCAGGGACAAGCTGTGGGTCACGTCCCAGGCTGCTTGTCCCGCTGTGCTTCGAAGAATTATGATGGGGGAGGAAGGAAAGACATGCAGGTGCAGTAATCATCGGATTCCCTATGTGTCAGACCTGGAGTATGATCACCTCATTAACAATCAGATGTCCTTTGAGGAGCAGATTGTAGTGGTCTGTGTCTCATCTTCTTCACAAACAAACGAGGATCCCAGTGAAGACAAGATAGAGCAGCTGTATAAAAGAAAGAACAAGAACAGAAGTATGCCTTGTGCTCAGGTGGGTTTTATCAGACAGTAGATAGTTTTTCCAATACATGGTTGAAAAATTTAAAGAGTCTTTTTGGAATATTTTCTGTTTATCTGGTTGCTAAAATATCCAAAAAGTTGTCTCACCAGAAATGTCTAACTGAACCAACTCCAAATATGTGTTCTGCAGGAAATTTAATATTAAAAAAATACTTCCAAAGTGGAAAAAAAAGTTTAGAAATGCAAGAGTTTCCTACAAAAAAAGGGCATTTCAAAAAACCTGTTTCTGAAAACTATATATTACTTGAATCCATATCTTTGAAGATGGAGTAAATTGCTGTTCCCAACTTAGAGGAATTCCTCACATCATTCTTTTTTCTTGAACAGCTGAGGGAGTAACCCTGAATAATCCCTTGATGCAGAGCAAGGACCTCAAATCTTGATTGCAAATAGCTAGAACTGAGTTTTGGGGGTCTTTCTAGCTCTGTGACACAGTATGAGGAAACCCTGCAGTGGGGGTGTGTGGCTACTGCAACATTGCAGGCCCCAAGGACTAGTAACCACAACAATCTTTTGCATCAGTTGAGCAGAAACCTGTGATTTGGTAGCAGTGTGACAACACATCTTCTTTTGTTGAAACATCTTAGCTTCCAGGAATCAGCACTTTCTAATAAAAAGGAATGAAAAAAATTCCACACAGAAGCATGCTGCTAGAAAATTTCAAACCAGCTCATTTTCCTTATAGTATAAACTTAGTGAGTAATCATTTAATACAAGACTCCGTCCTCACATTCACATGGCCAGGTACTAAGGAAATACATGGCACAAAGTATCTTTGTGTAAGTCTGTATTTAGGAGGACTGGAAATACAAGTTAAGTTAAAGTCTGGAAGGGCAAAAAAGCAAAAGATAAGTAATATGATAACCACTTTAAAACAAGGAATGTTTGTTGTTTCAATGTCCCCCGGACATTGTCTGTTCTTCTAATTACCTGAAAATTTCTCAATAAAGCTAACGGTAGAAGTGGTAGTAAAGACTCAACAGGCATTTTTATCATCTTGACATAGTGGGCACAACAGTAACCATCACTGATTGCTGTATTCAAAATCTTCCGCTTGTCACTAGACATTAGTGGAGCTGCACTGAAATTAAAATGTTAAGAGGATTTGAGTCTGCGTAGATGCAGCTTCGGTACCAATTAAGGCATTAAAATGACTTCTTTCACTATGTCTTATTTGTCCATTCCTTGAGAAACTGGTCACACAGCAACTATCATTTCTGATTTGCATTTGAAAAAGTTAGCATAGAAGGGGTCAAATTCTGGCCTTCATGAAGTCTTTGGGAAAACTCCCATGCATTTCAGCACCAGCAGGATTTTTAGTCCAAGAAGCAAAGGCTAAATCTGAATTAAATATCTACATTTTATATAAAAAGAAGAAGAAAGTAAGGGTGTTTTCAGACCTAACTTTTCATATTGTTCTTTCCTCCTGGAAGCCTGACCGAAAAATGTATTTGGGAAATCAGTGGAAAAAAGGCTTGGGTGTTGCCTCCTTGTCTCACAGTGTGGTCCTCTAGTTGGCCCCTGTCCCCTAATGGCAGGAACACAAGATTTTTGGAAGCCAGGATTCCAGAGGATTATGACAAATCCATAAGGAGGTTGCACAGTGACTAGCTACGACCCCTGTTCTCACAGCTATGGAGTCTCGTTTTGTAAATCAGAGGAGCTGTTTCTTTTAAGAAGAGAGAAATACACCCACAAAGAGAAATTGAGAAATTTAGAAGCCCCTGTCTTCACAGTGTAAGAAGCCATGCTACCTGGTCTGAAAGAGAAAGATAACTCAGTTGAGTTCATAAGGACTCGTTTAGAAAGAATGTTACTAGCTTAATTGGTTAGGCAAAATTTACTTAACTGTATAATTTTACTTGCCTTGTTGCTTCAGGGTTGTCTGGATTCCTTTCGCCTCCTCAAATATGATATCACTTCTGCAGATGCATTTACAGATCGTAAGGGTTCCTTATTGGAAAAGAGACATAATGTAACTCCTGGCATGGTTTTGGTATGTTAAAACTATTACAATTATTTAACTTCTAATGCTATTACTATGGTATGGTTACTAATGAGTGACTTTGGGATTGCCTCTTGTTGTGAGTATTTGGGCTGTCAGGAGAGCGAAATGCCAATCTTCCTTCTTCAGGAGTACTGACTGTTGTCCCAGCAGCCCCAACTCTTCTTTATCTATTAGCAGTTCAGGATTTACAATACATCACGTCATTCTCATTCCACCTGCACGGGGCAGAAGCACATGCTAGTTGCCACAGCTTTAGAAAAGGAACATGATTTCTGCCTTTGGACTTTGTGGGTTAGATCTAGCCATCTATATGCACTTCACCCCATTTCTGCTTAATCTGTGGCAAAAAGTCTTGAAGCACATCACAAAAGAGCATGTTTCAGTCTTTAAAAAAAAGAAAAAACCCTTTTGTTTTCCAACATTCTGAGAAGTAGTCTTTGCAAATCAGGAAAAAGTCTAAGATGAAACATGCACTGAAGTTAGTTTTAAGTACTTGTATAGTTTTCATATGTGGTCTGGAAGCATTATAATTTCTTGTAAGAAGAGATTAATTCATAGGTGATTTATTCTATTGAAATTTTGCATGCAAAGCATACATTGCATGTTTTGAAATACATTATTTTTGTAACACTGTGAGGAGAAGATTCTCCAGGTCTTGTTCACCTCTGTTGACAAGCTGTTCACCTCTGTCGCAAGCTGTTATTGGGCTAAGAAAATGCAATCTTGTTTTGCATTGCACAGAATTGCATTATAATTGGATTTTAATAATCCTCACATCTTTCCATAAGCACCAACACAAACACTGTTTTTCTTGGTTATTTTAGTTACTTTCTCCCAGTAGGAGAGAGCACCCACTGATTATTGTTTGGTTATTCTTTGTTCACTTCCTAATAACGGCAAGGAACAAGTACTGCTTCCTGTGTTTGCTTTGTACATTTTTAGTAGTGGCCGTGGCATTAGAACAGAGGACTTTTCACATATCGTCTCATCTTAACTACTGTAAAATTAAGGCTATTTCTGTCAGTTAGGAACGAGCTATTCCTGCAGAAAGAAAAACTTCTCTACATGACACCTATCTGTGCTCAACTTCTCTGTCCACTGGGTGACACCAGCAGCCTATCCGACACTGCTTAGCTCTGTGTAGTACCACAGAACACATGTCTGAAGAAGATTTTTACTGGTAATATTAATAACATTTTCTTTCCTCTCTGATGGCAAAGTGATACAAATAAATAGGAAAAACAAAATGCAGAAACCCCAAAACTTCTTCCAGACACGCTACATGTAGTTTACAAAGCTGAAGGAGACAAAGTGGGAAAATACTCTGTAAAATACACAATGAACTGAGGGCTTGTTGTAGAAAAAGATGAAGATGACATGCTTTAGTACGAATGACCCACAGTTGATGAAAATGATTGTTAACAGCTCTGAGGAACTCAGGTAAGCAATTACAAGAGGTGCAGTTTGATTCTGTTCCATGTTAACTTTTTGCATTCCTGTATGGAAATTATTATTTTTGAAAGAAAAATCAGGATAACAAGCAATTTTTTGTGGTTGATGAATTGATTAATCCTTAGAACAGCTCACAAACTACTTTTGTTTTAAAAACCATTTAAAGACATTCTATGATATAAGTGCAGCATTTTGGTTTGTTTTGCTTGGTTTTTTTTTTCTTCCTACTTTACCTGTAATTCACTGCTACAAAGATTAGCCACCAGTACAAGCTCAGTTTCAGTCAGTACCCAGATACAGAGAGATATAAACAAAAGATGCATGAGGAGTAAAACCTGAAACCTAATGAGCCTGTCAGCATGGTCTTAATTACTGTTTTTAAAAACTGAGTGGTAAAGGCAAGGTGGTTGGTTCTTTTGCTTGGATAAGAAACTAACCATTGTTTAACAAAGAATGGAGTTTGGTTTTAGAAGGAATGTGTTAATAGTCCTTTCTATCAATACTCCTAATGTCTCTCAGCTGACAAATAATCAGTCCAAGCAAACAAAACGTCCCAAAGGTATGAGCCTATTTCACCTGGTTACAACCCCTACGGCCTTTCCAAGGATACAGCAAACATCCTGTACAGATGGAGCCGCCTCTGCTGTTTCCAGGGAGGTATTCAACCATCCTCAAGCAGTTCCCAGTCAGACTCACACAGCTGTTACCACGCTCAGCCAGAACAGCTTTATCTACCAAGAGCAGTGGCAATTCAGAACAGTTTCACAGGACTGGCTTTGAAGGGCAAGACTTGACCAAAGCCGTACCGCAGGATGCAAGTGTTCTCTAGGGACCAGGAAACCTGCCAGCAGTAGCAGCTCCAGCCCTCCTCATGTTATCTACGGACAGTAGTGACTTGCAAAGACCAGGAGAAAGATAAGAAGCTGTCAAATGCAACTCTACCAGAAGTCACAAACTACAAAGGGCCACAGTCATTTCCAGAGCAGCTCAAAAGCAAAACAATAAATAATATTCAGAAATTCTGGAACCTAAAATAGGCTATGGTTCTTTTCTGTTGGACAACAGCATGACCTCTGCTGACGAACTGGGACTGGCCTGATTGCAGTTTAGAAGTAATAATTGTTAAGAATGAAGTCGCTACATTTAGGGTAGAATACCACTCTCATTTTTTTGTAGTTCTGAAAAAATTGCTCATGTGTCAGAGATGACAAAATTCCAGGTCACACTTGATTGTCTGGAATGCTCAAAGCTGATCACAAAGAGCTCCAGAAGGATCGTGAAATGCTCAGTAATTGATAATCAGTTGGTGTATGAAATTCACTGTCAATAAGTGCAGAGTAATTTACATGGGGGAAAAGAATCCTAATTATTTATAGAGATGCAAAGATAGACACAATAGCTCTTAACACTGAAGTAAGTGAGAGACTCATTCGTTGACATATCCCTGAAAACTTCTGATCAGTGCTCTGCAATGGTCATAAGGCAAGCAGAATGTTAGTTAAAGGGTAAATAAAACATTCTTGAGATTCTGGTACACAGCACGTGACTGTCTTCACATATCAAAAAAGGATTTAATATGGAATGGCTGTTCGCATAAGGAAGGACTAAATAGAGTAGCTTACAAAAGAGACTAAGATGAGATGTGAGAAAGCTTTATAAAGCAAAAATGGTATGGCAAAGGAATAAGAAATAATTATTCATTGTTTCTTAAAACACAGGAATGATCAGACACCAATGAAGAGATAAGCGGCAGATTTAAACCAAAAGGAAGTCCTTTTTCTCACAGCACATCATTAAATTGTGGAACTCTTTGCCACAGGATGTTGTGGAGGCCAAAAGCATAAGTGTGTTCAAAATGGAATTACATACATTCCCGAAGGTTTGCTCCATTGGCAGCTATCAAATGTGATGGCCCAGACACAGCTTTTGGTTGAGGAAATCCCTGAATTGTTAAGTGCTTATGGCTGACATGGGTCACAAAGAATAGGATTTTCTTAGAAATGCTCTTCCACTCCTCCCCCAGCTACCAGTCACTCGCAGGGACAGGATACTGGATGGGTTAGATTAGCCTTTGGTATAATCCTGCACAGCTGCTTTTACACCACTATGTGCAAGGTTGTTGCTTTAATTTGGGTAAAACTTTAATAAAAGGATTAGGGGGGAAAATGCACAAAGTTCATGAGAAGAAGGTTCTTTGCCTCTGAAATCATCCTCAGCTAACATATATCAAATAATTTTGTATATATTTTAATTTTTAAAGCTTCAGTAAAGCAAAATTAATGTTCCCAGGAAGGGAAGGTCTCTCAAACTATGTAAAAGTAGGATTAAAAATTTACTTAATTTTACATGCTTTCTTCTTGAGGCAGATAAGTAATTTCCTCTGGTGCTTGGGAATTTCCTCAGATGATCAGGAAAAATACTTCAAAATGAAACACAACTGTCCTCTGTGTCTAATGAATCAAAAGGCTACCCTTAGTACACTTAGAAGGACAGCCTCCATCCTTAATTTCCTACTAAGGATAACTATTGTTCAGCTAAATGAATACAAGTGAGTTTAAGAGAAGGAATTCATGGCTTCAAAGAAAAAGAATTAAGTTCAAGTTTTAATGAACGTATTAGGCAAGAAGGAAATGTTGTATGATATTAAACATTTGCTTTTAGACAGCTTTCTATACAGTCTTTTAGATGCCTCAAGGAAATGGTTTTACAGCAGCATTACAGTAATGCAGTTGCTCCCAGGGGCAGTTGCTTCTCTCTGATCATGGCATGTGCTTCCTGCCATATGGACAATCCCACTCCCTCCCCCTGCCCCCCATCTAAAGATCTTCAGCCAGGACTTAATTCCTCTGCCTTCAAAATGTTAGGGAGCTGTGTGTTTGAGGGGCAGGAGGCAGAAGGGAACCAAAGTTTTTATTTTATTTGCAAGAAGTGGCTTTTCAAAAGCATTGTTTGTGCTGAGTTAAAAAAGCCAACCACCAAACACGAAACATTCCTGCTGTTTTTCTTTCCCACAGGATTTGCATTCCTCTTTTTTCCAAAGTAGATGCCTTTTTCTGTGTAGTTTACAAATTTATAATCATACATTATTTGTGAAGAAATTGCTAGGATAACGAACATATGAACCTAACAATAGCAAAGCATGGTGTGCTTACATACATACACAAACACTGCCGTTCCAGTTTAAGAAAAACTTAAGCCAATATACTTGCTTTCATCCATCAGTGCCGTACTACATGGAATGATGGTAAAATATCGTGAGAGCTAGCTGAGGGAAACTTGGCATAGAATGATTACATTTCTAGATTTATAATTATCTCTGGATGCGCTAGCAGCACAATTCTTAAAGATTGCATTTTCCAATTTCTGGAGCAAGTCAGACTGACACTGTGATGCAATGGAAAAAAGAAGACAACCTGAAGTCAAAACCAGATCTATGGGTCCAGAAATGTGTTCCTGCTCTTGAAGAATGCAACATGAGCAGTGAAAGTTACTTACGTTTCTTAGCTCTCACTTGCGATGTGGCCATGTAGTCACAGCTGGAAAGCAGCAGCTTTAGATTTCAATCCATTAGTCCAGATTCTCTGTTTATCCCAAACAACAACGAAGATATGGTTTGTGCCATCGGTAACCTGCTAAGTGTGAAACACAGACAGAAGTCTCCCAAATGCTCGAGGAAGCTAGAAGAGGAAAAATAAAAAGGAAACAAAGCAGGAAGGGGAGAAAGCTTGCTCTCAGTAACACCTGCTGCATTTGCCATTAGTGGTGAAATTCATATACGCCTATAAACAGACATCTGTGGAGAAATCAGCCCTCCAAGCATAGATGCAAGGCCTAGGATGAAGAGCAGGGGAATCTGTGGTTTCTTCCCCCGAGGATGTCAATATGTACAAGACTTCCAGAAAAGGTCAGGTGAAACCACGGTCTGACCTTAACCTATCCCAAACTTCCCCATCCCCAGCCAGAGCTCTAGCATGCGGGTTTGAGATGGGAAATGTAACAAAGATTTCATTACATCCACTAGTGACTTTTTTATTGCCATTCCTAGATGACTACAGGTTGAAAATATTGAGACAGCATAGCAATAAGGGGCAGTACACATTTATAACTGGTTGTACAAGTCAAGCTAAACTATCAGCATGAGAAACTCCACAGATAAGGTTTTCATGATTCTTCCTCCTTGAAAAATGGAGTACTGCCCTGAAAAAGGTGAGGGAAAATCACAGCAATCCATTTCATTCCAGCTGATCCCAAGATCCAAAACTTTTTAAAGGAAGGCTGGGTTCTATAATTGCATTTGCCTTGCAGCCTTGCCAGCTTCTTAAGTGCACTCATTACGATAGAGGCTGAATGCTTTGAGCTGATTCTGCAGCTTATCGATAGCATGGAGGGCGTTTGGGCCATTCAGGCCATTCAGTGAGTTTGGACTTCTCCAGATTCAAGAGCTGATTGGGGGTCTTCTGGGAATATCATTCAAAATTGTTTCTGCCATTTTCTGCTGCAGATAATCAAAATGTCAATGTTTTTAGTAATTTTTCTCTAGTAAAAATATTGCTTATGAAATGAGCCCAGGATGTAGAATCCTCTATTTATACACAGAACCTAACAATACACCCAGCAACTGTTTATACAGTCTTCTGTTTCACAAAACTGTTCTGGAAAGGCCATAGCTGGGAACTTACAGGATAATCCATCTCTATGCTTCTTCTACTCTCGACTTCTTTGACTAAGACGCCGGTTTTCTCATTGTGTGGTGATGATGTACTTGTTTGCTTATTAACCATTAAATTGTTCATTATCGCATTCCAAGTTATTCAGCCAAGCAGCCATCAAACAATACATTTTTGTTACTGTCATGCTACTGAACAGGCAACTTTTGTTTTCAGTTAGGCCTTTAGTTAGGCAGACCTTCTGCAATGATGGTTCTTCATTTCCTTCATCGTCTAGAAACAACCTCAAGAGGTCATCTAGCCTCGCCATTTTCACCAGTACAAAATCAACTATGTCAGTGCTATTATGGAGACAAGAGGTGGTACAGTCCCAACAGAGCTGCAGACATCTGCAAAACAGACCTTTAGACTTGAATCGGTTTTCTAAAGTCTTTCACAGCCCCCAAAGAGAAACAGGCACTTCCACAGTGCAGTTAAACTCTGTCCAATGTATAATGGAAGTGGGTCAAATGAATCACAGGCTGGAAATGCCTGTTTCTCTCCTGTGGGATTCATCCGTAGGTGAGGTGAATTCCACTCTTGCTGCTTAACCTGTTCATAAAGACTCAGTGATAGAGAAGGCACAATATCCTTACAAAAATACATCTGAATGCTTTATAGTCATATTGCTTCACAGCTTTTCCTATTTAATTTTTCTTCCTGTAGTTAAAGCACGTTATTTCTTGCTCTGTTTATTATAGACATGGAAAACAGACTGTTCTCTTTCTTTCTGTAGCAGGTCATATTTTTATGTCCCTTCTGTCTCCTGTGACTATACTCCTACACTCAGTGTTCATGTCTGTATACTAAACGAGCACAGGTTATGCAACCTTTCTTTATAGGTCATATTTGCTGGAGCTCTGGTCATTCCCCTTACTTTCCTGCAGATTCTTGCTGGTTGATATGCATTTGGCCACTCCAGCACTGCTGAGCTTACAAGTTATACTTTGTATTTCACAGGTTAGATTCCTATTTGCACAGCCCACAATGATTAAAAGTTGTATGTCATTATGAGCACTGACAATCTTAACATGAAAAGGACAGTTCAGCCATCCTGTTTGTACATTACCAGCCCAAGAAGGGTGGCACTACAAAACCCAAACAGATAACAAAGCTTTCATTAAATGTATTTGAACTCTGGTGATTAAATTTAAATGAACTTCAGCGTGAGCAAATCTTTTTTACTTGAACGTCTGAATGCACAGGCACATATACACATGAATTTGCCAAGTTGCTTCTCTAAGGGGCAGTCTGAATCAGCAGAATTGTCTCTATAATATGAACATGTGAAGTTTGCTAATCTGCATGAAATATTCCTAGACAGAAGGAAGATGGAAATTAACCTCAAGAATGACCGTCTCGGTCAAAAAAGCTAGGGAAAGAGAACATGTGATAACTTGAAGACAGCCCCATTTTACTCCTTCAGTCAGCTGGAAAGATGCAGAAGGGCACATAAGGGGAAAAGTATGGGCTGAACTTCCAAGACCGCTGCTGTGGATTGCTTAATGTCAGTGTTTAATATCTAATAGTTCCCCTTCTCCCAAAGGTTAAAAGGAACCAGGACAGAGATATATATGCTTATAAAACCAACCCACTGTTGCCAATAATAAAACATTTTTTATTTTGACTTCTTTTTAATGTTCTGACATATTACTGCTCTGAAGTTCAGAATTTCATTGGTATTAAAGTTCATCTTTGACCTTTCACCTTTTTATGTGGAAGAATTAGTCAGGGAGAAAAAACATTCCTCTTTGCCCTGGCTTGCTTATTATGACTCCCTCAAGAATTTCAGTCTGAGGCCATTTGCCAGAACTATGTTTAGCTCTGAGAGGAGAAAGAACCTCCCTCCATTCCAAAATGCCGCCATCCAAATTTATCTCTTGCCTTTCACTGAAGACTTAGGTTTTAAAACACTCTGGATTAAATTTACCCCAGGAGGGGTAAAAGAGCTTTGCTATGCCAGTTTACTCCTACTGAGAAAAGTTGACCTTCAGAGCTGCTTGCTAATGAACCTTCTTATTTTATAAATTCCTGGTGTTTTAAGAATGAACCAAGCCAGAAAGATACCCTGTAGAAGATAAAGTTCTTACTGATGCCATAAAATGCCAGCCTGTGAAAGTCACATGCTACAGAAGGCTGTAATGAGAGTGACAGGAATTTGAGAAACACTGGAAAACTTTGACTGGTAACATTTACGTATTATGCAAGCAAAGCAAAGCTTCAAGCATCCTTGAATTTTATGCTTGAAGGCACAAATTGATTGCTTGTGGTGGAAGGAATAATGAAATTCCTCCATGTCATAACATCACAGAATCAACCAGGTGAATTGTAATGGAAAGGGCAACATTCCTCTGACAGCGATGGTGATTGCCAGAGGCAGCCTTCTTGTTTATATTCACTTAGAAAAGTTTCAATGCATTGTGTATCCATGCATCAGATCATCTTTGGAGTAGATTTATCTACCCTTTCCATCAGCCTCTTCATTTTGTACAATTACAGAACACATATGTATCGGAGAATAGCAGCGTTATATCCAAAGCGTTCTGTAGGCAGTCCTGCAGTGGCAAAAGGTTCCTTCCCTGTCTGCTTGTTAATAGTTTTCATCATTAGCCACACCGAAACAGGGTCAGAGCTCTAAATGAAATAACAAAACTGGTATGCACCCCACCACATTTTGGCAGTAGGACGATGCCAGTGGTTAAACAAAGCCAACGTGAGAGGAGTGCTGTGCGTTGCTTCCTCATCCATGTGGCAGCGAAAGGCACTTAAATTGGACAATACAACATGTAAGGGCTTGCAGCAGCAAGAGGAAACTAATTCAGATTATCTGTACAGGGAACCCAAAGGCTAGAAGAGACCAGGGAGTGGTCACCAAACCAAAGCACAGATCCCTGGCATACGGAGCAGAGGCAGTAAGCTGGGCTGCAGGTTTCTTCTCTTGTTCTCTGTGCTCCCACCATTGGCAAGGAAAGAACATGCAGAACTGAGGGAGAACGATAATAGAGATACAGAGGAGAAGTATGAGAGACTGGACGTCAGATCTGAAGGATCTGTGTAATGAGAAATGTGATAGGGAAGGGGAGGTAAGACCAGTTATTGGAAGCAAGTTGAGGCACTGATTATGAAAAAAGCAAGAAGCAGGGAAAGAAACATACGTACAAGTAAAGTATGAGGAAGAAACTGAAATGAGAATAGGAAAATCAAGAGAGAGTCAGGGAAGTCAGAGCAAATGAATAAGAGTTTGCCTTAAGGGGAAACACACAGACATAAAGGGGAGACATATAGGCAGAGAATCAGTAGCTGAGGCCAAATGTTATTGTCATTTCCACCTGCTGACATACACTCAAAACCCCAAGGAGAGCTTACAGGACTCCCTTTGTTATGATGCTGACACTGCTCACAACATTGGATTTAAGCAACGGAGCGGAGAAATGAGGACCTGTGTCATAGTGTAATGTGTATTAAACTGTTCATCACTTCCAAATCTGCACTGCTGTGAGTGCTCCTCTCACGCTCAGGTAAATACAGCTCTTCATAGTAGTGAGACAAGCTACCTGAGTGAAAGAAAAATGTTTCAGAGTTGAGTAAAACAGTGCTATCATAATAACTTTTGCCTATAAAACTGAAAAATGCATTATGTAAAATGGTTCTTTCAATTACCCACAAGCAAAAGCAGTGTTCTACGTCATGTTCATTACTGGTTATATTACAGATGAATACATATTGGTGTGTACATAAGATGAAGACAATTCAGTGGTCCTTTGGATTTCCTTCTAGTGAATACATCCATTGTTACTTGAATATGCGTTACCCTGAGGTATTCAATGAGTCCTGACTTGGAGTCTTGCATGCTGAGAGCTTCCATGAAATAAGCCAGATGTTTCCAATTGTGTAACACTGGGAACATCCCACAACACAAGCAGCTTTGGGTAGTACATCAGCTTAAATGATTATTATAGTTTTAAATTCAATGAAGCCAATTTTCACTTAAACAAAGGCTCCTTTACACTGCCAGAACCATGACACAGGCCTTCATGTCAGTGAGAATCTGGCCCAACTGTGTCACTGTTTCTCCTAATGTTTTCTCCTAATGTATTTGTCTGTGTTTGTCTTCAAATATGTTATGTTATGCCACAGCTAAACTGAAATATTACTGGGATGGATGCTGGTGGGTTTTGGTAGTCCATGAAGCAGCATGCAAAATGTAGTTTTATACACTCCAGTATGCTATGTTTTGAAATCTTGGAGGGACTAGAAAAATATGAGTTTTATTTTTTAATTTCTTAAATGAAATTAAGTATTTTATTTTATATAACAAAGTCATGAAAGGTGAAAGCTCTAAGCCATAATAAAGTTGTAAGTCAGCCTACCTAACAACTTTGTTTCTCAGCCTATCATCTTCATTTGGAATAAGAGGTTGCTCTTGCCAATTCTGCATTTTTTTTGTTCTCTTCTTTGGCAGATGTACATTCAAGGAAAGCTACTCTTTGCCAGCTATATTTTCAATGGGTACAGCAAGTCAGCTAAAGACCTTCAAAAACAAATAGCTAAGACAAGGAGTGATTATCGCATGGGTTACTGTCTTCCAAGTGATTTCAAGTTCAGGTATTGTACTTCCCATCATCATGGTTTTTAATCACTTCATTCTGAGACCTTTGGCTTCTTTGTTCAGTTTCTTAAATATAAAGCACTAAGACTTAGAGCAGCAAGTACAGAAATCTCAATAGCAAAGCATTTGCACCTTTTTGGTGTGTTTACAAGTTCTCCATCTTGTACATTCCCTCCTGTCCCATTCAACAGTTAGGACTGTCTAACCCTAAGTGCTGAGCTACAGAATCTTTACTGCCAGTTACCAGCAAGGAGGAAAGAAGAAAACAGGGGTGAAGATCCTGGGCACATCCTCCATTTCTTTTGTGCATGTCTGACTAAGACTTACTTGTCTTATGGGCTGTTATATTTACGTTTTGGCACTATCCATACAAGTTTAATTGCAATTAAAGGACCAATTACTTTAGTCAGGTGTCTTCTGGCAAGTAGCTTCTTCATTTAATTAACAGTTGCAGGGAAGCTTTAGAAGCATAACCTGGAGAAATAGCAGCAGATGGTCAAATATTTCACAGATGCATACTGAGCATACAGCTCCCAGAGGGAGCGTTTGCAGGAGCTAAAGCATACGCTACAACAGTTAGCCCTCCTGTAGAAGTTTCCAAGCAGAAACAAAGACAGGCAGAAAGGGGAAATAATTGCAGTGTATTTATTACATAGCTTTTGGCAACCATATCATTATTTTTAATTTAGCGGTGCTGCAAACCAGTAATCAAACTGGAACTTCAGAATGGCTGGTATGAATGCAAAGGCCACTGCATTCCACTACTGATTTAACCACTACGTCTTGCAGGGTGTGAGGATGATGATGATCTATTAAGCTATTGTTAATAGCTGAGAAGCAGTTGACAGCAGTGACAGCAAAGAACACAGGATAGAACCCAAAATGAAGCAGGCAGTCTTTTGCTGAACTGCTCTTAGCTAACTTTGACAGGTCACGGGAAGTCCGTTCCTTTCTTGTTATTTCTTTTTAGCTTAACAAAACAAAGTATTTCATTTACATTGAACAACAGCAGAAAACAGCACATACTATAGTTGTAGTCCATTATTCTCTGAAGGAAGCTTGTCACTTCACATGCGTACACAAAACAATTACTGGAGTAGTAGAGAAGTCAGGGATTAAATATGACAATAAAAAATTAACAGTAGCATTTTCAAACACATTAATTACTGGCCTACCGTGCTTTCCCTCCAAGTCAGTGGCAAGCTTTCTTGATTGCAGTCAGGACAGATGAGCTTTAGGCTGGGTGCTTTTGCAAATGCTTCTCTGAGTGACTGGAAAGGCTTCACTGGCCTGCAGAATTCCCTGTGCTGGTTCTTCTCTATTTTCTGAAGTATTTCTCACTGTGGCATCATCCCTAAATGCAACTTTAGAAGCAAATGTATGCAAGTTGCACAGACTGGCATTTGCCTAACCTAAATCTAAGTAGAACCAATGTCACGTGGTCAAAGCCAGCATGGTTATTCTACGTGTGTGTTTGTGCTCCTCGCTACCACAGCACCACGACAAGAAATCCTTCAATGCTACCGCTGGGACATTCCATAGGGTTCTTTCCTGCACAGGCTGTGAGCACGTGAGCAGATGCAATTGGGGGCACAAAAACAGTCTTAATGAAGGAGAGGGTGATGAAGAGTCTGAGAGAAAACCAAGGCTAGGTGACATAGCTATTTCCATATACACTACTATAATTATATAGGTGGTGCTAAATATGTGATTAATTTCATCCTTAAGTAAGTGTCTAATTACAGATGAAACAGTAGGTTCTCCAAGAGCAGATGCTCCTGGTATTTTCCCTCTTGCCAGCTGATCTCCCAACCTCAGAAACAGCCAAATACTCAACACATAGGTGCATGTGCATGTTCTGTTCACTTTCTTTATTTCAATAACTGGGGTCCACTGTAATGGACCTTTTGAACTCTTTCCTCCTGCACAGCACGGCTAAAAAGGGATTAACATCAGTGAAACTTTGAATATCTTGCTTTTCACTGGGAGGAAAAAAGAAGCACTATCATTTCTCTATCTGTTCGTGGAGTAATTTCTTGGGAGATGGCATTTTCTTGTTTGTAAATCAGCTGTTTCTTTAATGGAAGTAAGCAAACGGGTCCTACCCTGCATTCATGTTTTCACCGACCTGGAAGATGAGTTAAGCATGGAGACAGCATAGAGAACTGAGTGACTTAAGTTGAAGGCCACATTTCTAGACAAAAAGTGCCCTTAGATTCCTCTTCCAAATCTCTCCTCAAAACTTGCTTCACTCAGGAGACCACAGGTTTCTTAGCATATGTCAGCAGAAACAACCATCCGTGAGACTTACGGACTTCATCTCTCAGTACATTTTTTGTCTCTCGTCCATTTGTTTATACCACGGGTATCCCATTCTAGGTTTCTTCTTCACTATCTTACCCAAGTATGGACTATGCTGCAAAATAACCCTAGGGAAGCTTAAGACAGTAAAACTGATTACATGTTGGGATCAGTGGAACAATATAATAGAAATCTGAATGACTGGCTTTTTAGGACTGGTCTAGCTCCATCTCCGCCAGACCCACTACCCCAGACCGGGTTACCTGACAGGGTGTGAGTATTTCCAATATGAAGCAGCACAGCAGAAGGATGAGAAGAACAGGTTTTAATGAGATAAAGGAGAAATACAGCAATACAGCTGATACAAAAAAGTACACAATATAACACAAGTGTCTAATAAATTAGCAGAGATCTCGAGAAACAAGAAGAAAGTTTCAGATGGCTGAAGAAAGAGGCTTGCTCAAAAAGATACAATCTTAAGTCTTCATAGATATATATACATTCTTGGCAGTATAGGAAACGTACAGTTCTTACATAGAAAATATTGACTGTCTGAAGTGGTAGTATCAATTCCTGAAGAATATTTGCATATGGTACATTATGAAGAATACACACAGGCAATTTAGCATTCAAAAAATCTCCAAGTAAAGGAAAACATTACAGATGCTTCTTGGTAGACAGGCTTCTCCTTCTAACAGCAGCAATTGGATCTGTTCAGTATTCCATATGAAAACAAACAAACCAACCTGGAGACAGCAAAGAATAAGCAAGATCTTTTGTACTGCACAACAAATTATGCACCGATTAGGCAGCAAGATTCAATACATAAGAATAAATACTCCTGCCTCACCAAGCTTCCCCTTGCCTTTCAAGATCAAATTATTTCCCTTCTTCCCCAGTCATCTCTAAGCTTTCCTTCCTGGGGATATGAATTAGGTGAGAGCGAGTCAGACCTAAGTGAGAAGAGCGGTCAAGAGCCGTTAACCTTAAAACCAATACAGGGAAAGTTTACAGGAAGAGGTGTGCATCAGCCACAGCTCCTAACATCAGCAAAACACAGCCTTTGTTCTGATAACAAAGTCTAAGCATTATGAGGGAGCCACAAAGCTTCAGATAAAAGGAGCCAGTCTGTACTGTTGCCGCTATTTTGGCACTTTCAAAGCGTACAGAGAAACTCTGTTTCTTAGGAGTCATACAGCTAGATAAGTAGAAGACATCTCCTGCAGACCACCTAAGTTTGGTTCCTAGGTTAAAGATCTACCTGCTACCAGTCTCCTCCACTGCCACATTATTCTATTCCTAAAGCCCCACCTACCCAGCCATTTATGTGATGCTGAAAGGGGTTTTGCTAATAGTTGCCACACGGTTGCACAGCATACAGGTCTCTGAAAGATGATGAGAAGGTGCAACTGGAAGCATACGACACAGAAAACATTCTTTCTTCAGTCATCACTTATTTAGACAAGAATAACCAGTGTTCATTACTAAAGTGCTTATACTAAGGAGCCAGCAAAACATACTGCAGAAACTAACTATTGCCAGGACTGCTTAAAATTAATTTCATCTTCAGGATGAAAGAGGAATTATAAATAAACTTCTGTATAAAAGATCAAACAAAGTGCTGATACAGCATTTATGCATCCCTGTAAAAGCATTCCCTATTCCATTCAATCATTACTAATTGAAGGATGGATAAGCCACATCCATGCCACCTAGGCAGCCGTCAGGGATACAGGATAAGGAGAAAAAGCAATACATGCATTAGTGAGGCACAATTTTAGTAGAGATGCTGAAGAAATAATAGCAACCAAAAAGACTTTGAAAGCGATTAGCATTACAATTGAGAAAACTACTGCTGAAACTGGGGAAAGCCAGCCAAATTTTTTTAAAAATGGCTTAAAAATAATCCTGGTGATGCATATCATCAAATATGTAGAAATGACTTTAAGTCCTGATTCATATCCATGGGAAAAAGGAAGGAGGTAAAGTGGGAAAGTAAGAAAAAGAGAAACAAAAGGGTTTGGGAAAATATCACAGGCAAGAAACCCTATCACAAAGAAAGGGCAGAACCCCGGAATGTCTGCCTGCTACTGCCTACATCCAACCCAGAACTTTAGTTCTCGGAGCCTTAACACAGCCAGCCACCAGGCTTCATGCCTGCTTTAAAGCCCTGCTGATCTAAACCTGCTTGAGGCCGATCTAATCAACTGTGTTTAAAGCAGCGTCAGCAACTGGCAGGGTAGGTGCAGAAGAGGCTCCCAGTGGAGCCAAACCACATGGGTTTTCAGTGCAGTCAAAGGAAAGGGGCTGACATCATACAGAACTTAAAGGAAGAGATACGGAGATTGATTTACATACCGCTTGATACACCAGCACAGCAGGACTGAGTCTTTCTGGGGAAACGAAATGTAGATAAAACAGAGGGGGTTTTAAGAGCTGCTGAAGACTACCAGTCTGGTGAACGATTCCTGTCTCCCAGTGAAGAGAAACTGTGGATCCTTCCCAGTGTCTGCAAACTTCAGAGTGTATCGCATGTGATTTCCATCTGTAGCCCTGCCAGAAGTCTCTTGCAGTTTGCTCTTTTAAACATTTCCTCTTATATTTTAGCTCTCATTTATTAACCAATTAAACAGCAGCTTATCAGGATTCTTTTCTTTCCCTTCCCGGTGTTTTCCTTGGCAATCTATGCTGCCCTTAGGCCCCGTTTTGGGAAACGCTAAGACTTAGCAAGCAGGAAATGTTGGGGAAGATGTATTTGTTTACATGTTTAAGACAGGGCAGATGGGCATACAGGCACTCACAGCAGCTCAGGTAAGCTTATGTCATGAGGAACACGTGTTCAAGGATCAGTCTTGCTGAGGAGACATTACCGTCTTATGATCATTAAGGAGGGAGGTTTCTGGAAGTGAATGTTCTGAAGTCCAGGAAGGAATAGGAGGGCCATGTTGAAATGTAGGTCAAAGCTCCCTGGAAGAAAAGTCGGGACAGACAAGTTACCAGCCCTAAGAATCCTTCTGTTGACGAGTTTATGACTGGGAATGCGCAACAGTGCCTTGGTGTGGATTCCATCTAACCTGCCATTTCATTAAGTTTAGACAAGGGGTTCAGAAATGAAGGGAGAAAGTGGCCAAGTTCCTAAAGAGTTGGCAGCAGAATGCTGGAGAAGAGCTGAAGACTGCTAAGAGGGAAGAGAGAGACCACCAGAGGAAAGAATGGACCTAGCAAAAACTGGAGCTTTGAAAGATAACCTGCAGAGTCATCGAGCCTAGCTCAGCACCCCTGTAGTTGAGCACCTCAGTACAACCCTTCCCAGAAGTGGTCAAACCAGAAGAGCTTCTCTAGGCCCTGCGTGCCCAGGCCCTGTCTTTTGCAGTACAGCCACTAATATTTAAGCTTCTATTGCAGATATATTACCTGGTGCATTATAGGATAGTAACCCAGGTGAGAAACAAACAAACAAAACCACTCCACAACTGGTTTGTGTGGCCTATGAAAAGGAAAGCTGAGAAGGAAGAAGTTTATGAGTGTGATTGCATATGGCATGGATGCTGCAATAGAGCAAGACAGAGACAATAAACCCAAATTGCTTGCGAAGCACCTTGCTCCTGTATCTGTTTCACTCAGCAGTGTTCTGTGATCTCTACAAGCTTTGCAGACCTCGAGCACATAGGTGCATGCAGACTGTCTGTGAACACTCACGTTAAGACATTAAAAACTTTGAGTACAATGTCATACTGAGTGGTGCAGGAACAGACAGCATGAACTTGTTTAAATTTGACCAGCTGTGGCTTTGGATGAAAGATCTGGAGGACAATTCATAGATTTCTGGCTTTTATCCCATAATACATTTAACATATTATTATTAATTATTATTATTATTGAAACACAGATATTAAACATTATAAACAGCTGTCATTTATGGTGCTTCTATTGAGATCAAATGCATGATTCTCTGTTAGTAATGACTACTGAAGATATTAAGCACTGACTTTTCTCTTTTTGTTTATTTAGGAATGGACCTCTTATTAATAGCACAAAGTAACAGAAAGCATTGGTCACTCTCTATTTGGAAATTTGAGATTATTTTCAGTTCTTGTCCATGCAGCTGGAGAAGGTCAGGAAGCAGTCTTTAAATATTAAAGCAAATCAAGCTAACTAATGACACTTATTTTGGGACCGTGTACTAGAATTGCAGTTATTTCTAAACCACAACTGGTGTTTTTCAGTAAGCCAGAATTACTTATAAAAGTCAAAATACACCAAAAGGGTCATATAAATTTGAGCTGCCATACATATTATTTCTGTTTTCACTATCAGTATTCCCCATTATGGTGTTCGCCTTCTGTTTCAGTTCTCAAGTCAACTGGGACAGTCAGTATACATTTCTAGATCTAGTCATTCAGATGCTGAAGATACAGAAGAATCAAGCTGTGTTACACACACAGAAAAAGAATTTGTCTCTTATTTTAAAATCTGAAACTGTTAAGAGTGGTGGTAAAGGAAAAGGACCATGGGTGTCACTGCTGTCACAGGGACCAGAAAGGTGAAAACCATAAGCAGAAAAGAGAAAAAGAGATGCATGATAATTTCAGTTTTACTGGCTGTATAATAAACAGCTCTTGGAGACTCTATGGAGTAAGACGCAACAGGTCTTGGGCGCCTGAAGAACAAAAAAAATGGAGGAGTGAAAATGAGTGAGGAAACTAATGAATGGCATCATCCTCAATCAACAGATAATATGGAGAGATGAAGGAAGCAACATATGGAGTTCAGTTTATCTCACTTCAGTACAGACACTAATGATGTCAACTCACAGCATGTGAACATTAATTCAAACTGATTTAAATTTCAGCTATGGCATTCCTCCTCATCACCCAGGCATATATTCCCTCCCGCTCCTCTGAGATGCTACTAGTGCTCTTTCAACCACACGATGCGTTAGTTGAGGGAACCAGCTAAAAGGTAAAGCAGTGGTGCATTGTCAGCCAGATCCATGTCCTAAAACCGCTGAGTGGTTACAAAAGCCAGACTGAAGGAGGGACTGAGATTGCATGGCCATGGCAGTCTGGACCTGGATTGGTTTAAGCTCCTATAGAACTGCATCCCCTAAAGCAAACTGTCCATGAGGCCTTTAAGATTTAAAACTGAGAAGGTATAAAGGTCAAAATATGCTGATCATGTGAAAGTATTCAAGTTTTGGTCCTATTCAACCCTTTTAAAATAAGCCACTTTGTAACAGAGGGACAAACTCTTCTTCCTCATCTACTAAATTTAGTCACTTCTTCAGAATCCTGTGTTTGATTCAGGAAGTGTTAACGTGCGCTAACAGAGCATTCAAGCTGTTGAGTCGAGTTTTATTCTGACAAACCTGTCAAAAACTTAAGAGACGGCAGTGTGAAAGGTGAGGCAGAATATCAAGAACAGTTACATACTGATCTGTAGCTCAGACTGTATCAGTCTACAAAGCAAAGTTCATGGTAGGTAGGTCTCACTCCCACCTATGACCATGGCTTATTATCACAGTTACAGGACCATTACCACTTATCTAATTACTGCACAAATTTCCAAGTCAGATAAATCAAAGTGTATTTTTTGGCATTTAAAATTCAAGGTGGTAAAATAAAAACATATACATGAGGGAATGAAATATCATGAGAATATGAATAAAGCACACCTCCAAGCATTTTGCAAATTAGCCACAGAAGCCTTCAGTTTGATCTCTGATATCCATATATCCGCTGCCATGTTTCTTGTGCGATAATATATTTTGTGATACATGCTTATTCATCAGAGACCAGAACAGCTCTGAAAAGTCAAGCTGAAATTTAAACAAGTGGGTTTTGGCATCTTTAGTTTGTGTTAGGCCAGGTGGCAGCTGTTTGGAAGATCATTTTGATTTAACAACTTTTTGTTTTGTTAGCAAAGAAAAACATTGTCCAGCCAAATCCTGCTGACAGTGAATAAATATTTCTCCTCCATTAGACCAAATGTTTTCATTTGTCATCCTAATAGCTAGGGGTAAAAGATCTGAAAAGATTTTTTTCCTAAATGGACTCAAATATATTTGAATGGTAGAGTGTTTTATGGGAGGTGATTATTACTCCATACTCAACACTGCTGAGGTTACGTCTGTAGTACTGCACCACACTTTGGTCATTATACTTCAAAAACTGGACAGATTTCTAAGGAAAGCAACCAAAAGGTGGAACACATGACCTCTGCAGAAGCACTGAGAGAAGTGGGCTTGCTCAGTTTAAAAAAAAAGAATTAAAAAACACTATTGACAAATCTTCTCATTTGTAAAAGACTGTAATAAAGGTGAGCACATGCTGGCATTGGGACTAGTAATAATTGACCAAAGATGGGCCTGAACAAATTAATGGAAGAGAATTCCATCGGGACCCGTTAAGCTGACAGCCACCACCACTGGCTCAAGAAGCCCCTGAGCCACAAATGTTGGGGAGCAGCCTGGGGAACATCACTACATGATCTCCCTTTTCTCATACTCTTCCTCAGCATCACAGACAAGATCCCAGAGGAGCCTGACCCTTTAGACTGACCAACTGCCTTCCTCACACTCTGCCCGCTTTTTCAGATGAGACAGTATGAAAACCTGTTAATTGTAAAGAGTAATTAGCCCTGGGAACAAGCCACTTGCAGAGCAACAGCAGCCCTTCACTAAATACTTTAAAGAACAAGGGCAGTTTAGTATACTTGACCCCTTGTTTCTGTTAAAAAAAAGGGATAGACTATAAGATTACAAAGTTCAGTGTGGGCCAACAACTCTACACAGTCCACCATTTAGATTTTTTTTACTACCAAAGAAATTAATATGACAGTTGCGAATTCTGTACTTCAGATACACATAAAATTTCCACTACTGCAAAACAGTCAGGTCACACACAGACAGGTGTGCTCAGGACAAAGTCTGAAACCTCAGTAAAACTGGCTACTTAACCAGGTTCCATCTTGTATATGGAAAACTAAGTGCAAGATTCAGTGATGGTCTAGTAATCCTCTGTTGGGAGTAAAACTGTCTCATTACTGCAACCGATAGCAGAAGCCTTCACATTCGTGAATCTTGCTTATAGTTGATACAAGCACATTTGAAAGACGCTCGATATCTGTAAGTCTCAAAATTTGCTTCCGTTACACCGTTTCATTTCTGTCATGAAGACATACACTTGAAAAAAGGAACAAGTAATCTTCTTACCATAGGTCTTTGCCCCCATTTAAGCCTTTACCTAGATCTTTAGCTGTAAAGTTGAGTGACATAAAAGATGCAGTGCTAGACTGCAATCCAACCTAAGAAGCAAATACCATCTTTGGAGTGCTTTCCAGGTAGGACAGGAGGAGAAGAAATTATTTAACCCTATATAATTACTTGCTTCTTTACAACTTCACAGAGCTGCTAATTGGAAATGGCATAGGGAAAATGCATTTATTGTTAGCTCTGCTCTTCTGGCTGCTGATATCCTTTGGCATAACCCATTATTTGCTACGGATTTCCTGATTAACATGTTTCAAAAAGTTGCAGAGCTCTAAGAAGTAAATGTTCGTTTTCACAAAAATCCCTCTCTAGGCTAATGAGCCAAAGAACACAGGACAGCACTCAGACCTTGACATGCTCAATATATTAACACAACTCTTTAGCGCTAATGCACACTTCAGTGTGTTCATATATATTATTTTAAATGCAACAATAAATTACGATTGCCAAGAAATCTGTCAGGTTCTTGAAGGAATCTACAGCATGTATGCACAGTCCTTTCAAATGACATAATTATGAGGAAATCTGGATTATAACAGACTATTTATATATAGATGGAACCTGGTTATCAAATCAAGGGAAGCCATGCTTTGTGTGCTGTACACTGCTAGCCATATTTTTGTGCAGAGAGAATATTAAATAAATCAAAATAAATGACCTGATGGCTGTAACATATAGATGTGATGAGAGGCAGAGAAAGCAAGTGAGCCCAGGTGTTAATATGTGCAGCTTTTAAGACTGCATTAAGTAAAACCATGGAAATCAGTTAAATTGCTTGTAGAAAATCTGTTTGTTCAAAGTAGCATAAGAACTTGCTCCAAAAAGTCATCCTTTGATTATACCCATGTCTAATGTCAAGGCTGTAATTTCACACTACACCATCTTTGCCAGTAACGTAAATGTGAGCAATCCTGAGTCTCATGCCAGCAACACAGTATGTGCTGATACAGCTGTTTGGAGGTAAATGCTGAAAACTGCATCACTGCAATAAGAATGGTGAAAAGTAACCCCTAAGAAGGGTGGATTTTTGACCCAAGTGGACTCATGAGCTGGTTTATAACATGGCCACAAAAACCTGTGCTGACCCAGCTGATGGGTGAGAAGGAACAACTAATGATGGATGGGGTTTCTTAGGCCAGTTTCATCACCAAGACCAGCATATTATAAAACTAGGTCCCAAGTGAGCCACCAAAGTAGATTCTCCAGGTCTTTTGCTAAGGACTGCAGCAAAGGAATAAAGAGCTAGCGACTTTTATAAATGTGAGATCTGATATCTATTTTTAGTAGCAATGCAAACCACTCAGGCTACTACTGACTTCATCCAAAACTGTGAGGACAGTGGTAATTCATATCCTAAATCTGATAATTTTTCCAGGTTGGTATCACAGCCATACACATTGGAAACTAAAATTTGGATCCCCTCGGGCAAGTTCAGGACTGTCATTTCTGGGACACACCACATCAGATCATGAGATGCTGGTGGATGAGTTCATGGAAAAATATTAACGGAACATACATTTAGGCAGTCAGAACGATTAGCTAGGAACAAAAAATATCTGGGCACTTTGTGAACTCAAGGATCTCAAGTCAAGGATGAGGAAGACTTCTTTTTCAGAAGCATGGACAATGCTTCAAGCACAATTTATCCAAAGCAGTTGTTCTAGACTTCATTAAAAAAATTGCTTACCACAGAGAAAATAAAAGTGTTTCATCATCTCAGCCTAACCTTTACAGGTTACAGAAGAATATACTCTACCACTAAGAGGAGGATTAGCTTCTGAATACATTATGAGAAGCATCTATTTTTTCTTTTACAAGTTCCCCAAGACATCATCCATTCAGCTTCCAGTCTCTTACACAAAATTAAGGGCACAGAATACAGTGTTACTGGTTAATGAAGAATGGTAAAACATTATCTTCCCAAAATCTGCGTGTGAGGGAGAAGACAGGCATTATATCATAAAAGAACAGCGTAAGTCACATACTCCATTCTCTTATCAATTGGTATTTACCTCTTTATGGTCTGTGAAAAAATCCACATATTTAACTGCATTCATACGAAATCACTAGTAGAAGAGAGGGAGGTTGGAAGAAAGCACTCATTTTCTGACATATGCTCAAGAGTTCCACCCTAACCTGCTGACCTTCGTTAGCTTCCCCACTTCCCACAACAGCATCCTAGGAACGATACTGCTCCGAACCACTTGCATCTAAAAAACCCTTTATTCTATAGAATCGGCAAGAGACAACAAATACCCTAAGTAACTGATGAGGTGTTTTGTGACTGGAAATGTATCTGGGCCCAAGCAGACTATTCCATACAAAGAGGCAGCTCTCTTGCTATTAGAGACATGAGACCTTTGCTTCATTTTGTTTCAGAGGGCAAAAGGAAGAGAAGGCAGTGGAGCCATTAACCAGCTTCTCTGTGAGGTAACCATCAGTTTGCTGCTCCTCGTAACACCACCACAGAGAAAAAAACAACCCACATAACTTCATACTGAACATCCAGACTTCAGTGTCAACTAAATTACAAGATACACCTTAGAAAATACACAATTGTTGTTCTCTCATGGATTCTTAATCACACAGGATATAGTTGTGATCTAAGGAAAAATGAAAGAACATGAAGGAAAAGCAAGTATGCTGTTTAAACAAAATACTGTATGTTGTTAAGCACTCAGATAATTTTGCTTTAAGAAAATTACTTCAGGACATAAACAAAAATGTACAATCAATCATTATATCAAATCAAACAATTATATTAAGGTTCACTTTACAAAAGGTTAACAAATAATTAATAGCTGTTTTAATAAATAGGTATTTACTTCTCATCTATTATCAATCCAACAGATAGCTTCTAGCTGTCTATAGTACTTTCTACCAATGTGCTTATAACCCTCCCTAACATATACTACACATTTCTGTAACATGAATTACAACATCTAGAAATCATTTATTAACCCTTCATAAAATTCTAAATAAACTTGAATATGAAGCATGACTAACTTTATACTATTTCAGCCCCATACCCCAGGACACATCAAATACTAGCTCTTTCAAGTTTTTATTTAAAATTCTACATTTCAGTTGGGAGCCACATCACTAGCCACAGAATCACAAATGCCTACGGTGGCTTAGCCAACACACTGCAGACAGAAGAAGTGAAATGAAAGTGGTGGGGGAAGATCACAGGGAACAGTTCAGGTTCTTCCAAAAGAAATGTCCCGGCTTTTCTGTTGGAACAAACGTTGATACCATGATAACAGAATCAGAGAGCAAAAAAACAGTCTGTTGTAATTCAAGACATTGTTTTTCCTTCTTTTTAGAAACAAAAACCCACAATACCTTGTAATATAAATAAATAAAACAGAAAACACAAAGGTAAATTCTAAAATCCACCACTAGGATCTTAAAAAGGGAACAGCCAACTATTTCTTGGATGCAGCCTAAACTTCTCTTACTTGCAAATTTTCAATATACCTAGAAGTCCTATTTAGTGTATCAGACTTAGGAAACAAGATGTATTATATTTAGATCTCCTTTTTTTTCCATCCAGTATTCTCATCTTCAAACTCCCACCTTAGTTTTTTTTCCATCAAATTGCCTGCTGTTGGTTTAACAAAGTTCAGCTCAGACTTACACTTTCCCTTCACTTTCAGAGCCTCTATCTTCATTATCACAGTCCTCCACAAGGCCTTCATGTTCCTGTGTCTTCTCTTCCTCCTCCTCCTCCTCCTCCTCTCCAAAAGTCTCTTCTTGCATTGTAGTAAAAGTTAAAGACCTGGCAGCAACTTGTGCAGCCAGACCAGATGTGAAGTTTAAATCTGTTGATATGTGGAGCTGGGCCAGCCTATGCTTGATTTTTGCATGTAATGCATCCTTAGTGGGAGACTGTGAAACCTCTATTCCATCCTTATTGCTCGGCTTGAGTTCTTCAACTTCCCCTTCATGCTGATAACACATTCCTTCTTCAGCCCCTGTAGAAATACCTTCATCAGCAGTACTGTCTTTGTTTTCCCCCATCTCAGGATCTTCATACAAATATTCTGTCCTGCTTTTATCAGCAGCGTTCACTTTTGGATTAGAGTCTTTTTCTTCAGATTTATCACAACTTTGGCTGCAGTCCTGCTTTTCTGTGTCTGAATTCATATGTGATTCCAAATTATTTAGTAGCTTCAGCGGTTCTACAGGAGACAAGGGTTTCACTGCAGCTTAAAAAGGGGGAAAAAAATTAAATGATAACTAAAAGCAAGCTGCTATATATAAATAATTTTTTTGTGTCTGAAAAGATGCAAGATTCTAAGGGTCAAAATGGCTTAAAAAAAAACCCAAAACAACAGAAACAAAACCCACAATCAAACAAAACTTAAAATAAAAGTGTTTTCTAATCACAAAGCTCAAGTGAAATGTGATAGCTACTTGTAACTACTCTTTAAAATCTGTGACATAAAGAGACAGCACGAAACTGATGACGTTTAAAACCAGCATCAAACACAGATGATGCATTCAATGTTAAAGTAAAAACCAAGTAAAATTACTGCACTGTATACAGATTTGAACTGTCTTCGTTTTAAGTAACAGTTTACCTAATCCAATAAAGATAGCTGGTACATGAAAAAGTCCTTATAGGCAATAGTTGATCTCATACACCACAACATATAAATACAACACGTATTCATACAGTCAGGTAAGGTGTCCTCACAAACAAAGTGTGGTTTAATTTAGCCTCTCTTGAAGTTAGTAGCAGCAGCGAGTCCCATTGCCAGCAACGGGATGCTTGCCAGGAAGTCTCTCCTCCCAGTGTTAAGGGTTAGTATAACTTGGTACAATCACTTCTTGAAGAACAGACGTCTTTCTTTTTAAGAAAACGATACAATGTCCATTTCCAAGTAACAGATTCCCTAAACTGCAGCAGCTCCATTAGAGTAGCAGCACGAACATAAATGAGAGCAGCAACAGCAGATTCCCAAGTAGCATTTCCCTTTCTAATTCCATTCTGACTTTACCCCTGTAAGCAGAGATGAAAATAACTCTGGGAAATACACAAACTTTTCACGGGAAACAAAATGTACGATATTAGGATTTTTCCATCGCATCCTATTTCAGTAATATTTACTTTAGCTAGCTGATGGCAGGTGCATCATTATGGTTGTCACATTGATAATTATTGTCATTAGCACAGTGAAAGACTATGGCTTCAAATTTGCATTGTATTGTTTGTTTTAAAACCTTATATATCAAAGGAGCACTGCACCAGACTCATCTCAACTGTTAACGGGGTAGTTCTTTCCCCATCTCATAAAAAACATGCTGCTGCTTATTTCTGCCCGTTTGCTTCAAGAGGCAGGAATATGCACAATAATCTTATCATTTGGGAGCAAACTTATTGCCTACTTCCTCCAAAGAATACTTCCAAAGCCAAAATTTCTTGAAAAATAATAGGTACTTCAGATTGGTAGCTGGCCAATTTGCTGAGTTGATTAGTTAGTAAGCAAGGTGGAATTCGTCAATTCTCAGAGTGTAGCTTTCCAAATCTGAGAAACAGCTGTGTAAGAACTATCATATGGACAAGGTGGGAGAAGGGGAAACAGCTGGGTACAAAGGAACCACTGACAGAATAAACTTTTTGGGGAGGAGAGGTTAGGGGAAAGGCTAGAAGTGATTTTGCACCAGAACAAAGTTGTTTTACAATGTTTGACAAATGAAAATGAAGCCACTAACAACTTCACAGACCCCTTCAAAAGCACATCCATTTTACTGGCCAAAGGACCAAAAATATAAGCTCACCTACACTCCCATAAATAACCTACTGCCCAGGCTGTAAGCAGTATTACCACGGTGCGGGGCCTGGGCAAATTAGTTTAGTCTGGTGCCCTGCTAAGATGATGTTTTTCTTCTGGAATCCAACCTATCATTTCCAGTTGACTTCATGCTGTGTTCTTTAGACACATCAACTTGTTTGGAGCTGACCTCTTTTATGTGGAAACCCTCACCAGCCCCTCCTTCAACAAACCAAAAACCCTAACAAATCAGAATGACTTGCTGGGTGCCTTGACTAACAGATTAAAGCCTTTGAATATTTCAGGATCTTTTTTCACAGTAATCACAAGTTAGGATTTCTGGAATACGATCGTCATGTAAAAGCAAGATTTCAGAGGGCTATGCAAAAGTGTAGTATCATGGCCATCCATTGGCTTGGGCCAATGGAGAAAAGAATGTGAACATTTCTGGGTTTAAATCTTCAAGATAAAGCAAGCGACAAATGTGGAAAGCACAGCTCACAAAAATGTTTCTTTAAGGAATGACTCACAAGTATGGATAAATTAAAGTCTGCAGCAGTAATATGCCAGGGCCCATTATGTCATATTTAACTGACTTGTGTTTCTTTTGAAGAAATAATGAAGAAATTCCTTAAAAACCAGTAGAAGATGTTATGTCTGCTGTTCACATCAGTCTTTCAGAGTAGACCAACACAGTCTGTGAGCCAAAAGGAGACAATATTAATTACTTTCATGAACCACCCTCCAGTTTTCCAGTCTTGTACAGGATGGAAGTAGTCAATGATTGGTTCTAGGCAGCTGGAGGAAATCACACTTTCCTCCCTCCCCACCGTTGAATCTCTAATCCTAAAGCAATGTAGTATCTATACATGGAAAGAAAAGAACCAACACGAGCCACAAAGGCTTTCAGGTGAACACTTACTGAAGACTACAGGAGCCAGCTGGCTCTTCCCAGCTATGGCCACAAACAGCCTGAGGATATACTGATGTGGACAGGTATCAGCTGCTAACCTAGATAAGGAAATTTCCTATGCAAGCTCTCCTGACAAGAACTCTTTCTGCAGCAGTCACTAGATCTGTCAAGACCTGAACTGGAGGTAGGATTCCTGCCCTCTCCCTTCAACAGGGAGGAAAGGAAGACTTGAAGAGATTTACGTGAAGAGTTGTGTGGTGTCATGTCTAATGCCAGAAGGATAACACAGAAATCCCACTCTTAAGCAGACTCTGATGCAATCTGATGTCCTAGGTTTTTTTAAGTCAGCTAGAAGAGAAGTCAATACCAATGGCCAAGTGATTTCTTTTACCATAGTTGTAGCTAAATGGACATAAAGAAGAAAGTTGTGAAGAACAGATATTTTTGTGGGTTTGATGTCAAAAGAAACCATTGCATAAATAGGTATGGTCTGTTACTGTGTGTTCCCACTAAATTTTTGAAAGACGCAATCCATGGTCTTTTTTTCTGGTAGACCGGCACAGGCAAAATCCTTGGATATGTTGCCGGACTTCAGGGTTGTTTTTCATAACATAGAACATGAAATTTTTTTGAGGGCTTTTCTTAAACTGTCTTTAAGAGGAAGGAATGGAAGTGGGAAAAAGAAGGGAAAAAGGAAGACAAACTACTGCCAGTTTTAAAGATAATAAATCAAACAGCTCAAGCAGTGAAAGGAATCAAGTTGTATCCAATCTTATCCTGGAAGACAGACAGTCTGTCTTGTTGAGGCAAGACAAATTTTCATATTCCTGCCTTCAAGTGCAAGTGGATGGAGCTACCCAGCAGTCCTCAGAGTTAGTAAAGGCTAGTTTGGAAGAACTCTTCTTGTTAGTTTTGGTTTTGTTTTTTTTTTTTTTTTTAAACATATTCTGTATACTCAGTCTTCATGGAAAAAAAAGCTATTCTTACTCTTTTATGAGCCTTTAATATTTCAAAGTCTCACTCTTCACTTTAACCTATATATTTTTGTAAGTCTGGGATAATTTCTGATGGTTTCTTTAAACTCTGAAAAGTAATTTATTTATGCACTCTGATTAAAATACATATTTACTGGAAAGCTATGAAAGAAAGTCAGTTCCGTTTGCGTGGTTTATAGCCTGACAGTTCTCTTTATGCTGTCTTAATATTTTGTGTGTTTAATACTTTAGGCTCAGTATTTTGTTTACAGCCAAATTCCCATTTCTCTGAGTTCTTTTCAATATATAGTAAAATGATTGCTACAAGTAATATAAAGAGATGGAAAAGCAAACTAAGGCCACACGGCTCTATCAAAGACAGTACTACAGCTAAGCACTGTGTGAATTCTAACAGTCAGAAGTTGATGGCAGACAGACACCTACCCTTTCTTAGAAAGGAATTAATTTTCAAAAGCAATGCTTACCATGGTCGCTGAATAGCAGCTGTTTCCATTTCTGTCTTTCTATTTCTGAAGCTTTAAATCCCAGTACAGATTTTAATTCTTGTAACACCCTCTTAGATTCCTGTCTCTCTCGTTCTTGTCTTTCTCTTTCTTCCTGGGAAAAGCAGTAAAAATCTTCCCTTTTGTATTCATTCTCTGTATCTGAATAATCAACATATGCTTCCAACTCCTAAAGAAAAAAAGAAAGAAAGAAAGAAAAAACATTTTGATCTTCACTGTCAGTGTAGACCCCGTCCTACAATCTGATGCACTATCAAGTGATCACAACACAAGCCAAACACAGTAATAGGATGGAGTCCTGTTTGAGCAGAGCCAGTGGATCTGACACTGCTCTCAGTTATGTTTGTATAATTTTGGAGCGAGTCTACTCATTGGAATTTAACATTACTGCAGCCACCTAAGATTTACTTTCATACACAAGTATGATCAAGTGATATGCCTTGAAAATGGAAGTCCATTTCCCCATAATTACAGGTGGAAATAAGCAATGCCCATTTCTTTTTTATTTATTTATTTACACTGTAAGCAATTCTTCCTCAGTCAGGCATCTTCCTAATTTAACTTATGTAAATCCTTATTAAGAGGATGTGCAGAATAGCAAACTCGTCCTCCAATTTTAACTACATTGACTTACAAGCATGAAAAAACAGAGCTCCATTTATGTTATAACAGCTAGCCAGTAAAGTTATTAGTCCCAGCTCTTTGATATGGAAAAAAAATCTAGAGAGAATACATGTGGGGTAGGTTTGGGAGAAGGTGAGGGAGGGACAGAGCAGAGCATGGGTGTTCAATCTGCTTTCAGAATGCATCTGCCACTCAGTTCTGGGATGGAGGAGGCCAGCCTCTGTTCAAGACAGCCCAACCATCACACAAGAGTTCCCCAAACAACACAAAACTGTACAGTGTCACAGTCTGTTTTAGGTATCCAAAAATGCAGAGATTACTCAAAGTGAAGACAGGCTGGTTTGTTCTGGAGCTTGTCACTTTTGCAGCTGTGTCGGTTCATCTAACAATAAGCAAGTAGGACTCTATTTTATTTTATATACCGCCTTTTAGCAATTCATATTTTTTTCTATATTACTCTGGCATGTGTTGCTGCTCTTCTCTTGTCACTTATTTCTAATGATATATATGAGAAGAAGTGAATGCTAGTGCTCTTTTTTCCAGGATGGGGAATACCTCCCCATGGAACAGCAAAAGGAATATATATAATTTTTTTCTGTAAGTCCAATTACAAAATGGCACTGGCTACCTACTTGATCTGTCTTGGCAAGACAAGAAGGTCACTGCACAAGCAACTGGAAAAGGAATGGATACAGCAAACAAGCCCCAATTATTATTTTAAATGGTCCTATTTTTTTTTTTACCTGCTCTTCAGGGATTGGATCTTTGTTTTCTATGAATATGGCTGGCTGTCTTACAGGTAATGTAGTACGCTGTAGGTTGTCACAGGAAACTTCAAGTTTGCCTTTAGGGGGAAAGAAGAAAAGGGATTAAAAAAAAGAAAAAGATTGAGTGTTGAGTGATGTTTTTGACTCACACAGGCATGGTCCAGGCATTGTCATTAGGCGGGATGGGCACAAACGAAAAAAACTGGTAAGAAGACTGTTTAGAATACATTGAAACACTGTGTTAGAGAGGAGCACTTAAATAACTTCGCTATTTTGATATAAGCTGGATCTGATGAAACTCATCTTTAAATACTTCAACTAACAAATCTCAACATTCTTATAGACTTTGAAAACCTGCAGATGGCAAGAAAAATTGGTAAAACCAGAAAAGAGACTTGGTATCCAAGTTTAAAAAGAGAAGTAAAATAGTAAAATTATAGGCAAATCAACTTCAAATTCAGTAAACGTGTTGCAAAATAGAGATTCAACCCCAGCACATTTCCAGAAAAGTCACTGGGCAAAAGTGAAAGTGAAGGATTTTTTTATTTTTTATTTCCCACGCAATCCCTCTCTTTTAGATCACACACTAGGTTATTTTTGTACTGAACTTTAAAAGGAAGCAAGTTATAATAAAAGTGCCTGCTGTGAAATTTTTACGCAAAGTAAAAATAAAACTAAAATAACTAAAAATACTATGGCATGCAGTCTAAAAAGAAGATTTAAGGAAAGGGTAAAAAAAAGATCAGCGGAACTGCTGATTGTAGAGGGCATCAACAAAACACAACAGGCTGGCAGATGCAAATGTATCATGCTACATCTAATATCCTCATAGATTGTTTTATGCAGCACTGAGAGGGAAGTTGTAAGACTAGACTTTCAGGCAAAGGACACACAGATTTTGTTATACCATGTCTGGACCTGCACAGAGCCTGCCTTAGGCCTCTCCCAGTGCTCCCAGTTCTGATGTAAGCATGAACAAGGTCAGCGTGTATCCCTCTAGGCCTACAGCAATATTCATCCATCTACTGGATATCCCACCAATATATCATTAAGAGCTTAGCTCACTCCAAATTTAAACTTCTGTAGGTAACTTGCTGATAACCCAAGTCATAATTTTCCTAATGCAGTCTCCATTACCAGCATTTTTCAGATGCTGGGCTGTGCCTTCCTAGGACAGTAAAAAAGCTCCTGGAAAAAAGAAATATCAGAAATTATAGGCTCATCTCCATGTCAGGAGAGCCTAAGTTCACTACCATTATTTAAGCTAGTTGTGATTCACAAGGAGAACAGCATGGGCAGTACAGGTCACTAAGGTGAGGGACATAAGGCAAAATGTTGGGATATGCTGCTCAATATGACTTTTAAGCACACAGAAGATTAGCTTACTCTCTCTGAGAGAGCAGGTAAATGGGTATTATATGCTGAATACATCCTCTAAAATTTAAAATGTTCCAGGAAATGTCATTGTTAAGAAAGTTACATGACAACAACATTGTCATTTCCATTAACTATGTAATTTTTAAGCAGTAAATAAATGAAAATCTCAGGGACGATTCATCAAAATCCCACCCCTTCACATGTGATTCACCAAAGGCAAAAAGCCACTATCAGTCTGCACCCGGAAATGTAACCATCTGAATCCACAGGTCTGACAGACTGAGTTAACACATTTACATTTTTTGCTGAAACAAAAGCTTCAGGGTCATCACAATGAAACAGTTTGACATAGGCATATAGTTTTTCAAAGTGTACGGTTGTAAGACCTTCTTCAGCTAAAATTCTGATACATGGGCTGAATGCTATCTTTATCCATTTGACCATTCCATCTCTAAAGTGTATCCCATTAGTTGCTAAATTAATCTCTCACATTTACCTTTTTTATTTGGGTTTCTTCCACTCATTTTTTCCACCTGAGAAATGGCTTCTTCCCAGCAGCTGTTGCTTGCCTGGATATGAGGCTGAATAAACTTTAGTTTTTGTTCCAGAACGTGACGGGCTTCTGTTGTCAACTCAGGTGTCTCCTTAGTGCTAACAAGTTTTTCAAGTTCGTCCTCAAGAATTATTACCCTAAGTGATAAGGAGATGAACAGAAATAAATAATAATAAATATTTGACTTCACCATTCCTTTAAGTATTTCATTTAATATCCTGTTATCTTCTTGAAGTTTTAAGAGTCTAACTCAGCCAATTCCTCTGAGATGCCCCAGATCCTTTTCTCCACATCAAGATACATTGCTCACCTGCATTCATTATAGTAATTCTTAAATGTAAGATTAAAGGAGTAGGACAATTTCAACTATTTCACCAAGGCAGTGATGAATCTGTAAAAATATTTACTAGGTAGTTACCACAGGCTGAACTTTTTATAAAGCATTTGGTATGTTGCAAAATCAATGAAGGATAAGTATGTTTTCAGATTTTTTCAAGGGAGTGACAAAAGCAAGGCATGATCTTAATGCACTGCTTAGCCTTGAATTTTCACCAGATAATTAAAGAATAACCAGGATTCCATATTGAACCAAGGATCTTTGACCCCATACTAGGTGAAGATATGCCTATGATTGCAATGACTATATGTATCTGCCTTTTTTGTTTTTAATCTGAGATACAAGCTGACAACCCAAAGAACTCAAGTCTGAAGCCTTCTTCCTACAGGCATATTCTCTGAATTCATGTGTAAACTTACTCATTGAGCAGTGCCTTGAGATGAAGCTGCAAGCTGCGTACCGCTGTCTGAAGACTGTTCAGCTCTCTTGACTTCTGCTTTGTTCTGGTCGGCCGTTCAAAACCCGACTGATGCTGAGTTTCAAAGTACCGATAGAACTCATAGCTTCGCTTAAGCTCCTCTAAGCAGGCAGCATGTGTATGAGGTAGGCCTTGCGTCACATCAGACAAGATATGATGAGGCAGCCGTTCTGGGGAGACCAAGGGCTTGGGGGACGCGTTGGCTGGGGAGAGGAGCAGCACCAGCCTCCTGAAGAATTCTGAGCTCTGCCCTACCCAGAGCTGAAAGAGGACCTGCAAAACAGCATAGGGTTAGCTCTGTGCACCTGCCAAGACAGCCAGCCTCCAAAGTAAATGTACAGATACACCATGGGAAAACATTCCTTGGCCAGCAACAGGAACTCTGAAAAACTGCGAAAATCCGCTGAGTGTTTTTGAAGGCTATCCCAGACCATGGGAGGTTCAGATCTTGTGAACCTTAGGTGACTGCTAATTCTTTGATGAAGGATATTATAGGCAATTATGCTCAGAAGGTTGTCAAAGGCCTAAAAACTCATATTCTCAGCAGGCAGTTTCATGATTTGCTATCATTTCCACATACCCTACAGCCAAAATTCCAGTGGCAGCAAAGACATTTTTTCCTTTATAATGCCAAGCTATCATTTCTACGATCTACTAACTACTGCATTGCATTGCCCCACACCCAACCTTGAAACATGAGTCTAATTGCACTGCCCTTCAATAAAAAACATTCTACATCTGAAGAAAGCTGAGCTGCTAACTTTTTTTTTTTCCCCCAGCCAAAGTGAGAAATTTCACCAATACCACTAAGGAGGGAAAGGCTTGTAAGAAATGAATCGAATCACAATGTTATATATGGTACAAAAGAGGTCAGACCATCTGGGAGCAAGGAAGCCCACAATTTCAGTTTCTTGAGAACTTCCAATGAAATGAAAAGAACTGTTTTCTTAGTTTAGAGAAGACTGTTGGCTTAGTAGACCATAACAGAGCAGTAGCATCTTCTATCTCTAAAATGAAAAGGAAAGGTTATGACACTTTTCTCTGCAATACTGGCCCTTATTGAAAGGGATCAACTGTAGGTGACTATGAGATGCAGTCTGAAATCTGTTCTCAAGCATTCCAGACCGAGGAAGACAAAGTAATTACACATCATGCCTTTTTCCACCCCCCTCAGCTACTAGGACTAACAATTTACTGCAGATTTTGGATCTACAGGATTTGAAATAATACATCTTTATACTCATAATACTATGGACAAGTAGCAGTTTTGTTCCAATGTGCAAAGAATCAAGAGCAAAACATTCAGAATAGTAACACAAAAAATTAAATGCCTTCAGATAGATGTGGCCTGATATACCCCAAGGGTGTATCAAAAATACTTGGATACAAACTGATAAAACATTCCAAAAGAAAAAAATAATTCTCAATTTACAAAAGATGGTTAGAAGAAGAAAGAAAACAGTATGATATGAAATTAATTTGGAGCACACATGCAAGACTGTGATTTGGCTGGGTGCTAAAATAAAAAGCAAACAAATGGGCAGCAATCACCCAAGTGTCCCTGAAGGCGTGGTGCCCTGGATAGAAAGTCAAGAGCTCATGATATAATAAGCACAAAAGATGACCAATCCCTTCCACCACACATATAAGGCAAAAGCAATGAAAGAGTAGCACACAAAAGTAGTGGACTTCAGGAATTGGTAGTAATAATCCAAAACCTACCTGAAAAAAAGCCCAATGATGAGAGAAAAGGAAATTCCAGATGTATTAGGGTTGCAAATAGCTTGCTCTGCCAATGACTTCTGATGATTTTTACTGACACTTAAACTTCACCCAAAACATCCAACTGGCTCTCCTCAGCTCAAATCAGTATTTTTTCTTAAGCCAAAAATTTTCACTCTTTAAATTGGTTTAGTTCAAGGACAAGGTAGCCAAAAGACACATGGCCTAGACACGTTCTTGAATGAAAATTAAACTATTAACCAAACCTGGATACACATCTATATTCTACCTCCATTTTAATATAAAGGCAAGTTCTCTCAAATGAAAAAAACCCAAAGAGGACTGCATGTAAATCCAGGGCTCACAACACAAATATGTCCCAAGGTTATCGAAGTATATCTATTTTATTATCTATGCAGGAATCTGCTTAGGACTGATTTATGTTAATTTAGCTTGGTTCAACTATACCACACCCAGCCTACATCACTGTCTGTTATGAGTTAACATAAACTGAGATTTACTAGTTTTGAGCTTAACTGTACCCAGAAAGCATCCCAACCAGTTTAACTAAAACAGATTTCAGTTAAATTACTGCAAATAGCAGGTAAACAAAGACTTAGCTTACAAGCTTGGGCACCTCTGACTGGCTTCTTGTGCTTAAAAAGCAGCGCGTAAATAAGTGGGCTTGCATGGTTGCAGTTAGAACTTCAGCTAATGAAAAGGCAAGAAAAAATCCCAAAATCTTACATCTGATGTAGCTTTTAGCTTACAACTAATTAGACAAAGCCTCAAAGCTTAGCAATCACTATTAGTGATAACATTTACTGTCAGAACAAAAGAAGTCAAGGTCTAGGAATTAAGTTAATAAAATGCAACAAGAACCAACCCCATAGAAACACAGAAGTCACATAATAATGGAATTTTCCATTAAAAAAATAATGTTAAAAGGGAACTGCCTTGGCAGACAACCACTAGAGTGTAGAAGACTTGCATTCAAATTAGATCTTCTTTCCAATTGTAAACATTGACTCATGCAAATTAAAAATACCTAACATCTCAAAACAAAATAGATAAAAAGGCCATTATATGGTTGTCATTCTGTTCAGTTAAATGTTTTTCAAAGATCAAAGAACCACACTGGCTCATGGCAGCAGGGGTCCAAGATTATGATTTCTACTCCTCTATGTAACTAAATGCAGCTATTCCCTTTGGCAGTTACAACTAATTTATATCTTCTGATGTCTCTCTTTTTATTCAAGTCAAGAAATTAGCTAAAAAAGATGTAAGTACAAATCTGGAAATTATTTTACTCAGCTGGGATCAAGTGAAATCAGAGAGCAAAAATCATGCTTAAGAAGGAGATTGATCAAGCTGATTACAAAACACAGACTTGAATGTATATGATTTGCAGAAAAAACCCTAATGTTGTATTGTGCAACTTCTCTTCAACTACATGCAAAAAGAGATCACCTAAATGCCAATAAATGTAGAAACCCATGATATGAGACTGATTACATCTCCGCCTCAGCTGATCGTGTTACTACTGGCTAGTATGTAAAAGCCACAGGGCTTCATGACAACTGGAAGAGATTTTCACCAGGAGCCTGCGTGGATGCGTAGGTCCTTCTAGGAGAGGTTACCTTGAGCGCAGGCAAGCTGAAGCCATCGGTTAGATTGTGTGCCTCCTCTTCAGAGACCTGCTCCTCACTCAGTCCCAGACCCAGCTCTTTAAAAGGGACTACACAGATGTAGCTGGTCACGTTGTCACTCTCGGAGTTCAGAGGGTAGGTTTAGCTGGAGTTAAGGTGGTTAACAAAGCAACTTTTGCATTAAACATTAAACAAACAGAAAAGGAAAAAACACCTAATAAGGGTTCTTGTTCCTGGCAATTTGTATGAAAGCACGTGCATTCCACCCAAATCCACCTGAACCCTGTTTAATTGAACATTTTGCAATCCTTATTCAGAGCACAAGTTTTAAAGGCTCTTAGAAGGATGAGAGATAAGACATTGACAAAACACCTACATCTAAATACAAACACATAAAAAGAAACAAAACAGATTGATGAAAAATCCCTGCATCCCTTTCAAGTGAGGAAAATATCTTATCTTTAAATATTAAGTACCCAGGAAGTAGCTCATGTCAATCTTAAAGCATAAATCATATATTAACAGAGGAAAGAGGAGAACAACTATGCCATTTAAAGTTTCAAAGGTAGCCCATGTTATAGACCAAACTCAGGATGATGGGAATTCCCTGTGAGTTCTGCCTGTGGAGGGACCGCTCAGAGATCTCTACAATAACTGCTCTTTGACATTTCAGATAGTACCGTGAAGAACAGGAGCTCACCAATTGTCATACCATTAATTTTATTGATTACATTGCTGTAAAGCCACCATGATCTTGGCAGGAACAGTGGCAAATTGTTATCTACCAACGCTATTCAGCACATTTAAATTCTGAGTATGAAAATGTAATTTCCAGTCCTCAGAAATGCTTAAAAAGTAGGAAGCAAGCAATATAATTGATACCAGAAGACAGATAAAAATAATTCATAGCCTAGGCAGTGTTTATTTTGAAATAGCATTCATTTCAGGCTAACCTCATGCTGGAGAAGGGGGAGGAGGAACAGTTCAAGATTTCTGCACATTTTGGATAGTTACCCAGTCACAAAATAGTAAAATTTGCTTTAGAACAGAAACCTACAACTTAAGGTAATAAGCACATTTGTTCCACAGAAATACATTAAAAAAATATTTGTGAAGCATTCATGAAAGTAAGGCCTTAATGTAAACTATGGTTTTTCATTTATATTGATTTACAAACTGAACACTCTCATCTCTTGGGGCACATAAAGCCAATTAGAAGCACCTGTCTCCTGTCCAACTAATGTGTTTTCTGGGGAAGCTACAAATTCCACCCACTTTCACTCCCGAATTTTCCATCTACTAAGTACTCATAGGATTAAACTTGTAATAATGATTTGCTCAAAAAAAATTTTTACAACTGGAGTAGAAGCACATTGCATAAAATAAAATTTTTGTGGCCCAGGAAACAGCAATACTAAGTGTCCAAGCTCTAAACAAACAACTACATTAACTACATTTCTCCCTAATTTCTCCCCTAAGTCCAGGAAGAAAGAAGCCTATTAAGTGTTCTCTAGAAACATGAATGCAGACAAAAACCTGCAATGCAAATCACCCAGAAACACAATATATTGTTGCCACCAGCTGCTGCCTCACATAAACACTGTGTCTGTTCCAAGTTAACCTGACAGCATGCCCAGCAGATGGAGCACACGGGATGAGGATGGTAACTCCATCAGAGATTGAAAAGTCAGGTCAAAAGCCTTCAGGACCAGTTATCTCAGAGACTAATTATATTCCTTGTTAATCTTGGCCCGCAAGAAGACACTTCCAACAGCAGGACCACCATAAAAAGCAGTTTGGACACATGTGAATTTCGAAGTCATGCTAAAAAAAAATTTCTAGGGAACCTCCCAAATATGTAGTTTGACCAAAGGAGCCACTTACTGATATTATGTCTCAGCTAGGGATTCCCAGTGGACTCCCGCATCTCCTGCCTTGCCCTCCTCTATTGTAGCCTTCCCACTCCCATTTCTAGGTGCTAGATGAAAGCAGAGAACTGATCCCATGCCCCCATTAGCTTCCTAAGGACTAAACCTTTAGAAAGTTTAAACACATACGCACCAACATATACACAAACACACCTCCTTCATGCGCTTTGCTCTAAAATGCAAGTATTTTTAGTGCTAATGTTTTCTGTTAAAGCCAAAATACAGTAACTAACCTTAGGTTAGTTAAATTTTTCTGTGTCTTTGTGAAAATACTTCATTCATCTGTTTAACTTACATTCCTTATTAGCTTAGAAGAAAAGAAGGCAAAGCTACTTAATAATAACCTGTTAAATCCAGAATGAAATACCTGTATAGTGAACGTCTAACCTCTGTCAGGAGGCCGATCTTATTTACCTATAGAAAAGCAAGAACATTAATGCACTCCTGTACATAACAATTTAATATTCATACTTTGCTCTCCAAAAGCACATTCCCATCTAAAGATCTAACAGGAGGGCCTCACAATATCCCCGAGAAATCCAAGCTGCTCTTTTATAAAGTTCTCACCTGCTCACCAGGTGGGAAGGGATGAGCTAAGCATGTGATAACTGGCTGGTCAAGGAAGAAACACTGCACCAAAAAATGCCCAAGTATCTTTAATCAGACCTCCCAGCATTGGATTTCTGATTTAGGCTTTTATGACCCAAAGACAGTACTACTTTTTGTTTAGCTTACTGTCTTCTTGCGTGAGTTTTCTCTTTCCCAAGTTAAAAGGTATGTGTTTTTCTAACATTTCATGATGCAATAACTAAATTTTTACAGAGGAGAAGGAACAATTTTCTACTAGATTTACTAGAGGAAATTTGCAAGTTTCCCTGTGCTCAGTGCACCTCAAAGACATAGAATGCATTTTATATCCATTCTACCTTAATGGGGTAAGATATCATTCAATTTAAAATACTGCTATCCAATGGCTGTCTTTATAACACTACTTATGCCTTGCCATCAAAGAATGACACCTTACAACAAAATTAAAGTTTTTTCAGTTTATATGGTCCAATGCCCAGGTCCTACCTATCAATACCGTTCAATGGAAATGGAGTATCACACCATCTTGCACCATCTGAGGATGAGACTATTAACGTCATCCAGTAACATAAGCTACAAAATCTCCTCCATCCAGCTTGCATATAATTATATCAGTGAATAAACCATAGACTCCCATGCTACAGAACCCACAAGACTCTTACGTATAAAAATATTAAGCAACTAGCATGCTGACTGAAGTATTGCCTGAGTTATTACACAATTCAGTGGAGTATATATAGTGCAGATATTTGTTGAACTAGTAGTGACTGGTCTGCACAACATCCTGTAAATACTTAACCCAAAATGTCTAATTTCTAGTTTAAGCTTTCAGCCATTGCATCCTGCTATACCCTTATCTTCCAGGTTAAAAGAGAAATACTCTTCTCTTTTCTCCCTTCTAACATTTTCTTCTGTGATTTTGAGTGATGTACTCTTGTCAATATGAACAAATCAGAATAAGAACAGCATGAGAAAATGCTGAATTCTTTCTGCAGGAACCCAACTGTCCCTTCACATAAAATGTAAGGAATATGATGTTCCATCTCATTAAGTTACTCGTCCACCAAGTTTGATACAAACACCTGGTATAAGGCTAAAGTATAATTGTACATTTTTTCTATATTACATGGGAACAAATTTTAATTAGGACAGTATTAATTTATTCTACTCACTGAAGGCAGCTGTCTAAAAGAGGGCACACTAGCCACAAGCAAATATTGCTAAACTTCTAGTTTTATTGAAGCAAGTAATGATTAACATATCAAGTTTATGCAATTTTTATTGCCATGAATAAAAATGTGAATTAAGATTTGTAATTATCTGTAACAGGTTCATCAGACAGATCTCCCTCTAACACATTTGAGATATACATTAACATAAAAGCATAATTTGCTGCAGGTATTTTGGTAGGAGAAATAATACTGATGGCTATAAAATCTACACTTAATGCATTAGCACAGATCAATATAACCCTTAACATTTAAGATGTTTTTACTAATTCATTTTTACTTATTCACTCATTTATGTCTACAATTAAAATACTTAGATTAGCCAATTTTTAAGACTCAGCCCAACAGTTATCAGCTCAGCCCCTCAAATTATATTTTCCTCCTTGCCTCTCTTGAAGTTATAACACAAAGCAAGTGGCTTAAGTTCAAAGCAGCTTCCCTTTGGCTTCCAACAGGATTAGTCTTACTAAGTCAAAGTATGAATTTGATACTTATCTCAGAAAGAATCGAATACATTAAAGTATATGTTTAGCAACCTACTTAAGATTGCTAACAAAAAAATATCTCAAGGCAGTGTAAAATAAAGCAACAAAAGGTTTTGCAGTTTGCATTTGTTGACAAAATGAGATACAAATCTATAAATGTTTTTAAAATAAAATATTTTCTATTTTACTGTATAGTTTTAAAGGTCTAGATTTAAAACAATCTAAGTATGAAAATTCACACTAGAATTTAGCTCAAACATATGTCTGTACAACATCATTCACTGAAACTACTTTTTCTGGGAAAAAATAACCCATTGAAATAGATTTTGCTTATTTCTGAACACTTTTTTGACTTAACATTACATAAATGCAACCTGTCTTAGAAAACAGTTCCTCCAAGAGGCTGTTTGGCTGATTTTGTTAAGCACACGTAATTTTCTCTACTTTGAAAATATGCATTTATCAGTCCTTATTAAGCCATAAATGAGCAAATTGATCTTGTTGCAAATTATTTTTGAAAGGGATATTCTGATATAGTAAGCTTGAGAAATAATTCAGCTACAGATATTTCTACTAAGTTCTGAATATATAAGAACATTTTAAATGAAAACTTGAAGCATACCTTTTACAACATTAGTAAATTTAATACCATTTTCTACAATACTTGAACCATTATATCTAATAATAGACATGCCTCAGTTCAAGACATGGTTACCATAGCCTTAAGGCAACAATCATCTTCACTGCATTATAAACTTCCATCTCAGATTTCCAGGATTATTGTAAGAAACACAAGGATGAAGGAAAATAGGACATACTTCACATTATCATCCTTTTGTATGCCTGTATACCACTCAGAAGGCCCAGTCACAGACTAGGACCTTATTTTGATAACTGGACATCACACAGAATGGATCTCTGGAGTCAAAGGCTCACCACTGTTGTTGAATGACAAGTATCATGCCCACATTGCAGTATCAACTGAATACCGTCAACCAAGGAAAGCAAATTGTAATATGGAATTTTATTTCCCATTTATACCTGCACATAAATGTTTCCATGAAATGTACGCTCTGTCGTTCAAAGCAGTGCCCGTCCTATGTATTTGCTCACACTCTTAAGAAATTAATACTTCCTTATTCTTTAAAGAGAAAAATTGCCCTAAAGAATGATCAGCCATCAGTTAAAATGGAACTAAGATTTGATCTTTAGTATATCAGCTGGGAAGATTCAATTTTTGAGGCCCTTGAGACTAGGAGGTGTTTCACATATTAAATTTCTATTGAAAATTGTTCCAAGCATAAATAATTCAGTTTTTCACTTGCCTAAATACAGAGATACATCTGCTCTGAAACAAAAATAGAAGGCAATATCCAGTAAAACAAAAAATGTTTATTTAAATAGTATTATGACTAACCAGGGAAGATAGGTTTTGGGGTTCTTTTATGTAATTTTGTAATATTAATCCAAATTTTAAATATTTGGAATGTTTCTCTAATATCTTTCTCTCTAATAAAAACATTTTGTTTTGCTGTTGCCAGTGTAAATCACTAATAGTGCTACTGGATTCATGTCTCTCACAATGCTCAGAAAAAGCAAATTTCAAATAGCAATTTGTTAATTCATACTCAAATAACCTAGAGGAGTTAAAGTCGAGAATATCTTCTGATTTTGTGCAAAGCAGAACTTACTAAAAAGAACTGTAAAAATCAGAATTAGGATCTCATTTCGAGACTTTGGATGGAAGTTCCTTTCCTTTAATTTATCAACATTCTTTTCCTTCAATTTATCACCTTACTCCTTTATTTAATCTCTCCAGTTCCTCTTTCTCCTTGCTGTAGGCCAGATTTGTGTTAGCAATTTGATGACGGACAAGGGCATTAAAGTTGTCACAAGTGGCAGCTGTGAATGCTTTCGACATGAAGGAATCTTTGCCCCCTCCAGCATAAGAGTACTATTTAATTGCACAAGGCACTGGAATCTATCTGAAAGATGCTTCTTGCCATCAATACCCATGTAATACACATAACATTTTCAGGCATTCATGATGCGCAGGGAAAAATTCAAAATAAGGCAACTTGGAACTACCTTAAAGCTGCTCTTAATTATCCTGGTGGGGAGGAGGGAACCTTTACTTACCCTCCTTACATTTGAATTCCTTACTTTCAGTTTTCATGCACTTGCAGAATTGGCCCACCCTGCATCTCAGCGCACACACTGCCACTGTTTTTGCCACTACGTTCTGCACAAATATAATGTTTCTCTTCCCATTTGTCAAGAACCTATCTATATACATGCAACTTCAATATATTTTTGGCCATTTATTTCTGCTGGCCCTTACTACTGTAATATCTGCATGATAATTTGGTATAATGGAACTTCCATCTTAAAAATTTTTCAAAGACAGATATAAATGTCAAATTATCCAAAGTAACAAAACTTTCTTCCTTCCCATTCCTTAATTTAAGAGCCACTCCTTAAGTTTAGTAGTTACAAAACTAGTGGACAGTCTAATACACACCAGTATTCCTTGAATCTGTAACTTCCCCAGCCACAGCAACAATCTACATACCTGTCATAACCACTGCTGGACTGACTTTCTTCATGCTGGAGGATATTTGGGAAGGCCATGTTATCTGATCCTATTTTCAGATCTCTCTTCCCATGTTCTTATAAGTGACTCTTGATTATTTCCAAGCTAGGTATCAGTTGCTCTTATCAATGTGTCTGAACCAGTCAGATTATTTTTTTTCTTTCTTTTACATAGCAAATACACCTTATTCCTCAGAGCTAAGAGTGAAGTCTTGAGCCCAGAATGAGGATGCCTATCCCTACACAACTGACTATTTTGCAAAGAAATACTCATTTCCTTCAAAGTGAATGTATGCACTTGTAGCTTTGTGTGTGCCTCTGTGCATATACACGCTGTCACTCAATATATCCATCCATTTGCCAGGCAAGATATATTAGTCAAATATGTTCCAGGAAGACAAAACAAGTAATTTGTCATGTCCGATTTCCAACACTCGCATCACCACCAGCTTTTGTTTCCCTGCATGTGTTTTTTCAGATCAGGAACATATCTATTTTATTTTTTGCTATAAAACAGGGTGAAGACATTGTTATTTCCTATATAGTGCAGTAAGTACAGTAAACATAGAAAAAACCCTTGAAATGCTCATGTCATTAAAGAAAGTATACAATTCACCGAAGAAATACAGATGACACTTCACAAAATGGAATCTGAACAAAGTGTTCTGCTTTGATTCAGAGTAGAAACTCCTTGCTCTTAAATGTGCATTTTGGCTAATTAATGTAATCAGAGTTTCACCTAGTTTGTCTGAAACAGGAAAACAAGTTAGCTTTGAACATGGGGATGTCGAGTGAAAGGCCATATTGTTCAGAGAAAAGGGTATTTTGGTGCAAGGGAAAAAGATGGCTAAGAGGAATTATAAAACAAAATCCTGAGGACTCTGAAACACATTACCAGTACTTACACGAAAGGCATGGGTGTCAGTAACTGGCACAATGTTTTCACTGCACAGAATCTTACCTCACGCTGCACAGTGCACAAAAAGACAAAAACTTTAAAAATGTTCCAAACCAAGCATAAGCCCAAATTTAGTATGTTGCCTTTTCTTTATCTTTTTTAGATATGTATGTTTCTGGATATACTAACTCTATGTATGTTTCTAGAAGTACTAACTCTAAACATTGGCCCAATTACAAGTAGGTAACATGGAATATCTGAACCTGTGGGTTTTTACAAAAAGGATATTTTTTCAGCATGTATAGAGTAGCCAGTCTTGAAGCTCGAAAGTTGGCTCTGACAGATCGATAAACGGCTTTCCGGAGACCAATAAGATGTTGACTAGGATGCTGTCCAGCTTTATTAAATGGGCAAGCGGCACTGACCCTGTCAAGCAAACTTGAAAAGTAAAATGTGATACAACTGTACAGATGTCCTAAAGTATTTTTAAAAGACAGTACATCAGTTTTCTTATTCCATTAGTTAGAAAACTTTTTCAAACCACTCAGTAATGATGAGAGCAAAACAAGAGATCCGTCATATCAATGATATATTTAATCAAAATTTCAGATAAGCAGCCAGGATTCCTCAGTAGACAGCCTGATTCTATTCTCATCTAAGCCATGGCAAAACTCCTGAGGACATCTGTTTTCTCCACAGTTTTCCAAAATGACACACTAAGGGTAGGCAGGTCATAACATTATCTCTGATAAAAAACTATAACAAGCCCACTGTAAGCTTTGGAAGTTTCAACACACAGATATTTAACATATATCTCTTTATATGCAAATTTGTTCTTTAAAGAATTTTTGCAGAAAAAATGTGCTATTACATATTGTTTTTCATGCAAAACACTATATTCTTTCACCCTTCTCCATGCAGAATCTTCTCTAGGTCAACAGAAATATTATTTGAGTGGTGACATAGATTTTATCATCATGCAATGAATGACAGCTGTGTTTGTGGGAGTCTGACAGGTAAACACATGAAATGTAAGCAACTATACAAGCATATTTGAAAATGTATTTTAGTGTCCACATATTCAGGTGACTATACCATTTAAAAGAAACTGTGCCATTTGCCTATTAGAGTATACTTCATAATGGCTTTAGAACTGTAAGAAATTGCCTCATCTGGAAATAAACTGAATTGTGAACTGAGTGAATGTTAAATATGTCTGTGTAACATTAAGCTGTAGAAAAGGAAAAAAAGATTAATAACCAGTTATATCTATTCATATACAGTCTGATGCCAAACCTATGACTGAGACACTGAAAATAGCCTAGGTGCACTCCACTTGCTGGGACCGTTTTTACTAGAATCAACTCAGGAATGGGCATAGTGTGGGCAACAAGATGATGAATTTTGATGAATTGTTTGGGGACTGGAAGCCTGCTTCTGCTCTCACCCTTCCCAGGGCACAGTGAGGAGGTGATTTTATGTCCACGGTCACTTAAAAAGGAAAAGCATACAGGGTACCTGGCAAGACTGAGGTGGGTTGCTGCATTGGTAACTATTTCTGTAGCCCATCTGACTGAAGAGCTGACTAAGCCAGCAGATCTGACCCTGCTGGAAAAACGTCAGTTCTACTGCATGTGCTTAGCTGGACCATGCTGCACATCGAGGAGGAAGGGGAATAGCTTAGTGCCTTCACTGTCAAATATGAAAAGTGACGCAGCCCACCCCGTGAGCAAGGCTGGACCCATGTCAGTATGTTAAATATGATTAACACAAGGAGATTCATGCCAAATACTGCAGTATATTGAATACACTAGCCGAAATACCACATTAAAATATCTGTGTACCATATTAAATTATGTGAGTGATATTAAAATGGTTTATATCACATCTCATAAAGTACTTTAGAATCTGAATAAAATTAAACCAAACTGTGTTAAATTCAATTTCTGAACGTAAATTTAAAATGCTAGTCTTGTCATACGTTTCACTAGGGAACACAGCATGTAATGGAGTACATGCCAATCTCTAACGTTTCCCTAGATTTTGAAGGTAACAACTGGAGGTGTTTATGGATGAACTCTCGCATCAGTTTGTAGACTCAAGCCCTGGGTGAATTGTCAGAAGCAGGCTCAAAGAAAAGGAGCAAAATTTTTCTACCGTAAAAAAGAGAAAAAGATCTATGTTCTGTTACAGCAATGTAAGCATTTCCAGCTCCTATACCTAACAAATATAGCACAACTCATGCATAGCACGTATCACCAGTATTCAGCAAAACAATTTGGTTTCCTTCTGGGAAGGTTTATTTCAGTGTTTTTTATAAAATAATTCTTCTCTATTCCAGTAATCTTAAATTAGTATAACTTGCTATAAATGTCTATGTGCCAGATGTGCCATATCCCTAATTTCCTAATATTCCATTTATCTTCTATGTATTTTAATTGGACTTATAAAATGTTAGCAGCTTGGTGTATCAGCCACAAATAGCAAAAAGAAAATAAGGTTAAGGGTGAATTTCCTCTTTCCTACTGCTCCAAACCCATTTTACTTGTAAAGAACAGTGACTTATTTCTCTCTTAATCTCACAAGCCAAATTTTAAATAGGCTTTCAACTTTTAACAAACTTGTACAGACACATTAATGAAATCCTATTACTGCACTCCAACATAAAAGCAGCTGTAAAGATGCTATATACACCAATATGTGCTCATAGAGCTTGATTCTAGTTTAAAATATACTAGAAAGGGAGCATTTTGGAGAAAAGCTAATTATCTGAGTGAAAGACAAGGAAATAACTACTTGCTGCTTATTGCTGCAGCCTTTCATTATGTATTCCTACAGTTTTCATTTTATAATGTGCAAGACAATGGACATGCTCTCATTACACATCAGAAATTCCAGGCTGCAACCTGTGATCAGGCTTCATTTGCCTAATTGCAAATGAAGCAATTAGACAGAAATACTGCCATTCTGCCAGAGTAGAGCACTGCCCTTCCTTGGCTACACAATTTCTGTAATCCAAATTACCCTGGTGAGGTCTTGGCCATATCTGCATCACAGAGCTTGTACCATGCAGACATACCTGAAATGCCAACAGCAGCGTTAATCACTTCTGAAGACCATGCTGAAATCAGAATATCCAGTTGCCTTTGAGAGCAGCTAATATAAGAGAGGCCTGACAGGTTTTTAGTTCCTTTTCTAAGTGGCTGCTGTGGGTTTTTTTGGGTGGGAAAGGAATGAAGGCAAAACGATATTTGGATTGGTTAAGCATATGGCAGTCACTGCCACACAGTAGTAAACCAGTGAACCAGCAGACAACTGACCAAAACCTCATCAAGAATAATTTAACATTTACAGAGATAGTCAAACATCAATTAACAAGGGGCAAATAGGGTAGAATAAATCAAAGCCATAGATATTTCAAAGCATATATAAAGTAACCTATGAGAACATAGCAATGGATGGTGCAATGGGGAGAAAAACCAGCAGTGGAATGCAAGGAACTTCAGGCCAAAACTATAGACGTGGGCTTGCCATATCAGACTTTAGCTAAGTACAGCTAGTCAAAATCTGAACTCAGTACTATTTAAATGTCAGCTTCAGCATCTTTCCATTCACAACACGGTTAATGCACAGTCCAAACTATGCTGATCTACCAGCATATTAAAACAGCAGCATACATATCATTGAACTGTGCTACCAGGTGCTTTGCTACCTGGTTGAAATCCCATTCCTTCTAGGATGTAAAATGACACAAGAAGATACTAATTAACTTTTCAGATGCAACCATTTCTATTGCCATGTGACTCTTTCTGAACAAGCATTAAGACTTCAGCAAGGTTACTACAGGAGAACATACTAAGCTTTGCTCTGCTAAGGTTTATTGCAGCAAAATTCTGGAAGAAAAAAGGGGTAGTGGTAGCTAGGTTTTTGGATCATACAGGAAGCACTATCTCAAGCAAAGAATTTCATTGTCGGAATTTCAAGCATGTCTTGCATATGTGGATGCAGAAGAAGACACTCTGGAGTTAGAACTTCCTCCAGGCTAAACCAAACCAAAACCCATACAGCACTGACTTCTTCATACTGGACAACTGTTCCAATGAGGATGCTGGCACAGTCAGACTTCTCCCACTCCATCCATACTCCAAAGTCTTTTGAAAAGCTTGCCAAAGTTTTAAGTAAAGAGACTATTAGATCAACCATCAGCTTAAAGACCAGTCTGTTTTTTGTTAATCTGTTATCTAAGATATGTAGTAAAAGAACAAGCACAAGCAATTTAGACATTGACCACAAGTTCGTTTGCTTAAACTTAGAAAAAATCTAAATGTTTTTCTCATCTGTAATTTGGACAAGCCCTAACAATAATTTCTTCTAAGAACCCGTTTGCAAAGATAAGACTGCCTATTGCTTAACTATATGCTTCTTCAGCAAAAAATCAAACCAAAACAAAACACATAGCTAGGCAGACTGAAGACATGCTTATGCATTCCAAAGGGAGAATGAAACATTTCTTCAATGAAGCATACTGAAGGTATCTTAAGCTAGAAAATTAATTCAAAATGTTAAGTCTACAGTTTCAAGCTTGCATGTAAAGACATGTGCCTCAGCACAGAATAGTTGGTGTGGCATGAACAAACAATTTCTTGGTGCACACCAGGAAATTTTTTATTGTTTTTAGAAAGAAGTCAACTGGATTTTAGCTGTTGGTGTTTCCAACCTCCTTTAACCTTAAGTCTAACTGGCACAGGTACATATCTAACCATAGGCTGTTACAAGGAAAAGCATACATGTCAATGAGAGTGCACAGAAGCAGGCCTGTTGGCTTTGGGATCATTGTGTACACTGAACATGTTCTAATGTCCTTTCACATAGCAAATAAGCAAAAGTTACCAAATAGCTACAAGAGCTAAATAACCAGGAACACTTTCACATCCCTTAAGTGGACAAGTGGCAAATTCAGCACTAAATAATTTAAGAATCTAAACATCTCAACAATTGTATGCAAGATAAAAGAGTAATGTAAACTTTTTTTGAGGTGGGAAATGACCTTTGATGGTCTTTGCTGATTGCTGTGTTCTCATTACTTCAGACTGTTATTTGTTAAATAAAAATAGAAAGGTTTTCATGTCACCTTGTTTTCTAAACATGAATGTTTACTTGCAGGTCAGTTTATTTACATAGATTTGGTAATATAAGATACAAAACCCCCTCAAACAAACAACCCTCCAAATGACTCTCCAAAACAGTTAACTAAATTGTTTCAAAATCCATTTCTTCATGTATTTCATTGCTAGCAGAGCAGGAGATTTCAAAGGCATAGGAGTTTTGTGAGACTTGATTCTCCTTCAGGATGCAGGGTTTTAATACTGAGTTGTTAGAATTCATACTTTTAGTATGAATGGTAATTATACTATTTTATGTAAATTAAAAGCTTTAAGTATTATGTTTTTCAGTATGGGAGACAGTGTAACAAGACAATTTTAGAAGACATCTGGCTTGGATGGATCTGTGTATTAAATAAAGTGAAATATAGACTCACAGGGTAAATCCTCTGGAAATTACTTCAGTCTCTTGAATGAGTCGTAGAGCTTTCCTCACGAGATTAGTAAAAGCTCGGCTATTCGCCACTGTTTCTTCCAGCTGGATACAGTATTTTCGCAGGGACATTTGCAGCTTGGCTGTCCTCCATGTGCCCCACACTCGAAAGACTGCATAGACAAGCAGAACTAGTCCCCACAGCAGCCACAATGATTCCTTCCACCATGAAGGAAGCATAAGCAGTGCACTTACAAAGGCAAGAAACAGCGAGACATCCCTGCAAACAGAGAAAGTATCATCAACCACAGATTCCTGAGGTCAAACAAGTGGGAAAATCATGAAGCTTTTGGCTACATTTTGGGATTATGACATTTTATTACAGGGCTTTTATGTAGGTCCTGAAGGGAGCTGTAAACACCAAAACCTACTCCTAGCGGCAGATTTAGATATACATGTACATGATATTACTTGGTTGGTATACATTAAGGGAACATTTCTCCGGCTTTTTTATGGCACCAGTAGAAGAATAATATACCACTTTGAAAGGTCAGTTTCTCTTACACATATGACTTAAAAAAAAAAGAAAACAGAAAAAGAAAAAAGCTGACTACTCAGCACTATAAGCCAGGGTGGGTAGGAACTGGAATATCTGTACTTCCAGGTTCAAGAGTACAGTAGGGAAGGGCATGTTTCTTTTGGTAACAAAACCCTCAAGTAATGCCAGCTTTATTTTTTCCAGAGTCTGACTCATTTAACTTGGACACCAACACACCACTAGTTTTTAACACATTTTTATAAAGATGGCTTGAATAATCATTTTAAATAATTTGGCAGCTTTTGAAAATCCTTAAAGAACAGAGTTACTAGTATCTCAGTTCAATTATTTCTCAAGGACATTTTAAAAACTTCATAAAGCTGTTATTTTCAACTAGAAAAATTCAACAAAAATAAGTAACTGCTAGAAAATACACTGTGTTTCATATATAGTATTACAGTTGCAGTTTTGTAAAATTATGACAGTCTTCACAGAGATGGATGGGATATGGGCTTCAGGGTGCATAACAACTTTTTCAGAATTTTTGGAAAGTAAAGTATTCACTTTCTTCACCCCTTAAAGCTGCGTATCCTGTATTTAGTTTTGGAAGTATATACAAGGAATATTTTCCCATTTCTAAAATAAGACATGATCTCTGGGTTTCTATTTTCTGGACAGTTTTGTGGTTATATTTCAACAAGCTATACAAGTGTTAACTCTTCAGGGCTACTGAGAGGTTTCAGTAAAGGTCCAGGGTTAAAATATTCCAGATGTGTAATTAAATTTAAAAAGGACAGACACACAGGCTATAACTTCCTTGGTACATTAAAAAAAAATAAAATCACACACACAAAAAATTAATCACAACAAGGAAAGACTGGAAGGGATTTAAGAGCTCACTTTGTCCATTTTCAGTTTCAGGTTAATCCAGATCATCACAGATGGACTGAAGAAGAAAATGGAGACTCCACAACCCACCCAGGTAGCTATTCCAACTCATAAGTATCCTTAGAGTTCAAAAGATTTCCCCTAAGTCCAATCTTAATCCTTGGCAAATTAATCACATCATTTTTCCTCGCATCTTTCCCTTTTCTGAACAGAATAAACGACAACTGATCACCACCTTCTTATTAACTACCTTCTACATATCGTAACACTGTTCCATCCCACCTCAATTTTCTCCATTTTGGCCAAATAATCCTAGCACACGCTAATGTTTTCAAAAGATTACATTTTCTAAACTCATTATTCTTCTTGTTCTGTTCTGGACTGTCTCTAAATTACCTATGCCTCTCCAGGAGTGGCATCCAAAACGAGACGCTGTAGTCTAACACAAGGCTTAGGAAAACAGACAGAAAAGTAAACCCCCGTGTCCTGCATATAACAAGGACACCAGGATGAGATTTGCCATTTTTTGAATAATTTGCTGATGCATTCAATTTATGCTCTGCAATGATGTGCAGATCCTTTTCTGAAGTAGTACTCCCTACCCAATTATTCACCATTTCATGTTTGTTAATTTGATTTTTCCTTCCCAAGGGTATCATTAGACTTTTGTCTTTATTGACTTTTCTATTGAGTTCAAGATATTTCTCCAGGCTACTTTTGAACTCCATTCTGCCAAAACACTTACAAACTTGATGTCATCTGTAAGCTGAGCAATATTTACAAATTTTCTAAGTGTACTTTATCACCTGAATAATTAAAGAAACAATGAATAGTGCTAGGACCAGGACAAACCACTGGAAAAATCTGGTTCAAAAGTTCTCTTGTTGGACAGAGAGCATCAACAATGACATACTACAAATTAAACAGTTGGGTTTTTTAACCTGCTGTGGCTTTATAATAATTTTATCTACTTTCCTAACATATGTATGAAAACATAGCACTGGGCTGTGCTATGAGATATTTTTATCTACTGACTCCTGTCCATTTCTGAGCAAGTCACTCTATCAGAATACCCACCATCCTTGTTATTTTTCAAATACAGGTAGTAGCTGTTCAGACACTGCTGCAGCTAGCTCCTTCCGTATTCTAGGGTGAATTTCACGAGCCTCTGCTGACTTGAATGCATCTTACTTAAATATTCCTTAGTCTGTTCGTCTGGTACTCTACATCTGAAAATTAACGGCACCCCCCCAAACATATTTTTATGAAGGCTACAGCAAAGAAAACACTTTTCAATTCAGCCTTCACATTTATCAAAATCACCATTGTAGAGCTTTAGAAATTAATGAATTAATCAACCATGTTAGTTCTTCCTTATAGCATATATTAGGCTTTGGAAGTATCGCATTCATGTTCATGTAGCTATCTCAGATTAAAACTCACGCTTTCAATAAAACACCCAAGGGAAAAAACACGCTTATATAAAAATCTGGGGACTAGTGGACCAAAGACTCAAAGACCTGAGAAAAAAAAGTAGTTAGTTTATTTCTGTATTTTATATTAAGAACACACAATATATTTTTTGCTTGTTTCTCAGTGAATATAGTGGTAGATATTCTCTGTACAATACCAAATATTAGGAGTTGCTAGGGAGCGTAGCGTTGGAAGCTGTCCGTTTTCCTGTTGCTTACACTGCCCTGCAGACAGGATACTGGGGTCAAGGAACTCAATCAGTTCCACATCCTCCTGCAGCAGAACTTCCTGTTGCAGGATGGTACGGAGCGTGTCAAATCGAAATCCAACATCCTTACCACAAATGGGCAGCAGAAAAAACAGGCATTAGTAAAGAATATGCAAATTCTTAAAATTGAGTTAGCAGAACAAGGAAAACATCCAGACACTCTACACTTTGCTAACAATCTGTTCCCAAAGACTACAGGAATGTTTCAGATATATCACAAGTAGCTACTTCATTTTTATTAAACTTGCTTAACTTTAAAAACTAACATACTACCTAACAGTTCAGACTTGCAGGATGCATTGCACTGACTTTGTGATCTGACCTAGATAGTAACAATACCTGGAAACATGCCACAGATTATGCCAATATATTTGCGTAAGAATCAGAGAGGTACTATATCTATTAGAAGATCATTAATAAAATAGCAAACGCTTTGGGGTTTTTTAATGTCATGACATAATTTACATCATTAACAAAAAAAAAATTAGAAAGAGAGAGAGATTACAAACTAGCCAACAAAAAGTCACCTGTGGACACTTAATAACAGTAGGGTCAATGCACTGGACTCAAGCCCCAAGCCAAGGCAGTGAAGTCCTCTCCTGCAGGATTCTGTGCCTTTCTTTCCCAACAGAACTTGATCCAAACATGGAACAGCATGGGACTCTGAAGCCCTCACTTGCTAAACTCCAGGCAAACTTCAGGGAGTTACTTACTTGTGGATTTGATGCCATGATAAGCATTTCCTATTTTTTCCCCTACAACTATAGCTCTTCAAGACAAATACACAGCTCTTGAAGACAAATATATCCATCAGAGAAGCCCCCATAAATTTTAATTTGGATACTGCACCAAACTATAATTACAAACCACTTCAAGTCAAGAATGTCATAACAAAACCCAACAAACACTGAACACGTGCATCTGCATCTAGCTAGATTACAGGAGGTAAAGGAGAATACTTCTGAAAACCCTCTAATAGAAGCTGTTAACAGAAGTATGACATTTCACACTACAAAATTGTTCAGTTCTGCTACTGACAGAATTAGATTCTTTATGAAACCATAAGATAGCTAGGCAAAAGTTTAATTCCACACATTTATGTCACTTGAGATAACTTGCTTTCTACTTTTAATGGAAAACATTTGTTTCAGGACTGTGCGCAAGAGGAAACTCTGCCCTCCTCCGATGCATCCTGTGTCATTTCAGTACTCTACTGTAGCATGCAGCAGGAGAAACATGTTTTCCATATTCTTTGGTTGTGTCTCCATCTCAAGAAAGTAAGGCTAAAAAAAGCTGTTAATACCTTTGATTCATAGGGGAAGAGGGAGGAAGAAAAAAGAACCAAAGATCACTACTGAGAGGTTTCAGAGGAAATTTTGTCCTCTTGAGATAAGGGAGAAGAGATAGCAGTTGGACTCAGCAGAACTCTGAGAAATGGAAACCCCTAACTTCTCATGTTGCTCGATGCTTTTTTTTTAAGCTACATTTGAAGACGTCATCCCTACATCATAGTAGGGAAAAAATACATCAAAATTCTAACTTCTAAATTCTGGAAGAGTTTGCATAATGTGACATTTGCAAGCCAGACTAGGAACCTGAAGCAGCTGGGTGCAAGTTAAAGCAGATCTCCGACAAGCCCAGGCTAGAGACTGAACTGGCTAGAAAGTGGCACTGCAGAGAACAAATGTAAAGGCAGCATAAAACTATTTTTAACTATCTGGGCTCAAACTATCACCCTTCAGGTCTACCCCACATAGGCTGACTTGGGCCCTAAAAGTTCCTGCAGGCTCCAGGAGTGGGAGAATACAACTTCTGGTGAGGCAGATGGACATCCAACCTGCTTCTGAACTGCTGAGATGAGAGCACGTCAGTAGTGCAGAGAACTGTTCTTGCCTCTCCTTACAGCCAGACTGCTACACAGATGTCATCTGCTCTTAATGTGTAACACGGTTCTGACGCATTATAATGGAGGTGCCTTAATCTGCTTCGCTTTTCCCAAATGCAGAAGCACTGCGGAGAGCAGTGAAGAAACAAATAGGCCAGGTTGGGTCCAGGGGTAGTACAGCTGCGTTTGTGCTATGCCTGAACTAACAAGCTGAAACAGAGGGTGAAGCAACACTCAGATGAAGCTCTAGAGCCTTCTGTCTTGAGCTGTGTCTGCAAGGCGCCAGGCTGCAACATATGGACTTTCTCAGTCAGCGCTTCCACACTGCCTTCCACCTCCAGCTACACTGGAGGTTAACTCCTTTCAGCTTTCAAGAGTTTCTTTAATTTCTCACACATTTTATTTTAATTTCTCTTCCACATTTTGAACACCTTCAACCTGGCTACTGATATTGTTCCCATTCTTGGGTGCCCAATTTGCCTGGCACAGTGACTCTGAAAACCAGAATCAATATTATCTGAAGAATAAGTAAAACTCTTAGAACCAAAACCAACAATACAGACCAAAGATGGTGCTCAGAGGATGAGGTACAAAGGAGAGAAAGACTTGTGGATTAGGAAAGGAAATGGGGAAAAAAAAAAAAAGTCATCACTTACCAGTCGGTGAAGTATGTCATCATCTTTCTTATACTGTGGAAAAGGAAACCAACTTCTAAAGAACTCAACTAGTTTTGACAGGATGCCTTGCTGAAGGGAAAAGAAATTACTCCAATTAAAAAAACACACCAAAGCCAGAAACAAATAAATAACAACAGACAATTCCTTTATTTCTGCATTTCTTGTTAACTCAGACCGAAGTACCTGTAAGGAAGTTTCGCTTACTGTGTCTGGCCTAACTTCAGAGTACTCGAAGGGAACATCTGCTTCCCGTCAGTTTGGCCGTACACAAGAGTGTGAAATAAAGCTTTCAGTAACCCCACCTATTTGGAGCATAATGGATTGTTATGTTGTACTGTTAAAAATAACTATAGCTAGAATTAGTTTGATCTCAAGTTGGCAGCTACTGCATCGATATGAAAGACTTTCTCCTTCCTTGAGGATAAAAAAAGCAGTGAAGTTAAATGGCTGACAGGGACTGAAGAAAAATAAAAGACCAGGAAAGGAACAACCTCTCCTTGGCAGACCACCGCAGCTTGAGGACAAGGCTCAGGAGAAGTTGTTGACAGGGACAGAGTGACTGTAAGAAGAGGAACTGTCCCAGAAACTCTCTGTCCCAACCAGTGCGTGCTATCAGGTACTTCGTCTCCATGCTGCTTCCCATCCAACCTAAATCCACACTTTCATCTCAGCTGTAAATGTAACTTCAAACGCCACTCATTAGAGGGACTCCCTCTCAGTCATCACACATTTTACTTATGTATCTTCCTAAAATATGATACATGAAAGAAAATTAAATAGATACATGATTTTGCTTCACTCTGCACCCATTCAATGAAAAAAAAAAAATGGAGTTTTTGACACACACTGTATATCTACTTTCCTCAGACTGAACTGACAGGAAGTATTTCTCAAAATATTTACTTACATATATTTAATGAATTCTGAGGCCCTACCTCTTAATCTTCAGACTGCTGACACGTAATACAATCAAACGAAGTGTATGCCAAAAAAAAAATGTGGAGCACTTACATTTTGTGGTGTACTGTTTCAAAATAAAAAAAACCCCTAAACATTGTAATAGCTTAATGTATAAACGGTGTCTGCATTAAAGCAGCTTCTGTTTCTCCCTCTTGTTTTTTTTTCTTTCCTTTTTCCCCTCTTGTTTTTTTTCCTTTCCTTTTCCCCTCTTGGTTTTTTTTTTTTTTTTTTTTCCTTTTTTCCCCCCAACTATAAGGTGGGACATAGAAGAGTAAAACGAAGTAACAGGAGCTTGGAGCTTTGCAGTGAGCCCTGTGATCAGCCTGATGGCCCTCTGAAAGGCGATGTGACACAAGTTTGATGCAGCAAGCCAGGGCAGAACAGCTTTGAGTAACATCAGAAATTGTTACACTAAAGCCCTTATGCTTCAACAATTTTTGAAATAACTAACTTTGGCATCCATTTAGGTAACCTAACTCAAGTTTTTCTTTAAGTATGTCTCATCTTTCTGTGTACAGTTAGAATTGCAGACCTATGCCAAAAGGAAGTGTTTTTAGGTCAGCGGAGAGACAAACCAATAATAGGGTTTTCATAATGATAGCTCTTTCCAATACACAGACATCATCATGGCTTACTAGGAGGAGCTATCCCAGTAACCCACACTTCTTAGACTATGGAATAAATCCAAGTGATTGTATTTTGATGTTGCTCAAGGGCACTGACATAAGTTGGAAGAGTGTCACAAACTGCAGCACTAGATTATCCTCCAAGTTTCTTCTAAAGTGATGCAAAATAAAACAAAATTTTCCGATTACAATCTGTAGAAAATTGAGATTAAATAAACAAAGGTCCTTGCTCTGCATTTGAGTTGTAGACTGATACTTCATTCAGAAGTGCTTTCCTCTGTACTCTGAAAGCAGAGTACAGAATGAATTGTCCAATTTAAAATTACGCCTCTCAGAGCCTACCAGTTTCAACTCCTTAGCCTTTATAAGCCTTTGGGTTTTTATCATGAACATTTAAACCTACACTAAAGATAATTTTAAACTGCTATCAGCTGACTAGACTGTGGAATTACTGAAAAAACCACCATACTATCGTGCTACATAAGTAATCTGTTGGTTTATTTTCAGTGTTTTAATTTAAAAATAAAAAATCTGAGCTTGCATAAACACTCAACAGGCATGTCAGTGCTTGAAAACACAAAACAAGACAACCCACTGTCTTGGGCTGTGACCCAGTAGACTACAGTAACGCATTAGATTATTCAGATCCTTGGAATAGTGTCTCACAGTTTGCATTCCCATTGGGAGTGTTACTGACAAGTAAAACAACTTTCATCAACACACAAGTCAGGTCATGTTGCCAATGCTTCTGGAGTATTCTTCTTACAACTTTAGAACACCACTCAGTCAAACTCTGTAAACTGAATAACAAAGATGTATAACTCCTAACATTTAAAAAAAATATTGCATAGGACATGCACATTTTAGGTACATTCGTTTGTATCCTAAGTAAAATTCTAAAGACTATTTCTCTTTTGTACAGGATGAACCTGAAATGGCAAACCAGCAGGTATCTAAAATATCATAATTCACGTTTGCACCTTTCAATTCTGTGCACTTCAGAAAGAAGATAATGCTACATATTAAATAACTTCCAGCTACCCAGAGCTAGCATGAAGTGGGTGGAAGCCCTAGACAAAGGCAAAGAACTGGTCCTTCTGCCTTGCCACATCAGGTCACCTGCACAGCTACTGAGGGCTAGCCCCAACACAACCCTCAGCAGCTGCCTCCAGCACCAGCCCTGTTCTAGTGATGAAATATGTCCTGGTTCTGGCTGGGACAGAGTTAATTTTCTTCTTTGTAGCTGGTACAGTGTGGTTTGGATTTAGTGTGAGAATAATGTTGATAACACACTGATGTGTTAGTTGTTGCTAAGCAGCGCTTATCCTAAGTTAAGGATTTTTCAGTTTCCCATGCTTTGCCAGCAAGCAGGGGCACAAGAAGCTGGGAGGGAGCACAGCCAGGACAGCTGACCCAAGCCAGCCAAAGGGATATTCCATACCATAGAACATCATGCTCAGTATATAAACTGGGGGGAGTTGGCTGGGAGGGACGGATTGCTGCTTGGGCATTGGTCAGCAGGTGGTGAGCAATTGCATTGTGCATCACTTGTCTTTTCTTGGGTTTTATTTATCTCTCTCTCTTTTTTTTTTTTGTTATATTCCTTTTAATTACAATTCTTCTTATTATTTTTATTAGTATTATTGTTGTTATTATTATATCTTATTATTAAATTATATATATTATTAAAATATAATATTATTATATTTTATTTTACTTTAGTTATTAAACCATTCTTAACCCATGAGTTTTACTTCTTTTTTTCGATTCTCCTCCCCACCCCACTGCAAGAGGGAAGGAGTAAGCAAGCAGCTGCATGGTGCTTAGTTGCTGGCTGGGGTTAAACCACAACAAAATATTATCACATCTAAGATGGGATACGGTGTGACAGTATAATCAATTTAAACATTCAGGTATACACAGCAGTCTAGGAAAATGACTGAGAAAGGAAAAATGTAAATGGAGAGAAATATATTCCTCAAAGATCAAGCAGAATTACCCAAATGGGATTTAATTCCAGAAAACAGGTCTAGGAGCTCTTGCAAACAGTGCTTTTGAGTATCAAGTGATCATGAGACCAGAACTTTAGCTGTAACTTTCTCCAGAGATTGGTACAGCCAGGAACACTGCACCTATAATTACCATGCTAAATCACATCTCCATACTCCCTCAGATGGGAGCTTGGCATTTCATCTGCCCTCAGCACACAACCTTGAAGCACCTTTACAGCTTTTCAGCTCCATGTTCACTAAGGCCATGTTCTGATTAAAAAAAGACACCAAAACCACACACACAGAGAACTATTTAAGATGTGCTTCAAATTCAACTGATGCCTCTGCCTTTCGTTAAGCCTGAACCATATGATCTGCTTGGCAGGACAGCAAGACACAACAGCGATGTTTGTATCAGTCAGTAGGAACCTCTTTTTTTTCCACATTTGTTTTTTCAGTCCCTGAAGATCCCAAACTAGATCTTTGCCTTGCCAAAATCTTGCTACATGTCAACAGATTGTATCTGCACAGGGTTCCTAGCTGACTGAATACAAGAGGAGTAAACAATCTCAACTCAATACTGCAGCTTTTCTATTTTTATTTTAATAAAGTGTTTAAGGCATTTGTAAACTTGCTTTTCAGAACAGAAGGGAAACGATACACACATACTAGGCATCACTGAGCATGGAACATCATCTACTCCCTGTGATCATATTTTGCATTACACTAAGCCGCAACTAAGATAATTTTCTATTAGGACTGTGAGTAGGTACATATTCAGAACTCAGAAACCATTTGTTTCCCAGACATTTTATAATTTCAGTAGACTAGGCCAGTGAAGGCTGAGAGAAGGGAAGTGATAACAGTTTCATGTAAAAATGAGGAAATGTTTGGATGGGAATGTAAATGATTTGCCTGTATGTCATAAAAAAGTTGCAACAGAACCTCAGATCCTCCTAAATCCAGTCTACTTCTTTAAATGTGTGGCTAGCTGCCTCTCCCTCATTTGCTTTCCTTTTGAGACACCCTACCAAAATGACACAGAAATCATATGACAACAATAGACTTTCTGATATCAGATTACAAAAGAAAAGTGTTAACGTTCCCAAACTGGTACTAGAACAGCAGCAGGAAGAACCTATGGCATTTTATCACTAGAAATTACACACAGGTTTCTTCCTTGTTTCCACTACGTGTCCTTGTCTAGACGGAGATGAGACAATGCGAATGACATCCTAGTATTTGTAAGAAACGGACAGCCCATTTTCACACACCCACTGCCTTCAAGTTGCAAGGCAAACCATGACGAATTACTTCTACATCTGACACGAAACTGGAGGACTTGCTCCCAACGCAATAAAATTAAGCGTAAAATGCTTGAGGGGAAGTGAGAGGGAAAGAGCAGAATACTCGAGGCTTTTAAATGCAGTATATCTTAATACTTTTGAGGTTCTTCACCCCACAGCACTTTTGTATTAAATTCAGTGGAAATGATACACATTAACATAGCATCATACTGCTTTACTGACTTCCACCAAAGTAATTACACAAAATAAAATAATCCAGCTAACAAGCGATAGTCCATGCATTACTCTGTAGTAATGAACAGATAGTAGGCCAATGAAATATGTCACCCTAATCTTCAATTAACAGTGGTTTAATTAAAGTCTTCCTGCACTAAGCCAGAACAGGTATCTTCAATGTAAATGTACCACAAAACTGCCAATAGCTTTAAAGGGAAAACATATTTTCAGGTGGTTTCTTGAGAGTTATGGTGCATACCAACTGACAATTCTGAAAAGTAAGGGTAGTGGACCTAATATTTCCATGAATACTTTTAAAGATAGTATAAATTAAAGTATAAAAAATTGTGAGTTAAACCCTGAATCAAATTCAGCCCTGCTTTGTGACCACTGATAGAAGTAATCACTACTGCAAATGCAATAGCTATCCACATCAACAATAACTAGAAATCAATTTCTTCATTAAATTTAAAATCCTACATTAGAGAAACCAGCCAAGGAAGCATGGAGACACTGCAAGAATCACTACTCCTCCTTCCCTTAGTTAATCTGTTTCTTGGGGTCAGAAATCCTCAGCACACGAGACTGGATTTCTGTATCGAAGCTCCTTCGTAATTTTTTTCTACATGATTGCTGAACTCTTTGAAAAGCTGTAAACTCTACAAGAACGTGGCTGAACAGTACTAAACTTAGGGATTCTTAATATAGTATGATTATTTTTTACAGGCTCTGTTTAATCCATGTGCTGGGCACACAGTGGTACTTAGTGGTCCGCTCAATGGATATGCATCCTGCATCTTATCTACATGGTCATCTTTGATCAGAAAGCGGGGCATGAGAGAAGGGAGACATGGCACATTTCCATAGGACTACAAGTCTTACAAACTGGGGATCAAGGCTGTGAAGCAAAGCGTGCAGTGCACCTGCCCAACAGGTAAACACAAACTATGACCAATCTACCCATGAAGATAGACTCCAGCAGGACTGAAGACCAAAGCAAAATGTTTTATGTTTTATTATCCTGTTTTTCAAATGGACTCCTGGGTGTGTGAGGAAGCTTATACAGCCTATACAGAGAGTGGCTGAAATGAATATCACTATATGAAAGTATGACCCATCAACACTTCTCTGAATAATGCTAGATGAATAAGCTTCACACTGCAGCTTCTAAATTTCCACTTCAAAGACTGTGCATGCCAGTCCTTGCAAGTACACCATACCATTGCAAGCATTTCAAAACCCACAAATTCTTCCCCCAGATAAGAAAAAAACTGACGCATGTTATCCACATCAATTCATACACTTCCAAATCCTACCCCACATAAGATCCTACACAGAGCAGAATAGATTAAAAATCCCACAAGAAAAAAAATACTTCTGACCTAAAACAAAGGAGGAACAAGAGGGATGCGTACAAAACCGAAAAAATGTTGTTGAAATAAAGCCTAACTAACTGTGACTATTACTTGGCTAATTCCTTGAAGCATCTGAGAACTGAGTAGCGGATACATGTCAAGATGGCATTATTTGAGAAAAGATCCTTAGAAAAGCATCAGCTCTCCTCATTTGCCATACGATCCCCCACCCACCAAAACCTGCAGGGAGACCTTCTGGAGATCTCAGGGCCACTCATATCGTATTGCCTGTGTTTGGGAAAAATAGGATGCTCTCCCCAGTTCACTGCCAGCTAATTGGGAGGGTGGAACGTTGTGGAGCAGGGAAGCAGCAGAGGTTACAAACAAGAGGAAAGGGGTTGTGAACATCTGATTTGAAGATGACTGAAGAGGTATAAAGCAGGAATGAACAACAGGAAAACAGAGCTCTAGTGAGTGGTTAAAACCCACAGCAGGCAAGAATCAGATGACCTAAGGTGCACAAGGTTGGAAGCTACTGTAGATGGTGGGGAGAGAGGAGAAAGAAATGGTAATTCTTCAGAGGCAACGCATCAACCCATGAATGCTTGGTTTGGGTCATTACCTGTGAGGTGCCGCCCACCTCAGCCTGCAATGGCCAGGACAGAGAAGTCTGCATGGAGGCCTCTTTTTCCTCCTGGCTTAGCACATAGTTGGAGCATGTCCACTGAAAATTGAACTCTCCACTATGGAAGTGAAAGAGGTAGGCTCTGAAAGCCTCTGAAAGAGGCATGCTCCATCTAGGTGCTATGGAAAAGACAGGCCAGCTACTGAATTTTCAATATACTTGTTGCAAAGAGATTCCTACTTTAGCTGCCTCAAAAGAGGAATTTCCTCACCCACGCTACAGCTCCTCATCTGAGTCACATTGCCTGTACACTACCAATAACAATAAAATACCATTTATTTTTAATAAGGAAAACAAAAAATGTATAGGCCATAGTAGGTGTTAAATGGCCAAATTCTCAAGCATAATTTTAATACCAAAATGTTTTAAAAAAACCCACAAGCCTTTACTTAGAATGATAGAGATATAAGAAGTCTGAGCTAATCAGTTGGTGATCCTTGTCAGCTGTTACAGTTAGAAAATTGCCATATCCTAACCACAGTTCTACTATCTCATTCAGATTCGTTACTGTATTTATACTTCCCAGAAATCCTCTTTCTTAATATGTTTTGTCACAGTGTAAGCAATATTTAGCAACTGAATGCCTGAGAAGGGCTAGGAACTATAAATATTTTGTTCCAGAAAATCACAGGTTTTATTCCCAGAATGTCATGCTAAGCTAACATAATAATATCCAGTACATAAGATAACTTATAACACTCAAAAAATTCATTATCAAAGTCTCTTGCTTCCCCAGCTTACATAAGTGCAAAGAAACACTCCAAACTATACTGGCAAATATGTGTTCCCAAACACATTTGCAGACAAGATATGAAAACTGGTTGGGGTTTCTATTTGGCTTTTTTTCTTTCTTTTTTTTTTTTAAATACAGTAAGAGATTCATCTTTACCCCGCTGATGTTTGCCTATTTGTGAAGTAATGCAGTTCTCTTTCGAGAAGATAAATACTCAGGAACAGGAGAGCACTCACTTTCTGGGCAGCATGCACAGTCCGCTCTTTTTGGCTTTCCACTGCTGCACATTGCTCTGCCTTCCGTGACACAGATGAACATACTTCAAAATCTGTGTGTCCCAAATCCTGCAGATATTGGTAGAGTGGGGAATTCTGAAAGAGAGTTAAAAAACAAAAATGAGAAAAAAACAATGTTAAAAATCATTCCCTGTTTCCCACAGAACACAACTGAATACAGCAAGCACATAACCAGCAAAGAATGGATTGAGAGCAGCCTTGCAGAGAAGAACTTTGGGATAGCAGTGGATGAAAAATTGGACATGACCCAGCAATGTGCGCTTGCAGCTCAAAAAGCCAATCATACCCTGGGCTGCATCACAAGAAGCATGGCCAGCAGGTCGAGGGAGGTAATTCTGCCCCTCCGCTCTGCTCTCGTGAGACCCCCCTGCAGTACTGCGTCCAGATCTGGGGTCCCAAGCACAACCAAGACATGGACCTGTTAAAGCAGGTCCAGAGGAGGGCCACAAAAATGATCTGAAAGGGCTGAAACACCTCTCCTATGAGGAGAGGCTGAGAGAGTTGCAATTGTTCAACCTAGAGAAGAGAAGGCTCCAAGAGGACCTTATTGCAGCCTTTCAGTAATTAAAGGGGGCTTACAAGAAAGACGGAGACAGACTTTTTATCAAGGCCTGTAGTGACAGGACAAGGCGTAACAGCTTTAAACTGAAAAAGGGTAGATTTAGCTTAGATATAAGGAAGAATTTTTTTACAGTGAGGGTGGCGAGGCACTGGAAGAGGTTGCCCAGAGAAGTTGTGGCTGCCCCATCCCTGGCAGTGTTCAAGGCCAGGTTGGATGGGGCTTTGAGCAACCTGGTCTAGTGGAAGGTGTCCCTGCCCATGGCAGTGGGGTTTGACTAGGGTTGGAAGGTCCCTTCCACCCAAGCCATTCTGTGATTCTATGCAACAGGAAGAAAACCAACACAGTTAATAGCAAAGAAGCCAAAATTTTGCTTTAAATATCTCCCTTAGGTTTCATCCTGACCATAGTGAAAGAAGCTGCAAGACAGTCAACGTACAAAACAATGTCATGAGAAATAAGCATGTAAGCAATCAACTTTTCCCACAGCAACATTTTTTCTTGGTTACCTGATAGAGTTCCTTAGCTTATATATTACATGGTTTCAATAAAAAAACTATGCTATTTGGCAATATATTTTAAAATATCATTGTGTGACTCCAGAACACTTAATGACACTGTTTTCCTAAAGTTTATAAAAATCGAATAGAGTATACTTTGAACCACTTCTACTGAGACAAACTTTAAAACTAGAGCACTTTTCAAACTTCAGAAAATAAAGCCTCAGTGTAACCTGATTAGGTACCTACAGACTGTTTTACAGAAATGGAAAAACATATTAGAAAAAGGCTTCTGCTCTCTCCGAGGATGGTACTAGCACTTCTGGCAAAGGAGTATCACAGGTATTAAAAAAAAAACACAAACAACTAAGTTTTTTAAGCTGCTGGCAAAACTACTAATTTACAAAAAGTTCTTAACAAAACTTCTTAGAGAAAGTATGGGATTCTGATCACCACAGAGTGGGTTTTTACATGTTTAGATATTTATGTATATAGACTTCTGCAATTTCTTGTTGTCATCTGCAGCAGATATCTAGATTTATTTAACTCTTATTTTTGTTTACCACCACATATATGGCAGTATCTAGGATAGACTTGATGGAAAGGATATTTATGCTAACTCCAGTTCTACTCAGAACATGTAAAGAGCCTTTGTTTTTAAGAAAACCTCTCAGCAATTAGTCTTAAATAGCCTAGTTAGAGATTCATTTTGACTTCGGAAAAATTTTATCAACATCCCACACAAGTATTCAAACACTAGCAAATTGTATGGGAAGAACACAAACCACTTTAAGCATTATAACATACTATCAATAAGATAAAAATATTGTAAATAAAAAGTCAAAACTTTACAGTAAATAATGCACAGTTGTGGAGGTCTGCAGAAACAACCACCAACAGAACATCTACTACAAATTGTTACATTAACTATCATTAACTTGCTGGTGCAAGTTGCGAAGGCGGACCATCTGCTATGACCATGTACCAACATGGCCAAATCTCAAATGACTGCTTGCCATACAATAAAATTTGGAAGCAATCATTCATACTAGCTGAACAAATTAACTTGTTACCTCTAGGGATTTTTTTTTTAACCCCACCACCAAAGTGCTATTTTGATCACTTACCTATTTAAAGCATGCAAATCCATACTTTGGCATGCTCTGCTCGAGTTACTCACAACAGATTCAGTGTCCGATCATTACCTGAAACTCAAACATTCGTACTAATGTACAGACAATGCCCCTCACCCACCATGACAACAACTGTGCAAAATGCTACGATAGGTTAATGACTCATTTCCTTGTGGGAATTTTGCCAGCGTGACAACTCAAGCCTATCTTTTTTCCGAGGACCCTTCCTCCACAGTTGAGTACTTTTTCAAATGCATCTGACTAATTAAACAATGTGCTGTTCTGCACTGGCTGGAAAGAAGGTATGTTTCTCACTAAGTAGAGAATTACTTAATTAAAATGGAAAAGAAAACATAATAGACTAGAATATTTCTCTTATTTAAGACACAGTTAAATTCCCTTAGTAACTTCAGGACAAAACTCGAAATATGAATGGATATGCATAACTTCGTCTTCTTAAAATGGTTTTCATACAGAGCCAGACTGCGCGCTGCCAGCACACCTGGAACAACCTGAACACCCCAACACGAGAGGATTTAGGGTAGCATGGAAGTTTCAGTAAGAACCAGACACAATTTTCCCCATTTAGGCCAAGGCGCATAGACAAAGCAGTGGGTGAAGATAGAGTGTTTTATTCAAAATCATAGTTTTGATGCTCGCTCCAGGCAGGACTCCAAGGAAATCGTATCTAGGCTCTTGGCAGCCCTGTCCATCATCTTGACCATCATCTTGACCATACTTGTCATAAGCAAGGCCAGCCAGCACTTGACACATAACTATTCTTGTACTTTATTGGTACTCACCAGATACAGACAGCTGGCAAAACAACCCAAATATACCAAGGAGTTTTTCCACTACTATCTCAGGGTGCACCTCGCTTTCGTGTCCATGATGAGATAATTTTCTAAAAGCTGATCAAGAAAATCGGTCTAATGCTATTTAGATTGGTTCCATTTCATCACAAAAATGGATGAAGGAAGGCAGAAAGAGAGACAGAGACTCTGTCCACTGAAGACAGAATTAGCTAAAATCCTGAACGCTATGTTTAGTAAGTGAAATATTGCAGAGATGTAAGAACGCCCAATTCTTCCCTCTTACTGGGTATTTGGCAAGGTCAAAACCTTCCATCTAACTAATTAGTACATTTTCTACTCTACAGAAATAGTAAAAAATACACCGTCTCTCCAAATGTTAATGAAACTAGCTAGGAAGAATAATTTCATTTGTTCTTGTAATCAAGGCAGAATACAGGCACCTTACTAGTTTTACATAAATTCCTTCTGATTAACTTTTTGAAGGTTTTTACAGGGTCTCATTATGGGTAGATTTGCAATTTTTTTATCACTGCTCTGAACTGGAAATCAGTTTTCTGACTATTTTCTGACTATTTGAGTTAGCAAATGTAACTTGAATGTTTATCACATATTCCTTCAAGTAGATACAGATTCTCCTCCTTCAGTTTCTCAGAAAGTACTTAGGCTACAATAATCCTCCTCTAACATATTTTTCTGGCTCCACATGCTTTCTCTTTCACATTTTTTTCTAAAAGATTATTAGTGGAACTTAAGTGCACATTGGAAAATCTCTTTTTTTATTAACTTAAATGACCAAGAACTATGCTGTGACTAAAATCCCCTACGGTGTAAGTAAAACCACCATTGTTCCCCTTTCCAAATCCATTAGAAGCATGTAAGATGTGGGTAAAGAGAGCACTGAATAAGAAGTGGGTTGAAGCCCTTGTGAAATTACATTACTAAGAACCTTAATGAATCGATCACAAAATTCTTCCATTAAGACTGAAGTCTCTTGCGTAGCACAAGCAGCTTTACATTTTTGCTCAGAAAATTTGATGATTACACTCCTCTTCTATTAGAAATATCACTGATGGCATACATACATTAGCCTATGCTAACATAAAAACATACACTATTTATTTATTTATTGTATTTCATGTCCTAGATACTGCCCAACTTTCAATGATACTGACAAGCCTGTCATCTGTAGAGCTGTGTGGTCTGTGTAACTCACTGAGGATGTCTCCACCAGTCTATAGCAAATTTCTCCCATGATATATGTAAGTCACGGCTAGAAAATCCAGTATAGGAACTTTTAAAAGTTGAAGGCTACATTTCATGTCTGTGAACATTCACACAAAAGTTCCAATATTATTAAAGAATCAGAAAATTATTAATTACGCAACTACAGAATTGCAATATGATACCATTAAAATATCCTATTCTATATACTACTTGTTTCAATACAAGAGACAGAAGTATTATACTTAATGCTTACAAAGCATTTTTCATCTTCACAAAGCTTTAAAACCAATCAAATCTCATAATGTGTCTGATGTGCCACAAATTATATCTCTGAATTTCTAGCTTACATCTTTACCCAAACCTCTCACTCCTAAATGCCTTCGTTCCCATAAAAAAGATCACAGATATGCACATATTCTTGCACATGCACTTTAATTATGAGAAAAGTTCCTTGATTTCAATTCATGCTGTCACTCATCAGCATTGTCAGGCTCAGCTGTTTTCACCTGCAAATGCCATGATAATACTAAAAAAATCTGCTTGGTTGGGGAAAATAGGAGGGATCTGCCTTTTTTCCTCCCGATTTTCTTTGCCCAAAATTCATGCGTTCCTTTTTTCCGGTCTAACATTAAAAAAAAAAAAGGCAACTGATTTTACATTTCTGCATGTATTATAGATACTATACTTTAAGAAATTCAGAACATAACAGAAAGTTTGTCCTTGCAAGCAGTAATAGGTTGCAACTTAAAAAAAATATAATTTAGACTTGAGAGAAAGCTTTTATGTTAGAATGTGAGGTAAAGGGACAGCAAGGTTGTTTCAGTGGATGGCATGAAAAGGAAATTTAAAATATAAAATCTCATCTTCCTATAAATACAGCATCATATTATTCTAGCGGAATCTATTTGCATGTATTTTTGAATCTTTACTTTCAACCACTCTCGACTTAGTAACTGGAATAGTTAGTATTACTCATGTTTGACTGTTTATTTACTCCTAGTTGTCTCTGGTAGAATGACATGGTAATGACTAATGTACAAAGTAGAGAAGAAAAAAAATTTCAATAATTCAGCTTATTGTTATGTTACCATCATACTACCAGTTACTGATGGGAAGTATTTTCTCAAGAAAGTGAGGATACCAAGACAGGGTTTTTAAGCAATATGCTGTATTTATTTCTGAAATTTCTTCTAAGTTTCTTCTTCTACGTCACTTTCTGAGACCACCTAGATACAAGAGACGGGAATTACATTTACAGCCAGGGCATTTTTTTATTATGGTACTTGTCTAGAATGTGTGTGGAAATGGAAAACAGTTCCAGGACCAACAGAAGACAAAATGCCATTATTCTTTGGTGTACTTCATGCAGATTATACATGGAAAATCCTCTTAAAGAGTGAAGCAAGGTAGTCAGAAACAGTTGATGTACTGAGTAGGAAAATACTTTTTGAAAATTCTAAGAATTAGGGTTTTCTGAGGACTCAGCAGAGACTGACAACAACAACATAAACCCCCAGTTATGTTTCTATGACTTTTCTAATTCACTACAGTCAGTCATACTGAAAATCCATTCAATTGTAACTAGACATTTATAGGATAGTATAGTAGAGGTTTATATAAGTTCCCATTTCCAGAATCAAGAAAGAAAAACCTTTGCTCCTCATTCATAACTCCCTGAGCATATTTATTTTAGAGTCATACTACTAAAAATAATTTCACTCACATACATATGTTTAACTAAAACTCTCCTTTTTTCATTGTTGAAAGTCGTTGGGTCTTATTCTAAACCCAAGATATATTATGCAGGATTAAAGAACAGTCCACTAAATTAGTTTTGTTCTTTAACCCTTTCCCAATGCTTATTTTAATGCCACTTGTCATACAGCACTGACTTGCTTAGGAAAAAAACATCACCTAAACTGAAGACTAAACATCATCTTTGCAACTCTAAGCCTACAGTAAAAATAAATACAAAAAATTCAAAACCAAGCCAAACATTAAGATAATCAAACATGTATAACATTGCCTACTGCTATGTGATGGAAAGATTGTTATAGTAGAGAACTCCCCAGCTTCAGAAAAGAGCTTACTTTTGATAGGTATCTAGTCAAATACTTACATCTATTGCAGCCTTGCAAACACAGATATTGCACGTTAATATGTGAGGCATTTTGTGTGTATTCTGAAAAAAAACTTTGCAATGAGAAATCAGATTAAGACACTGTTAGCTTTCATAGTGCTGTTACAATAGCAGCTGAAAATCAAAGCCACACCCAAATTATTTTTGCTGATGCATCACGAAGTAAATGACTCAGGATTTCTCCATTAGAGACGGGGTCTTCCCACACCCAATATTCTTTACTATGATAAAATTCACTACCTAGTGAACCCTGCCCTAGTTTCCAACCATAGCTAATGGAGCAGATTAACCTTACAAGTAATATTTAATGCCATTGCACAAAATAAGAGGTTTAAAGATCTCTTCTTAAAATACAGATAAGTTTTTCCAAAACTGATGTTTCCAATATGCCAAAAACACTGTGGGAGCTTAAACCACCTCCAAAATAACTATGAGTTATGAATTATCAGTTAAAAAAAAATAATTAAACATTTCTACCACAATGACAGCAAAGGCTGAGATATGCTGAACAGGTGGCTAAACTCAGAACAAAATAAACAGTATTCAAATCTCCACCCCCCTCTCAAAACACAGATTTGAAGAAGTAGAGCTAACACTCACAGACAGTGCGATCTTTGTCTCCTGGAAGAGGGTATTCCATTTTTCTCTTTGGTACTGCTCCCATGCACCTGACAGAATCTCGCCCACCTCCCCGTTTCTTTCCGCTTGTCCCTCCAGGATGACCCGAGCCGAGGATGAGAAACAGCCGTCAATGTAATTGCACCTGTGCCCCTGCACAGTAGCATTTTCCTGACGGCATCAGCGGATGCAGTTTGAAACTTCCCAGGACCGTGCAATTTCTCCTGACTAATGTGGCTTTCTAACTGGGGGGAGGGAGATGAGGATGACAGATTGCTAAGGGCTTTTAAAAAGATACTGCTTGAAAGAATTACGGCACATCGATCTTATATGCAGCCATTAATAAGACTTTCCAAGCAACAGTATTTAAAAGCCTTGGTCATATTCTCCTGGCTGGCAACCACCTCCTCCTGTGCTTCGACTGACAAAGAGCCAGGCGCTGAGAAGGCTAATATTAGACAATGACTTCAAGGCAGCAAAAGAGTCATTTAAATTTCCTATTCTGCTTTCACCGCCTCAGGAGCATAGACCTTGGTTTCTCCAGCACTACTGTATTATCTGATTTAGAAGCAGGCTCTGAGAACTACTTTGAAGCTGTTCCCGGATATTTTCTGATGCATAATATATATCTAATTCTGCATGCTCCCACGTATCCTGAAGAGTTAGAAAAGTTTTATAGCCTGTGTATAGTTCTGTATCACCGGATCTGTGACAGGGGAAAGCAATAAAGCTCTTTCCTTTGCATTTTCAGCAGGCGGTTGCACATTACCGCCATCGTGGAAAAGTCTTAGAAAGAAATATTACGTACTAGACAAAGCCCTGAAACCCACTGAGAGCTCTGGATTATTTACCTGTTCAAAAGGGGACCTGCAAATACAGGTGAAAAGTTGAGCAGGACCTTTCTGACAAGGACAGAGATGAAAAATACCTGAAAAACTGAAAGCAAAAGCAGTAAATGTTACCTTCCTGGGAGGACAGGGTAACAGGCCAGCCAGACTCTGTACCTGGAGCTTTGGGTGGAAAGTCACTGATCATGCAGGTCATCGGACTAGGCTGATACAGGATAACTGCTTTGTTTTATACCAGTTACTAACAACTCACAGGTTCTACCCCTCACTTACATTCAAAACTAAATGAATCAAATTAATGCATCTGACTGGTAAACTAGTAGAGTATTTCTGAAATATTTTTGAAACCTCTTTAAAACACCAGCTCCAAAGAATTAACTTGCTTATCCATTATAAATCATGTTAATTCTGACTCCTAATGAGAGTCTTTACTGAAGTGAAAAGTATCCAAGAAACAAGAGACAGTCACATTATAATGACTAAAAGTACAGCAAGTCATTTTTTTTTTCATTCAAGTGTCTCAAGGAAGTTGATTCATGACTAGAAGTTGTGAGAGCAGTTACTGCAGTATTAACCCTCCCGTAAACGTGACCCCAGAGTAATTAATACAAAGGGGGATTAAAAAATTTTTGGACCAACAGACCTCAAAATTTACTATAGATCATCATGTACTTTTGTCTTAAAATTGTCTATTAAAAATACTAAAGGCAATATGGGTTTACACACCATATGGCCCATATAATACTTTTCTCCATCCGTTCAGATATGACATTAGTGTTATCCAAAAATGCATGATGAGTTTACTTGGCCTCCACAACAACCAGTCTGTTCTCTACACAACTTTAAGCTTGCAGTTTCTTTTATTTTCTCTCCGGTGTCACCCGCCTCCAGTAATGTGACAAAAAGGAGCACAGCCTGTCCTCCCCTCCCTCTTAGCAGACTGAAAATATCCAAAATAGTCCATCCATCACTAGTCCAGGTGCCTCTACAGTACACTGCAATTTGCAGCAGAGGGATCTCCCCAGGCTGCATTTACATGGTCAATTTACTCTGCCATTACTAGTGGGTGCAGATGAAAGCTGCAGTACCATTTTAGAACACTAATGGTAATATTTATACAGCCAAATGGTGAGATGGAACAAGGAACTGATCTGATTGTAAAAAAATAAAATCCATCTTTTTCTTCTTTCTTAGCCAGGTTAGTTTATAGTCTAATCAGTCTCCTGAGCCAGTTTATAGCATCACCCACAAAGCCAGGTGCCAGCATAAGTAAAAGGATGGGAATAAGCCGAAAAAGAGGACTGAAGCCCGAACACCTCTTCTGGCAACAGCCCACAATTCAGGCACACAAAGCACAGTCTCAGAACCAGCTCATCAGAATGAAAAGTGAACTGCAGTTTTGACAGAACTGTGCATTTAAAACTGGCATTATCTCACACATGTGTAAAATGAGAGTACTACATCTTTAGTCCACCCAATATTTGGTGAGAAAAATCCTGTTGAGGAGCATTACTGACCCTACCATTGAAGTTGTATCAATGTTCTTTTTCAGCTTCTTCTTTTTCCTTACTTATAAGGTCTGAGATTACTTTTTAGAATTCAACATTTATAAGCCTGATACTTGACAAAAGTCACATTACTTTGCAAGTCCTGAAGTTTTCAGGTTTTTGAATGAATGTGACTTAAAATTTTCATCACAGCAAAAAGTTTCTGAGGTTAGGTTTCCTGGGGTTTTCATTTGGCTTTGTTTCATTTTTTAAACAAAATAATTTTAGAACAGCTCAATTCAGGTGGAGAAAGCATTTGTGAAAACAAACATCACTGAGTGTTTTGATAAAATCTACACTTGGTTTAAAAGGGGTCAGATGAGGATTTGAACATCTCAATTTAGGGATGCACCAGTGTTCTAAGCAAAGAAATGCCATATTTTATACATGTTTTAGTATTGTAGGCACGCAGGGAACACATCAGCTAAAGGCTGTTCTGAATGTAGTTGTATTATGCTGGGAAATGGTGGTGCCTCTTGATGGAATCTCTCTTCAATCTTACAGAAATCTGTATATCAGAGCATTACATAAAGGCATCCTCCATGCCCCTCAGCACCAAGCAGCACCTTGGCTTGTTGCCTAAATAAGCAGTGAGAGTTGTCTTTCTGAACCTGACACTGGAGTGCATTACGATGTTGCTCAATATTTCCCAAGCACTTTTGTCCCACGTCCCTCCTAAACTCCACCGTTCCTACCTCCTCCCCGCACAGGCCAGACCCAGTGCCATGGAGTTGCCAGCTCTGCTGAGCCCTGGTGCTTCCTTTCTTTCTCAGGATGGCATGCTGCTTGTAAAGCACTTCTCCACTGTTTTCAGGACTCATTTTTCAATTAGCTTCTTCCACTACAGCAAGAAGACAACGCAGACCGTGTCTCTCCAAACTCTGGAAAAGGTAATTCCATTTCTGTGCATATTTACCCCCCATGATGGGAAGATGACTGCTTGAGCAAGGGCTGGCTGTGAAATGAGAGCACCTGTTACACGTTCAAAATCTCTGTTCTGAGTTTACAGGTTCCAACTCTAGGTTCAGTAGAGCTGTGTTCAGTATTTTACATAAACTTTTTAATTTGGACATGAGATTTTTGGTGCTCTTTGTGTTCACCCCCAGCTTGTTTTCTTTTTAAATACAGATTAGTATGGATTCTGAGATTTGATGCAGATAGGTGAGCCAAGGAAAGTCTCATTTTGTTAACTTGGTATTATTCTCACATTTGCACAAAATAAAATTTGATGCTGGGAAAGATCACATATACAATTTACATTTTGTTTTTCAGCCTGGGACTTCTAATGGGTCAAACAATAAATCCCAAATTTAAAAGTCTGGAGTCATACTAATGATCAGACCCTCTAGATCTAGAATGAAAGATTAGATTCAACAGTGACACCAAGACACTCAACCAGACATTAGTGGGACTACTTCTTAACATGCATTTCCATTACTACTGAAATAGCTAGTTAATAGCAACATCAAATAAATAATATGGACAGAACTAGTTGTAGGAATGGCAGAAGACTCATGACTTAATTAAAACAATGTCTTAAGTGAGGAAAGTTTTCTTTCTTAATTAAAATTAAAAAAAAAATGGAGAGAAAGGTTTACGGCAATTAATTAATTCGGTACTGTATTTTACACAATTCTACATGCAAAGCTTTACATTTCAAACATTGTGTATGAAAAAGCCCTTAAAAATCTAAGGTGGTGGCAGTTTGACATTGTGAGTGTCAAAATCTCATTTTTTTGTGCAATCTGGTGTAAAATCTTGCATGGATTAACTTTCTTCTGCAAACACAGCATTAAAATGGAAAACAACAAAAGTCAGCTCCAATCCTTCCACCAGAACCATATAGCTGACACAGTCAGGAAGACTTTCTGGGCTTAGGTTCCAACAACGGTCTGGGTGAACCTGAAGGAAGGAGCATCTCTCCTATGAGGAGAATCTGAGAGAGATGGGACTGTTCAGCCTGGAGAAGAGAAGGCTCAGGGGGATCCATCAATGTACATAAATACCCAAAAGGAGGGTACACAGAGGACGGATCCAGGCTCTTTTCAGTGGTGCCCAGTGACAGGACCAGAGGCAAGGGGCACAAACTGTAACATTTGAGGTTCCCTCTAAATATCAGGAAACACTTTTTCACTGGGAGGGTGACCAAGCACTGGCAGAGGTTGCCCAGAGAGGTTGTGGAGTCTCCATCCTTGGAGGCATTCAAAAGCCGACGGGACATGGTCCGGGGCAACCGGCTCTAGGTGGCCCTGCTTGAGCAGGGGGGTTGGACCAGATGATCTCCAAAGGTCACTTCCAACCTCAACCATTCCATGATCCTGTGAGCATAGCTTTAATATCTATCCAAATGTAAAAAACAAACTTGCACAAGCGCATTAAAATATAGGACAAATGACTTAGCTGGAAGCAGAAATCGGGAGCTGAAAAATGCACTCAAAGAGCAGTGTTTGGATCACCTTCATCCCAGTGTTCTGAAAGAATGGGCACAGGAGATCAAAGATCCAGCAGAACGGATTTTTAATAAATCTATAAACTCAAAAGTGGAAAAAAGCAAACATAGTGCCTATATTGACAAGGAGAAAAAAGCAATCAGGAATATATCAAGCCTATGAATCTGATCAAAAGCCAGCATGCTACTGAGAAGAATTATTCTTTCTTGCAAAATTGAAAGACAAAGAAGAAAACAGATGATCATCAAAGAAGATAACACATGGGTTCACCAGAGGTAGACTGTGCCAAACTCACTCAACATCTTTCTTTGACAAGACAGCTAATTTTTCTAAAGAAAATGCAAGAAGTTTATATGGACTTTTTATACTGTGCCGTATGGGGTATGGACTTTTGATACTGTGCCACATCAGTTAAGATGAAAAAGATAGGAAAGGAACCAAATATATAGATGGCAGAGATAACAGTGGGTTATGCTGAATGAAAAGCTATCAGCTAAAGAAGGTTACTAATGGAGTTCCTAAAGAATGAGTCTTTGGTCAAAGCTTTTGAATTTTCCTTAATTTTTCCAATTCTCTCCCCCATTCCACTGGGTGGGGGGGAAGTGAGCGAGCAGCTGCGTGGGGCTTAGTTGCTGGCTGGTGTCAAACCATGACTGGATAGAGTATAGCAGCACTTACTGGATACAGTAAAATGCCCATCATTTATTATTGTTCAGTCACAATGATCTGCAATGGCTCTTGAACTGGACGGAAAACACTGCTTCCCAGGGCAGTGATGCCATGTTTGCACTTCCTTTCCTTCAGAGATACATTTGATAGCGAGAAAAATGATTGGTCCTTGGAAGCTCATAAATATCTATCAGTAAGCCATCATCTGTTTGATGCTGCAAAATTTGTAATGCAGACAGCTGTCATTGATGTATTCAGGGCCTGTTGGACAGAGCTATGACCTGAAAAATGTGCAGAAAATAACACTGGGCATAACTGTGGTGTGGAACAGGTAAAGTATACCCTATTTGCTTCTCCTCCCTCTCCTACCCATTCTGTTTGGTATGAAAAATATGAAGGACCACTTCTTTCCTGATTATGCATTTAGTAGCACACCACTACTGCTTATAATATTGACCAATACCTTGTTTGCAAGAGCTCCAAAAGCACAGAGAAAACAGCTGTTCACAGTAACCTGGGTCTAAATGCTGAAAGCCTCCTTGCAACAGTGACTGCTGAAGAACAACATGGGAAGCAACCTACTGACGTGCAGAAAAAATGTAGTTGCTTACCAGAAACCACAAATAATTAAGGGGGAAGAGTTTGGGGCCCAAGAAAAAAATTAAAACAGTAATTAAAAAATAAATACGTTGTAGCATTAACTACCCAAATACTTTTCGGCTCCTTGTTAATTCCCATCTCTGGTTCATCTGTGTGGAATATGTTCATAACTCTCTGTGGAGCCTTCATTTTACAATAGCATGAACCCTACTGAGCACTTCTGAAGATAATTTTTGTGGGTATTTCAAGGTACCTGTTATTATCAGCAGGTATCTTGCCCAGCTCTGCACCCCAACCAATCAACTAACAAAAAAAATCTGTGTTTTTCCTGCTGTTGCTTATCTGCTGTTATAGTTGTACCCTTACAAATGTAAGATATGTTACTATGTCACTCAGTATACCTCTAAATGTGTATATACATACACACACACTTGATACAGTAATGTATCAAAGAGCCTTTACTAGTGACGGAAATCCGTTACCAAAACGCAAAGAAAATAGTGAAGTGCATATGCACGTGCAGGGAGATCTTTTACTCCCTATGCAGCAGAACTTTTTCAATCAAAATGGTAACTGCTGCATGAACTGAAGAACTGTGGAACTGTAAAACAAGTATCACTTTTACTGAAGAAGGAAATGCAGAGGGTGGGCATTATACCCATGAAATAAATTCTCACCGTGGGTTTATGCCATTAAAGGAAGTGATTTAACATAGCAGCAATATCAATAACAGATTTTATTGTTAGCGGTCAAGGTTGGTTGTGGATAAACACAAAACTTGGTGGTATAGACCAAAGCCATAAACAGGTAGTACTTACGCAGCTGAGAAAAAAATCATTCCTTAGGTAAGGAGCTTTTTGCGCCCTGGTAAAACCAGAAGCCTTATAACTATTATAATAATTAATCATTTTAAAGACAGTCTTTCTCTATAACCACTTTCTCTGTACACCTGCAAAAACAGGTGTGCCCTCCGTGAAGATGCAATTACATTTACCCGCTGCAAACCGATCTGATTCCGTTACTGAACTGCAACAGCAGCTATATTTAGCCGCTGTTTTAAATAAGGCCAAGATGATGTTGTAGCCCCGTTATCTAACAAGACACGCAATATAATCGTAAAAGTTTTCTGCAAACCCTGTGAATAACACAAACCCTAGAAAAGTAAGGTAGTTTCAGTACTTACTACACAGACGAGTGAAACGCACCTTTTACGTGAATCACACTGATTCAGAAGCAGGATTTATTAGCTACACAGCGGATTTACCGTCCCTACCCCCGACCCCAGGGTTCAGTGGCCAGCGTCGGGCGGTGGGAACCCGCACAACCCCCCCCCCCCAAGCACCGGCCTTTCTGCCCCAGCACTTCGCAGGCTGTGCCGCCGCCACACGCCTCACCGACAGCCCGCCCGGCCGTTTAACCCCTCCTCAGCCCCTCACGGTGCTCAAAGGCCGGCGTGGAGCGGCTCCGAGGGGAACACCCGCCCGGCCGCCGCACAAAGGATCGCCCCTTCCCCGGCAGAGCCCGGCCCCGGCTGCCTCATCCCGTCAGCGATCCCGCCCTCGGCCTCCGCGGCGGGACTTCGGGTCCCCGGGCTGCTCTGGAGCACCGGACACCCCACGCCGGTCCCGCCGAGCACCGCCCCGACCCGCCGGTCCCGCCGGCTCCCCGCCTTCCCCCGCCTCAGGCGCTGCCGCCGGCCGGGCCCCAAGCGCCCGCCTCACGCCCAACGGTCACCTCGGCTCGGCCCGCCCCGGCACACACACACACCACACACACACCCCCGCCGCCGCCCCCGGGGATCGCGGCGCAACGCCCCGGCGAAAGGGGCGGAGAGACACGGGCCCAACCCGCCCCGGGTCGCCCCCGCGCCCACCTCAAACACCACTTCTTCGTCAAACTCCGGTGTCATCCTTCTCCGCCATGCCACCCCCTGTGGGCACTCTGGGAAACGGAGTCCGCCGCGCCTCCGCCGGCGGCCCCGCCCCACCCCGCCCGTACCTCACGCCGGCGGGAACTACAACCCCCAGAAGGCACAGCGAGAGCGGGCTTCCGGGAGCCCTGATTGGTGGGCTGGGGCGGAGTTGGGGGGGTGGGCCGGTAGGGGGCGCCGCTGTGCGGCGGCAGCGGGCGCTGCTGGCGCTCAGTCTGCCGCCAGCCGCGGGGCGTTATGCGGCGGCGGGCGGCGGGCGCTGCTGCTGTTGGTGCTGCTGCTGCTGGGTGGCGGCGCGCGGGAACAATGGGCTCCTTCTCCTCAGCCCTCAGAGGGGCCGTGGCGTGAGGGACGAGGGAGAGGACGGCGCGGCGCTCGGGGAGCACCATGAGCTCCGCCGGTGAGTGCCCGGGGAAAGTTTGGGAAGCGGAGGTTTCCTTCACGCCCAAGCCGGCGGCTAGGCGGGGGAGTCCGTATGCCCCCTTCCCCCGAGCCCAAAAAGCCTCCCCTCACTCCGTGGCGGCCGGCGGGGGCCCGGTGCCGCTGTGTGGGGACGACGAGGGAGGGGCGCCGCGGCGGGACCGGGCGCTCCGTTCCCCGTCCCCCCCCCCCTCCACCTCGTCCCGGGGGGAAGCAGGCAGCCGCGGGGACCGAGTGAGCGTGGGGGGGTGCAGCCCCTTCCCCGGGGTCCGCTACGGACGCCCCGCTTCCCCCGGCCTCGGGGCTGGGCTGTGCGGGAGCGTCCGTGCCCTGGCGGGCCGGGGCTGAAGCCGGGCTCTCCGCTCACCCTTCCCGGTGTACGGCTCCGGTTGTTCTCGCGTGTCCGGCGGAGAGAAGAGACTTCGTGGTGGAGCGGGTCACTTCGCGTGGGGCTGAGCTGGCGGCAGCTGAAAGCTGCCCGGAGCCTCCGTAGGGTTTCCTGGTAGGAAAGGCAAGGCGGCGGGGTTTGGGGTTTATCGCTCCGTCCTGACTTGGCCGAGCTGCCAAAGTTTGTCGGCGGCCGAGGTCCGGCTTTGCTTCGAGGATAGATACCTGCCTTGATCGAGCGCCTGCAAGCCGGAGCCCTCACGCCGGGGCAGGGATACTGGAAAGCAAGAGTTCACTGCTGGTTTGAACTGACCTCCTTCAGCGCTTTCCTTACCTTTCCTCCCCCTTTTCTGGACCGGCTGAAAGAGCTGCAAGGCAAATTCTTTACTGAAAACAAGAGCTCGCCGTGTTGAAGGGAGTCGGTCGTATTTTTTTGTTTGTTTGGCTGCATGTTGGTGTGCTGTTAGTACTTTCCTTCAGCCATCTGTTAGATGAGTAGATTCCTTTCTTAGCCCGCTTGAAGACGAGAATAGGAGTCGTTTCTGTGTCGAAAAGATGTCTTGTGTAAGTTATGATGTGTTGGGTGGAAACACAACTAATTACAGTGTGAACCTGAAGCAGCCAAGTGCTTCCAGTAAGGATTGGGGTGGGGGGTGTTCTAAAGAAAAAGCAATATACAGACATCAAGCAAAATCGTCAGCCTGATTCTCTGTTTTCCTCTCAGATATGTCACATTGTTACTGAGTCCAGCGTTAATTATCTGGGCTCCCTTAGTTAATCAGGATTTACTGGAAAATAAAATGCTACTTAATGCATCTTTCTGCTTCGTTTAATATATTCCCATTTTTAGTATATATGACAGAAGTGATTTTGTTTAGATCTCGAAAAACATGTAATAAAGCAGGATATTATCTCTACTTAACAGCTGCATTGTACGTTCATGTTGTTTAGTAGTGCCGGTGGTAGTGCAATGCACCCCTGCTCTTCTGAGTTAAACAGCTGTGCAAATAAAAGATACGTGTTAGGGGGTGCTCAAGAGCTTAGAGCTGGGCTGTTAAAATTTGATACGGTACTAAGTTTCAGAAAGTTGGGTAGACTTTCAGTGCTAAGTAGTGATTTCAGGACTTCTAGAGCTGAGGTTGTGTGATTGAGTCTGTTTATGTTGTGATGGTGTTTGTGGGGAAGGTGATGAGAAAGGGGTTCTGGTGAACAAAGTCACTTAGAAGGCAAAAGAGAAAGGGATGCTGAGGAATATCAGTAAGAAGAAAGTGGGACGGTTTCATGGAAAATGTGAATTTTAGCGAGGTATTTGAAGGCGAAGGCATAGAGAGAGTCCTGGTGGGCAGGAAGAGGGAAGCTGAGGGGTATGTGAAGGGTGTTGAAGAGGGGATGAAGAGTATTTTGTGTGTGATGGATTATGTGAGGACAAAAAAAATAATACATGGGGAACAGGTGAAACAAGATCAGAGATTCATGATCCTGCTGACAGTGTCATGACAGCTTTAGACATTTCAGTTAAGGAGCTTATAGGCAGGGTATGAAAAGACTGAGGACTGCCAGAAGACAGTTCTGAAGGTTTAATATCCATCTCTTTGTATTGCTGCAGAATTTAGCTCCTGTAATACATAGGCATGCTTTATAAAGCTATTGCTCACATAAAAACTTATCAAATCCTGTATTTTAATTTCAGTCCTGTGATCTGTAGGAACTATTTCCTACATTGAAATTATTTAATTGTGAATTCACTTATTACTCTGGTTTGTGCTACGTAAGCTATCCTTCTGACAACTGATTGGTAATACAGCGTTTCAGTAGAAATGTTATCATTGTGTGTGAAGGCTTCAGATGGAACTTGAAATGCCTAGAAATCCTTTTGCTCTTCCTTCAGCTTAACTTGAAGGGCTTGAGCGTCTCTCTCTCATGTCTTCTTTTAATGTGCCTTTAGAACACAGCAACCTGGTACAGCATCATCAGTATTGATTTACTATTTTTAAGTAGGATTTGCAGATATGAGTGACTTCAGCTTGATATGCAGGACTTTCTGTAAGAGATACTGTGCTACTTGAGGGAACTATGGTATGGAGAGAAATACTGAACACAGCTTCTGTCTGTGGACAGAAGTTGCGAAAGGTCAAACATTGATAACCCAGCCTTAGCAACACTCCAGCTTGCCGTCTGCCTTTCTAAATAATGCAGTGCATATTCAGTTTCTTGCTATGTATCTTTTCTAGTTCCTCTGCAAAATTGTTTGTTATATCTGGGTCCGGAGCTGGATGTAATTCAGTGACAGGTGAAGGGGTTCTGCCACAGCTGTTGCTTACATATTTGAAAATGTATATGTAAATCTGGACTTGTTAGAACTAAGGAACTATAGCACTTATTTAAAATACTTCTAGATAATCTAAAAATTATCTTACTGTAGTGATCAACCTGTATGTTCGTTTCAACCTTCATTTATAGCCATTCTCTCATTACTTTCTCATGTACTGCATATTCTTTTTATACAATGGTGATGAATGCACATTTACTCATTTTCTGCCTGGAACTATTGTGCTGTCTTCAAGTATGCCCTTTGCCTTTAAAAGGGAAAAACAAAAGCTCAGAGTTATGAGTTTGACATTTATTATTTCTTGCTGAAGAAACAGTCCTTATATGTGAATCTATACAGCTTATTTAATGTGGGCAGAATGTATAGCTTAGACTTGAAATCTGATTTGACAACAACAATGAGAAATATGTAGAGTATTTTAATGTCAAAAATGTAATTCAAAGGGAAAAAAAAACCATAGCAGGAACAGAATAAACAAAATCAAAATGACTTTTCCAATTGAACTTCATTGGTTTCAAGGATTGAAAAAATGAGGCCTACAGGGTTTAATGTCCCTTTAACCCTCTAATATGTCAAGTCTCATTAGAGTTACTCAGCTCTATCTCTGCATGCAATCTTAAAAGGTTGTTTATTCATCTCTTGTCCTTACTCCAAAGTTATCATCAACTTTCCTGTTTTATTTCAACAAGTCAGTGGACAACCTGAGATTTTTTAAATTAATGTTTTCCTTTTGCAGTTTATTTAGGATGTTTTCTAAAACTGTAGTGGCTTGGAAACCATCATTTTCCCTTGTATTTTAAAAACTACATGTGTTATCTTCCGGGATGTCATGACTCATTCCTTTTTTTGTTTTCTTCTGAGCATTGTGGCACCTGAGAAAATCAGAGCCTCTGCCTAATGAGAAAATAAATACACATTCGCAGGAAATAAATTAATGATATCGGAATACTTTTTTGAAACTTTCTGTAACTGAAAGCAAAGTAATTGAACTGAAAAGCCTTGTGAGTCATTAAAACTTAAGTTGCTGGAGAACGGGAGTTCTAAAATACTTTATCTGTTTCTCTGTGCAGTGTATTAACTGCTGTTGCAGTGATCTCTAAGTGCATCCCAAACATACAGCAATAATTGTCTCTCTCCCTACATGCTCTTTTAAGAGTTGGATTGGCTTTCTTCATTTGTATCTGTGAGTTGTAGCATTTCATGCCAAAAGTAGTCCCAAGAACAGTAAATTGGCTGTTGGAGCGAGCTCTTCCTTCACATAAGAAAGAACAGCACATCGATCCCTTGGTAGATACCTTCTGGGCATCATATTATTTTCATATATAGCCTACAGATGTGATTTCCTAACTCTGGGAATATAGTATGCATATGTAAACAAGGTGCCATGAGAAAGCCAGTATGTACATTTGCAGTAGGCCAGCTGCTAAGCAGTAACTGTTTCAAGCCCTTTCCTTTTCTTTTCCTAGTACCTGTGAAGTAGAGTGTGAAATAGATTTCACCTCATAGGTGAAAAGGAATAAACTACCTTGTATACTGTGTGGTAAGATAAGAGTATACATATGGCCAGCTTCTATAAACTAGCTGATTTGTTAAATTCACACCTTGGCTTACCCTGTAGTAACTTGTATCCTCATGTTTAGGTGCAGCTGCTGTCAAAATCTTATGTCACACTGATTAATTGTCTCACTGGCTTCCTACTGTTTTGTGGTTCAAAAAGGATATTGCTTTAGGGTGGGTTGCAGGATCCTGCCACCGGGATACCCCTTGGGTGGCTAGAGGCAGTCCCATAGGGGACCCTAAATACCAGGAGAGAGGCCTCTGTTCATGTGGAGCATTGCAAGGAAAGGAATATCAAATTATGTTTGCATGACAGTGTCCAGGACCATCTGTCCCTGTTTCCTGGACAGATGCAGGTGAACATAACTTGTTCTTTTGCTGTTCCCAAGTGTAGAAGTTGTTAACATAACCTCAAAAGTATGGGCATAAAGATAACCTGGGAAAATGCTCCTTTAGCAATAGTAGGGTATATTGCAGAAGGGGTGGTGTGTTTGGTTGTGGGGTTTTTTTTTGTCTCAGTTCAACTTCATGTATCTTCTTTTCTCCCTATTCCTGTGCTGGGCAGGCAAGATAAGAGGTAAAAATTTGAGAAGATTTAAAGCTGTGTAATAATAGTGCTTAAGACTGTACTGTCCTATTGGCTTTCCTGCTCATTCATGATATTGCATAGGAGAAGACACATGAGCATTTTTAAGTGAGGTCCTCAGTTGCCAAATCCTATCATCTGAAGAACAGAAATGGGCACTTTAGGGCCAAAACATTGAGAGTAGAAGTTGCTCGGGGTATTCTCATCTCCCTCTAAAACAACTTGAAGGTAGGACAGGAACACACACTAGTCAAGCAATAACGAGTGTCAGTTGCAGAGGAGCTCAGCAGGATGAGAATGGGTGTTGCTTTTTCCTCAGCATGCTGGAGATGATTCACCAGAAGGACAAATGTCTGTTCTCTGCTGTGACCTGAATTTGGACAAAGAGCATATGCATTGACCTGCAATAGGTGGTGATAATAGCTATTTATTGTTAGCAAAATAATGCCCTTTTTAATCCGATTTTTTAAAGGTGGTGGGTGTGTTGGTATTTTTAAGCTTTTTTTTTTTTCTTCAGCGCTGAACATGGTGTTGGCTGTTCCTAGATGAGCAGTAGATTTCCTGTTGGTGATGGCAGCTTTGTTAGTCACTTTATTTATGGATTTCTTCCTTTGCCTAGTCAAGCAAGTCAGAGGATATCTCTGGCTGTTTCTCTGGCTCGTAATCATTTAATCTGTTTATGGAAATAGAACTTTGTGTTTCTGCTCTTACATTTGGGTTTATTACTGGTAACCCATGATGCTAGTCTGGATGCAGGGATCTTCTCTGAGAAATGGGTAAGATTGAAAGGGGGAGCAGGGGAAATCATAATGATTCTCTATTCTAATCCCCTGAGTCAGGCAAGCCAGAGAATCCAATGTCCAGTCCAAAATTTCCTCTGAAACTCCTACACATCTCAGAAAGTGAGTTTAGGTTGACTGTAAGTGCTGGTGGCTCCGCCACAACCCTAGGCAAGATATTCCTGTAGTTAATTATCCTTTGGGTTTAATGATAATTTTAAAGCTTTGTTTCTAGTTTGAACTTGTCAAACTTCAGTGGTCAGCTACGGGATCTCATTGTGTCTTTGTTTTTTTTTTTCCCCAGCTCAAAGAGCCATCTGTTATCAAAAATCTTTCACATGTGCATAAGCATATATACTATTACCATCTCATTTCTTAAATTCTTGGTTAAATTAAGCATGATGAGCTTTCTTGTGATTTGAGGTATGATTTTTTAGGCCTTGGATACTTCTGTAGTTATTTCTTGCCTTCATCCCAAGTTTTCATCTAAGAATGCCAGAAGGTGACATAGCATGTCACCAACAGTCTGGCAGGTGCTGTGTACAGAAATATTTTCAGCTCCCTTTTTATATTTATCTCCTTGTAATTCGGAGGACTATTATACCGCTTAGCTGCAAACTTGAATGGAGCTCTCAAAATAACTGTCTACAATGATTTCCAAATTCTCTTCATTTTTTACTCTCTTAAGTATAACCAATGATCTCTATTCTTAGGTGAACAGTTCCATACGGCACCAGGAAAAAGCCCATTGTCCAAACAACTCACCACTCCATGCATTTGTTGTATAACATTTCCTTGATTATATTTATTGTTTTTCAAGAAAGAGGCTTGCTTATGCTTGTCATTTAACAAAAAGTCATTCTCATATGACTTCCAGTCATTCCTTACACCTTTATATATAACAGTTGCCTCCTACTTAGTTTTCTCTCTATTCAGGATGGGAAGTTGTCCCTTTTAAAGCACTATGTTATGTAGAACTGGTTTTTATCGACACATGGTGAATTAAATTAGTTTATAATCAACTAAACTTTAATTCTTGATTTCTAATAAAAATCTAATATACTTTTAGCCTTGCCTAGCTGCTGTGATTTTCTCGAAGAAGTTAATTGCTTGTATTTTTCAGAAACTTAAAAAATATTTTGTTGAGGAAAACTACTGGTATGCATTCCCTTCCTGGAGTCTTTCCTCTCACATCATATTCATGTTTGAAAGGGCTTTTCATTGCATTCCTTTCTGATTGAGCAGTTGACGGCAGATCTGTATTGACACTGAGACTGTAATGTGCCTGTTAATACATTGACCCATATCTGCTCATTTCATCTAGAGTAATCCCTTTAAAGCAGATAGTGGTGTTTTTATGATACCACGCAACTTGCTGGTCTCTTCTGTCTATCCCAATGCTTTTAAACATTGAAGTAATTTGAAAAGTTCTAGTAGGCTTCAGAAATCGTATTGAATCACACTTATTATCAGAAATGAATTTTTCTTGTTCTGTTCATTATCCAGGTTTCCACTATTGGCATAAAACCAACTGGTTTGTTTTCTTTGTGTCCCTTTACATTTTCATGTTTTAGTTTTGAATCTTACATTCAGGTAACGGTATCATATCACAACTTCTGAGTGTCCTCCCTAATAAGCACTAGTTGAAAGCCCTGCAGAGTATTCTAGTTTGATTGCTATCCAAAATGTTAGGCAGTCCCACTAGAGAGCGAGAAACTTCCAAGGTTTGTGGACTTAATTTGTGGAGTGGGACAAATAATCCACAGGATATCACTTACCTAGCCAGTGTTTAATCTCCTGTATCTTCTGCAATCTGTTTCTCTCATTTGGGCGTCAGGAAGGATTCCCAAGCAGACTGTCTCTCTCCTGTTTTCAGGGAGCTTTAATAACTTAATAAATATTACTGAGCGTGGCCCAGGTCTACTACTGTGTTGTATTCTGTGACAAACTGGGCATCCCTTCCTTGGTTTTTACTGTAGAAAACGGGCTTCTTTATTGCCATCACTTCATTCTTCAACTGAATAGGCAGTTACCTTGTCTGAAAGTGAGCGTACAACCCCTCTTCTCCTGTTCAGGATCAGTAGTTGCACATCCAAAGGGTTAATTTTTTTTTCATAGCAAATTATTGACTCTTCACTCTGTGGGGAAACCTGTCTTTGGACAGGATGCAGAAGGTGGTACAGCCTTTGCAGTAGCTGGTAGTTGGGTCACTGTTGGCTGTCATCGATGGCTATAGGGAGCTGTACCTTTGGAAAGAAATTCTGCATTCCCTCTTGCAAAATGTCTCAAAAATTGTCTCTGCCATTGGGTTTACCTCAGCTACTATAACTACAGCAAGGACAGCTATTCTAAGTGTAAGTGGAGTCAGTCTGGATACCATTTAATGATTCATGTCCTAGAAAAACATGGTTTTCCTGTTTCTATAGTAGAGACATTGTTTCTGGCCATCTGCTTAGAGCAGTGGGTTAGTGTTTGGGAAATGCTTGCAACTGAGGGCATCTCCTTTTTTTTTATTTTTTTAAAATCATCTAAATTTCTTTCAAACAGGCCAAAAAAAGCCCAATACAGAAAAAAACCCTCCAGGTCTGAAACTTTATTCTCATGTTTCTAGGCTAGAGATTAGGATGTAGTTGCACATCTATAATAATAATGGTGATAAAAAACAACCAAACACCAAACCTATGCTTCAAAGGGAATAATAAATCAATGGCTTACCCAATCTCTTTGCATGTGAAACATTAATTAGCATGTTTTCGTGAGAGTTTTATTTAACATGTGTGTGACTTCCTGAAAGTATACCAAAATATTATTCAAAACAAAGGTAATAAATATAGAGGTGGTACATAAAAACAGAATGAGAAACTTGTTTACTTTATAAATCAGTGTTCATATGTTAAAAATCACTCAAAGCACTTGGAAATCTGAAATTATTCCAACACGTGGAAATAAATTGGTCATAAACAATCTCCTGCAATATTAAAAAGTTTCAGACATACCTTAAAAAAAACCCCAAAACAACAAAACAACCAAAACAACAACACGATTGAAACTCCATAATCTCGCAAGTTCCTCAGGTGCTTCTTTTCCTGCCCCTCTCCCCAGGGTTTGTCATCTTGTGCTGTCAAGTGGGTCATAAGTCATAGCAGTGGTGGTTGTTTCTAGGTCAGACAGTTAACATGTTGGGAAGAGTAATTCTATAAGATGCCCAGAAATAGTATTTTACAGTAGGAAAGTACTGACTTGTTATGAATTACTGCATTAACTTCACACCACAGACTCATTTCACTGAACTGATGGTAGTGACATGCCAGTTTTACAGCTGATATGGTAATTCATCTCAGTATTGTTTGAACATAAGAGGAAGGGGAAGAGGAATTTTAGGTTACACATTTCCAAAGGTGGTAGGGGAGGGGACTGAACTGTCCTGGTAGTTACCATAGCTGTTCTGTTATCTTTATGGCTTATTATACATAAGGCACTTAAAATATTTGCACCATTTTAAAATGCTATTATACTAGTTCAAACTGCAAAAGCAGGCTAATCTGCTCTGTTTTTATTAGCATCATACTTCAGCATCTGAGCAAAGACATGCACTTTCAAAAAGGTAGACAGTTTTTTAACGAACAGGTTACCCTTGAAGACTTTTCCTACCACTCCTTGATTGTGCCTGTTAAAACAAAGGCAGGCAAAAAAGCAGTGGTAGGGAAGGGAGGCAGGCTTTTAAGAGAAAAAAAATGTATACATGTGCACATTGAGATCTTATAGATCACGTGATTTAAATGTTACAAAACTTCTAATAATCGATACAGGGGAAGTTGTTCTGTGGGCTGATGGTGACTAAAGTCTTTGTTTTCAATCCTTCCTAGAAATTAAGAAGCCACCAGTGGCCCCCAAACCAAAATTTGTGGTAGGACACAAGGCAACGCCTCCACCTGTTGCACCGAAGCCCGATGTTGTACTTTCTGGTGTTATACAAGCAGCAAGGAAAACCAAGCCAGCAATTGCACCGAAACCAAAGGTTCTCAAGAGTTCATCTGTTCCGGAAGTTAAACCTCTGTCATCTACACGAAAAAGCACAAAAAGCTTTGAGGAGCACAGGGGAGATTCTTCTCAAACGCTAGACCACTTGAACTATAAAAATGAAGCCTTGGAAGGGAGTACTGGTAACACAGCGTACATTCTGCCAATGTCATCTTGCAAATTTGAATGCCTTCGTAAGCTTGGAAATGGGGATAACACCTGTAAAACGCAGATCATTTTTGAACGCTTTGAAAACTTAGAGAACATCAAAGTTGGTGAAAAAACCGCGCTAGCTCTGGGGGACAGTCACAGTGAAAAACTGTCAAATAGAAATCAGGTGGTTTTGAAAGCCAGCATTTTGGAAGAGAAACTGAAGGATGTTCTAACTCATAGTGTGTTTCCTAACAGCAGTCCTGTGAGGCACAGGTATGCAGACAAACTTGACAAAGGGGATGGCAGCAGTTCCAAGAACAATGTTAAAATAGAGTTTATGGAACTTGTACAGTCTTCGTCGTCTTCTGAGGTAGCTAAAGGGAAGCCACAAAGTACTGACAATAAGCTCACTGCTGATGAGTTTCAGATGTCTGAAGTTTGTCCTAGTTTGACTGAAAATAACCACAGTTGCTCTTGCCCATTGGACCAAGAAATCCTCGAAAATGAAAATTTAAGTAGCAGTAGTACGTTTTTGGGTGAAATAGGTATGAAATCAGATCCTGATAAAGCCTCTTCTGAAACATCTTCAGTCCTGAGCTCAAAAGTGCTTCCTATCCCTAAGCCAAGAAAACCACGTGCTGCATGTCTAGTCCGTCAGGATGGCATAGACACCACAGGAGAGGGAACAAAGGAACCATCTAATTCGGAGAAAGATTCCTTCGGGCTTGTGGATCAAAGCTTTAAAAAGCCAGCAAAAATTAATATCCTTGGTCAAAGTGTTTGTTATAACAATAATACAGAAGTGCTTCATCCTGAAAAATGTGAGATAACTCAAAGCAATGTGGACAAAGTGCATCAGGTGAAGGAACCTGCTATGGAAGAGTCAACTTCACAAAATCTTTTGCCTCAGTTGTCACATAAAACTTCTGATTTGGTGGAAAGTGTTGAATGTTCTTTAGATGCAGACCATAACTTAGTAAACTCCATGGATGAGATGACAGATAATGCCAGTATGCTAGATGCTGTGGACAGAAGGACTAACTTTGTCAGGTGTGATGCTTTGTCCATGAGTTTGCCAAAGCAACTCAAATTAACCAGCAGTCAGCACTCATTTGCTTCCAATAGTCTCCATGTTTCCCCACAAAAATTGGAAGATAAAGAAGTTAAAATAAAGGATGAAAGTTCTCCAAAAATCGTTCCTAAGAAACCACAGAGGCACAGCCTTCCAGCTGCTGGCCGGCTGAAAAAAGCTGCATCAGCAGAGCTTGTGGAGAAAAGTTCTTACGCCTCCAGTGAGGACAAATCAAACAGCGTTCTGGAAGGATCTCACTTCACACATCCACCAGCCAAGGAGCAAAGCACACTGTCATCCTGTGACATACCCAAACGTTCTTCTGAGAAACCTGTCTGGAAGTTACCTCATCCTATTCTTCCATTTTCAGGAAATTCTGAATCATTAAAAACTGCTAACGTTGCTACTGGCTTCAACCACTTGACTGTTGTGACGAAGCCTAGGGCCAAATCTCTCTCTTCTGTGGACATGGAAAGGACAGACAAGCCTTGCAAAGACCATCAGAAGAAGAATAGTTTGAAAAAGTTTCTCAACATGAAACTGTCTGTTTGCTTAATGAAAAGTGACTTCCAAAAATTCCTTTCTAAAGGCAGCCAGTCAATGGATAGTGCTATTGCCAACCTTTCCACCGGAGATGGGTGTGGAAATGGTAACAACCGGAATATAGCATCTGTAGGCAGTGAAAGGAAAACTAAATCTGCCAAGGTGCATTCCATAGAAATAAGTAGTCCGGCATTACAGAAGAAGAGGCAGAGAAATAGAAGTCAACCTGAGATGCGAAATAACCAAAGGCTGGAGTCTTTAGACGGGCATGTACTTTTGGGAGAGAATTTGTCACAAATGCATTTCAATTCTGTAACTAGCAGTTGTGCTCCAGAGTATGAGAATGTGCGTCACTATGAGGAAATACCCGAGTATGAGAACTTGCCTTTTGCTATGGGTGCTGGGAGAAATCTCTGTTTTGAATGGCAGAACTCCAGCAGCGTGGAAGACCAGAGCCCTGGCTTCTATGAGGTTGAGGACCCTTGTGAAGCTACTAGCAGGCGCTTGAGACTTGGCAGGTAAAATAAAGACAAAAGGGAAGTTAAACAGCTCCATTGTAACTCTGTTGGTTGTAAACATGTTTAGATGATGACTTGAGAGGCTGTACCCCTTTTGTTAAATGTCAGCAGGTGTATATCTTTCTATATGCTTTTGCTGTTTTGAAAGCTGTTTGCACTTGGTAAAGAGTCAAGAGGAAAAGTAAGCTAGTTATTCCTTGTATGTGATCAAAATCTGGGGAACTAAGGTATGTGCTTTTCCAAATTTAATTAAAGCAAATCAGATACCAAAGTCTCAGGATGAACTTGAATAAGCGTCCATAGAGTGCATAGTTGCTAGGTTTGTAGGGGGAATGAATATATTTTTAGATCAGCTGATAAAAGCTGGGAAAAGCAGGCAAGCTTTTGGGTATGCAAATTCTTATCAGGTCTCGAAAGCTTTTTGGATATAACAAAAGATATGGCCTCTCCCTGAATATAGTGAATCTCCTGTATCTCCCTGTGCTCCCAGCGAAGGTAGTAGTGGTGCACGAGTTCTGTGACTCACACAGAATATTACTGAAAGACAGGGTCTAGTGACTCTGCAGGTTGCTGCTGTGTTTTATTGTCTCAGGAGGTGGTGGAGACAGACGATATCGGCAGATTCAAAAAGGGACTGGACCGATTCATAGGTATGTCCAAAACAGATGCTAAATGGAATAGGCAAGAACAGATCTTTAGTATCTGTAGTACTGTGACTGGATGCTGGGAAGAGGAATGGGCCACAGAGTGGCCAGGCTCGTATGTTCGCCCTAAGTAGCATCACTTATTGTGTCTGTCAGTGTGGTACCAGGTGAAGCATTGTTTTGACCCAATACGGTATTGTTTAACTTCTTAACTTCAGCTAATCAGTTGGTCTTACAGATCCTAAAGATTTATCTCAAACCAGCAATAAGGATTTCAATGAAATATGCAGCCTGTATATTGCACAGTCCTGAGCAAACTTCTTTATACTGTTGAGAATTTATGCGTAATGGCAAGAATAAATGAGCTAGCTTATAGGTAGTCGCATTTAACTTCATTTTTCACCGAGAGTTAGTAAGCCTCATTTCATTTTGCATGTGTGTAGCAAACATGCTCCAAAGAATCTGAGAGCTGGCCATTCTTTAGGGGAGCGTGTCCTTTTGTATAGGTGGAAACAAATATGTTAAGTGGCATCCCATGTTAATAGTTGTTTATAGAGTTCATATTCTCAACATTGGACTGTTTGATGGAAAGCATGAAGCCTTATCATGGTTATGGGCTCAGTATTGGTATATTTATTCATGCGGTGGTTGAGTATTTTTTCTTGTTTACAGTAGAGTGATGCTTGGTTTTGTCTTTGGTATACTTTAAGTTCCTCACTGAGTTTATGCTTTTTGTTTAAATCTAATCTATGGGTATCTTTCGGGGCTTTTGACCACACTCTTGGTATTCCCTTAATTTGGTTTACCTAAAAAGGGTGAGACCAAACTTAGATAAGGATATATTTTATGTGTTTATGTGAGCTACTTTGGTTTGTATTGTGGTTCTGGATCCAGGTGAATGTTTGTCTTTGCTTTAGGAAAAGAAAAGGACAGTTTTGCTGTATGGAGCATGGTAGAACTGAGACTGCAGTTGCTCTTTGAGTGAAATTCCATAGTTTTCTTACCTGGCTGAGTGTCTGAGATTTAGAGTTACTCCCTCTCCCTACAAACCTTCCCCAGTACCAATGGTGATTTAAAGGTTTAAGTGATCTTTTGCACCCTGGCACACCGCACCCTGGCACATCCGCACAGCTGCTGCCTGAGCTGGATGTTCTTGAGGTAATTGGGTTTGTGTTGCATTTTTCTTTGAAAAGCACACATAGAAAACCATAACCAGAGCCCTTAATATAAGTGTTTATTTAAAACTAAGTTATGTAGTCAAACTACCTTAGGAAACTGTTAATGCATGCAGTTACTTCAGTAGATCTCGGGGAACAAAGAAATCCCTGGGGGAAAAAAGGGGACACAATGGGGCAGTGGTCTCCTGATGCTAGAAGAGGGAGGTACAGGTATTCATTTTGGCCCTGGCTTGGGAGGTGTAAGGGTCCTTGCCCGGATGGAGCCAGACAGACAGCTTCTCCAGTTTTCCCATCCGTTGTTATCTCAAATCCTTTGAAGCTTCTTTATCAATGTCGTCTTACCTTTTCTGCATAGTTCTTTAAGAGCCTTTTTAATCATTTCCCGGGCCAGATGGTATTATAAAACCGGTTAGAGAAACAGTGCTGATGTTATTGAAATAATTACTGCTCGCGTTTTCCCCAGCCTGTCAGAACATGCACTTAGCTCTTTTTCATAGATCATGGCACATAAAACTCCTGTAATGCACTGCTAATGGAGATCTCAAAGCAAATTATCTTATGATTAAAGCCAATGTACAAATGAGATTGTTCTTCTGAGAAATTAATAGACCGATTGCCTACACTTCTAGTCATAATAGCACATATGCAGTATATTAAGTCTGAATGCCAGGCTTGCCATTACCAGGAGAGTTCGGTGGTGTCTTTACCCCACATTACATTTCTTTCTGGAGGAGGAAATAAAATTTTCATAATGTACCCAGTGCTTCGTGGTTACTGAGAAATTTCCTCCTGATCCCATCCGGTAAAACCAGTATGCGTTAATGGAGAATGGTAATACCTTCTAATGCTCCTATCCTAACTTCATGTGTCTTACTAAATTCAGATATGTTTTGTTTGCTTGGGCCTTCCCACAGGGATTTACATGCAAGTGGCAGTTCCAGGTAGTTAATGGTGGGTATCAGTTGTCACTTACCACTTGATTTTTGAGTTATTGGATGTCAGCCTCCCTTCTACGGAAGGTGAGCTTGGCCTTGAAAGGAAGAGAACCAGAGTCCTGATACGGTATGTGAACCACTGAGGTGGGACGGGTGCTGCTGATGGGACACTGATGGGTTTTGCTTGTGTTAAGTAGTTCAGGGGAATATTCTCAATAAAGAAAGTAATGACAATACCTTGGGAGCAGATAATCCATGTTTTGTTTCCACAATAGAAAAAAAAAAAAATCTCTTTATATGTTTTTTTAAGGATTGTTTATTTTGTCCTAGTCTACCTGTTTGACTACCAATTTAAAATGGATAATTAAGATGAATGTGTTATGCTGTTAAATGTAAAAAGTTTTAAATATCATTATCCAGTTGCAGATAACAACAGGAAAAGCAGCTATTTGGGTTTGGTTTTTTGAGAAATGAATGATTTAGGCCTGAAAAGTGAGGTGAAAAGTCAGTGCTGCTGGTACCGCTGCAATTCATTTTAATGTTGTCAGAGACCAGTAGTTTTAACAGTTCTGTTTTGAAGTAACACCATTATTCTTTTTTTAAAACCTCCTAATGAAAGAGAAATGTTTATGCATTGGTTATCCTCTTTTTAGTGACAAACCTTTATTCTGAGGAGGACAGCAAAATCTTCCTTAAAACTAAAAGTAAAATTGAGTGTACATTTGTCCAGTAAACTAAAGATGCAAAGGAACAATGAACATGCCTTGGAACATCTGTTATGCTGCAGAAAACAGAAACTTAAACTTCTCTGAATCTTGTGGTCTTCCTTTTGGTATTTGTTACGTTGTTCTAGGCAAGAGAATTGTACTTCAGGTTGAATGAGTCTGCTCCTTCACCAAATAGCATACTGTATTTACTGGCTACTTTTGACAGTGTTCCTTCAAGATGTTGGAAATGTACATCACTGCTAACTGATTTTGATGAAATTTATAGCTGTGTCGTGTTTCCGGCTAGGATTTTTCTTCAGAAAGGGCTAGGGGGGAGTACCATGTGACAACAGTCCTTTGAGATCTTAATGTTGGTTTAATTAAATGCTGCTTCCTATTTTTCCCACCCCTGCTGATTTAGAATAATCCATTGGTTTTCCAGAAATAAGCGTCTTGATGTAAAATACAAGTTTAGTCTTCCGGACTAAATTCTGCTTTGGTGACTGAGTCCCCAGAGGTCAATTAAGTGTCTATGAAAGCCTTCCTGGAATATTGAATTTAGTATTGAAATCTGTGTGGTTAAGCACTTTGCTTTGATATATATTCCTCTTTGATGTACTGAACTTTGTCAGCGTTGAAACATGTTTCTGGTGGGTAGTATTGCACCAGATAAATGTGGTGGTGTTTAGGGATTGGCTGCATTAGGGAAGGGGTTTTTTTGCAATTGCAAAATTCCCATTCAAAAACACAAGAGAAACACTAATAAAATACTGCAGGGTCTAAATAGCATTTAAAACCAGTTTTCAAACACTTATGCTGAGATTTGAATGCACGAAATACATTTTAGGTATTGAAAGTGTTATATATTAAACCCCACATTTTCTTTCTTACTGAATTTTATTGAAGAATATAACTTCCTGATAGGTAGAGGTCAGATATGTAGACTTTTTGGATTTCATCTGCTTCTTAAATATAATAATGAATTAGTTTCTGATCTGAAGAAGGCAGGTTCCTTTTCCTCCATCAGCTCTGCAGTCCTGTCTTGTCTTCCCGTCTCCTGCTCTGCTTCTAGCTGGCTTCTGCCACCCTTAGTTGTACGATAAATTCTTTCTTTGCAATTGTACCTTGGGTTTTAATGGAATAGCTTTGATAATATGCTATTTAGGTTTCCTATCAGGCTTCATTATCTGCGGTCGTGTGTTATCACTGGCTTTCTTTTTGTATTCCGCTTCCTCAAGCCTGCCTTTTTCTTTTCCTTTCCCTACCTCGCTTTCTCATTTACGTGTTATGCAGCTGGTAGTCTTCTGCCAACTCCGAGGGCTTGTCAGTAAGGAGTGAGTCAGATGGCTCAGATCTCCGCTTCCCGTCCCCTGCGAGGCTGGATGCAAAGCCTATCTGGCAGTCCCGGCTCTGAGGCTCGGGAGCGGGGAATGGACAAAGTAATTCTTGGCTAGCGAACATAAGGAATATGCCGTCTTGATGACTTCTCATGTTTTGCCTTTACGGACTATGAAGCAACAAATTCTGTAATGAAGTTAGGGGTGTCTAATCAGAGTCCAAATCAGTGAGAAATGGGGATATTGGTGAGAAGGGGTAGTACTGTTGCTTGGGAATATTGATATTCTGACACAAGGACTTTGGGAAGGAATTGGGAGCATGCGGATGGTGGGACTCTCCTCCTGGGCTGTACACTGCTCTCTGAGCTCCTTTTTTTCCCTGAGGGTTAGTCAAATCACTGACCTTGCGTCTGGAATTATTCTGCGTCAGTTAATTATTTTGTACTACTAGGGTAGCATATGAAACTACATGAAAGACATGCAGTGAATTTTTTTGCTCTGGAAAGCATATGGGGTGTTTTGCGTTTTCTTTCCTTGCTAGAAACTTTATGCAAGTCAGTGTCTCTGGTCTGCTTTTCCAGTAAGAGAAGGAGTTTTCCTTAGTAAAAGGGGTGGCTTTTGGTCATACAGCTTTACAGTTTAGCCTGCTGTACAACTTGAAATAAAATGCATGTATTATATGAAGAAGATAGGCTGGGAGAAGTATGCCAATCCCCCCCCCCCCTTTTTTTTTAAAATCAGAATGAATAAGAAGTTTCTTGCTTTAAAAGAATCTTGACACGTTCTCATCCAAATGTATTTGAGATGTGCTGATTTCATCTGTTTTGATGTTGGGAAAGATTCTGAGGTCCTATGCTCTCCCTCTCCAATGAGGGAGAGAAAGGAGTTTGAGAACTGCATTTTTCCAATACCAAGTCCATTAGTGTACAATCCAGTCTTGAAAAGGTTTGAAAGGTCTTACGAAATGAAAACAATTGTGAAGATCTCCAAGATTGTCATGAAAGAGAATTTTTGTCTTTGGTATTTCTTTCATCCCCGTTTTCAAGGGCTCCCTGTTGATTTTGGTAAAAGGTGGGTGGGTTGGGTGGGTGAAGCAGGTTGGCGTGGACACAGCACGTAAGGAAACTTTTGACCAAGTTGGAGGTGCAGTAATGAAAGACTTCTAATTTATTGGATGGTATTACAAGTGCTACATAAAAATAGATGTGGTTTAAGTTCTTGATGTTATCTTTTTACTGAGTGTAATTGTGGCCAGGTGTGTGTGTGGGTACAAGAAAGAGCAAGCCGATGGTGGCAGTGGCGGCGAGGCGGGCGCTGCTGGGATGTGGTGCCGGGCTGCTGGGTGAACCTCTCTGCCTCTCCTCAAAAGGTTTGGTGGTTACTCTTGTCACAGTCCTCTGCAGTCTAGAAAATTGCATCACATTAACCTTGGAGCATGTGAACTCCGTACGCATTAAAAGAGCCATTTTGAGGGTAAACTGTGCTATCCTTTGTTTCTCACCATAGAAGTGCTCACCACAGATGGCAAAAATGTCCTAACTGTGCTGTTCCCATCGATTCCCCTGGTACAATACAAGGATGTCCTCGTCCTTCCTCCCGGTGACGTCACTTCAGCTCAGCGAGTCAGCTCTTGCCTTCAGCCGAAGGGTGGTTTAGTGTGATGAGGGGCAGCCTGAAGAAAGCAAAGCAGCGCGTAAAATCCCCGCGTCCTTTAGCCTGCTTCCTAACCCCTCTGTTTATGGAGAACAGGAACTCAGGTGTCACGCACTTTCATAAATTAATCTCCAATGCTTTATCTTTTTCTTTCCTCTTTTATTCTATGTTTGTGCTTTTCCTAATTTTGGCGTTCTTAGTATGTATTTCCTTTTCCTCAAGATGGGGGAAGCCAAGTTAAGTTGCATATTTGTCGCTAGATGTTGGCCTTTCTTCCCCGCCTCCAACACGCACACTCTGTCTCCAGTTGCCAACCGTGGTATAAATTGCAGGTTAACAAAATGTAGCTCCAGAGTCTATCTCGGATCTAGAATGGAGAATCAAATGTGACATGAGAATTGATGAAAGACCCATTTATATGCTCAGCAACAGCCTTTTCCTGTGGGTTATTTTCAGCGTTGGCTCAGGAAGTGTGCTTGTGAAACTCCATGGTACTCTGGTTTGTATGGTGATATTTTAACTGCAACAAGGGCTAATGTGATTGTATATGTAACAGTAAGATTTTGGGAGGCATAAAATAAATGTTGGGAAAGAAAGCGATCAAAATATTAACTTTAGTTTTTATTTAAATGCCAACAGTGATATTAATATGCCTCATTTACCCAACATTTATATTTGATCCAGTTAAAGATGTTTTAACGAATAGGCTTATAAAACTGTGCAGCTATGTTGTTTCAATGCACTGGACAAAATTTAGGAATGCAGGTTTTATTTTAGATGCTAGAATCCAAGAAGTTTCTTTTAAAAATATTAAGTTTACGTAAGTTTTAATTTTTCTTTAAAATATCTTTGCACTTATGAAAAACAGCTCCATTCAGGCAGAAGTGGACTAAAAATATATCTAAGATGCATGTAAATAAATAAAAGGAGTTTTTAATCAAAACTGCCACTTTGATAGGTACAACCTGAGCCTTATGGCCTAGTGATTTCAACTGTACAGAGTTCGGTTGATTTTTCTGTTTTGTTTTGTTTTTTCCCAGTGGTGTTCCTGGGGGTTGGATGTTCTGTATTGATTTTGAGATGAGCTGAAAACTTTAGAAAAGGTGTCTGAATCCCATTCTTCTTCTAATCTGTGCAAAAGATTAGGGGAAGAGAGAGCTCAAGTCCAATCTTGCAAGCAGCTCAATTATTCTTTGCAGCTAGCCTGTGTTGGTCTCAATCAAACTATTTCATTCTCTGTTTTCCAGCAGACTATCCAGGAAGCTGTGTCAGCTCCCATGCATGCAGGCAGTTGTGTGTTTAAGAGTTAAGTCACTCCATGTTTATTTTAGATCTAAGTCACTACCTTTTGAGTACTCTGCTGCTTAGCTCTCTTTTGTCATCTTCTAGGTGCCTGACATGTAAAAAATGGAGGGCAATAGGTTGTGTGTTATTTCTAAATTGAATGAGCAACTTGTATCAGGTATTACCCCTGATTTCAGGGATAAAGTCACCCCAAAATCATAAAAATAATGATGAGTCAATACAGGAGATATTTAGGGCCTTGCATTAACTCTGCTTTTAGTGGAGCGGAAGTAGTTATACTTTGGAATGTTATGGTAGCACTGGCAAGGTAAAATCAATTTTGTTTGACATGGCTGTTAATAGGAGATTTTGTTCTCCCTTGGTCTAAGTTTCCCGTTTCCTATTTGATGTGTTCAGTTGGAAATTTTGTCACATTTTCATTATAGTTTTCTAGAAGTCTCTTCTGTGGGTGCTGGAGTTGTGTTGTGGTTTTTCTTTTTCATGTGTGTGACTGGAAAGTAAAGTGTTACTTGTCTTCTGATCCCGCTGTCCTTTCCCAATAAACTTTTTCCCGCTAGGAGCTGTTTTGTGCATTGAGAGAAGTTAGAATAGCAGGTCCTGATTGTAAATGAGTGCTGTATTTTGGTGGTCCAGTTTTATATTGTTTATCACTTCCATGCCAGGAGTTTTTTCCAAAGGTCTTGGGCAATGAGCTTTGCAGCTCTCCCTGTGAAATGAGAATTAATTATAAGGGAAGGCAAAAAGCTGTAAATTCTGCAGAGGCTTCCCTCTCTACCTACCCTGGGAGGCAGGTAACTCCTCGCAGCTTTGGATGGTGATGGGAAGAACCGATGCAGTGATTCCTTCCCCATGTACAAGCCTCCAGGCAAGGGTTTAAATCCCTGGGTTTTGCTGCGGTGTTTCACTTGCCAGTACCAACACTGGAGACTGTCCCCTTATATCCTCTTGGATTATATTCTGCTACACTGGCATAATCTGGTTTTGGCACTTTTGCTGGGGCCATCCCAGCGGAGGCAGGCAGGGCGATGGGACCGTCTGTCCTGCAACACGATGGCAGCTGTGTCGCGCTGCTCGGGAGCTGAACTGACCCACTGTGGGTTTTCTTGGAGACTTTTAAAACTGAGACCTCTCTTTTTTTTAAATGCAGCTTTTCTATGGCGGGTGTGGAAACATCTGAAGCATGCGCGTGTGTTTATGTTGAACTTTCCAAGGAACTGAGGAATTGTCAACAAATGGTCTTGCTGAAGATCGCTCCTGTGAGCGTGGGAGGCTGCCTGCGGCGAGAGCGGTCCTTGGGTGCCTCTGGCCGCAGGAGCTCGTGCCTTCAAATCACAGCTAAATATGGAGATAATCTGAGAGCTGTTTGCACCTTTTTCAAACTGTGCTTTTTAAAACCATGCAACAAAGTATGAGCATGACTGTATTGGTCATGGTGTGCCTGAAGGAGGGTGACTGACAGAATGGATTGCTTAAAAAAAGATACAAAACTTATTAAGTGTGAAACACGTATCACAAATGCCTTGCTTATTTTTTGCTTAGAATGCGAGTCAGATTTATTTTTTTTCTTCGTGTTGAGGAAAGAAATAAGTGCTGTCTTGGCCCAATGATAAGAAATGCTGAACTAAATGCTGCTGGCTGCAAATGCTAGGATAACTTGGTTCCAGCAAGTCAGGTGTTGCAGTTTGCAACATGCTCAGCCAAGTATAGAATGAGCTGCCAGTAGCATGATCTAACAGGCTAAATGCGACGGCAGCTCTCGGCAGTGTTTGTGATATCCTCCTTGCCCAGAAAACCCAGGTGTGAGCAGGGAGTGCCAGAGGTAAAGACCGGGACAAAGAGGGTAGTTCCTGGAGTTTCTCTTGGCAGGAGCAACCTCCTGATGTTCCCATCTGGCCTCTCTCTGCAGCCAGCCCTTTGTCTGGGAGGCAGCAGACAGCTTTCAAAGTACGAGAGGCTCTGAACCAAAATCCATTTCAAATAGTTTGTCTTGAGCTTCTCTTTTGACAGTGTATCACTGTCGTCAAGGGTTCTGACTTCCTAGCAAAAACGTAGATGCTTATGCATGTATACAGTACATAGGACACTGTTTAAAATAATTGTTTCAATTCTTGAAGTCTTTAAACTGCAATTCAAACAAAGTAACCTGACGTGCACAAAATATTTTTGAGTTGCTCAGCTGGGTGCAGGTTGTTTCTGTTTTGTAGCTGTGATACTTGAGGAGTGTTTATGTTTGTAATTGTGTCCTTGGAGTTCCTTAACCAGCCCACAGAGAATATAGCACAACAGATACAAGGGATGCAAATAATCATGGATTCATTGGTCTAGGTTTTTTGCATCTTGTTTTGTGGTGCTTTTTTTTTTAAGACTGTTGTAGAGGTCTGTTTCATTCCTCAGCCGTGCCACTTATGGAAGGATAGCTTGCAGAAGGAACTAAGGAACCTCATAGGTGTGATCTGTTCAGGCAATCTTGAAAAATATAAATAAAAGGGAGATTGAGATTAACTGCCTGCCATGTTCCTTAGCATCAGACCAATAAAAGCTCCTGGTCTGTTGCCTTTTTTGTTGTTATTAGTCCTAATAATACGAAGGACTTACTAAAATCATTGAGTTTTCACTGCAGAAGAACGAATGGCATAACTTTTAATGCTATCATGTAAAATCTTACTTGAGAGGACACCTTGTTATCTCGCTCTCTCGCTGTGAAAAAGCACCATTTTTGGCAGAGAAGTTGAAACCCAAGCAGCTTGGCTGCAAGAAGGCAACCAGTCCCCAGTGCTGGCAGCCAAGCCAGCACCACGAGAGCCACAGCGGTATCTGCCAGCCTTTCTCACACTGTCCATTATACCTAGAGAGGAGAGACGTGATCTCAGCTTCAGCTCTTTCCATCTGTCCGTCTGCCATTAAACCAGAGAGGTGACTGATGCTGTAGGAATAGCTCAGATAAGTAAGCCCACCTGGTCCAGGCTGCATTTCATCCTTGTTTGCTGCTTAATGGTCCGGTATGCCTGAAGGAGAAATGAAAAGGAGGGGGACATGAAGAGGATGATGAGGGAGGTAATTTTTTAGCTATAATGGTAGAGAGTCACCATTGTTCAGAGAATCTGAAGTTTAGATCATGAGGTAAATATGATGGGTTAGGGTCCAGGTGCATCTAGTGTGATACGAAGTTCATCTTTACGCTTTCCAGGCTGGTTTGTGAGAGGAAATGTGTGCTGATGTTGGCTTCTTCAGGAGGGTTTTGGAGCTGAGGTATTGCAGCAAAATGTAACTCATTTAAAAAGTACATTAATTGATGCCTTGCTGGTCATTAATCCCGTCATTTCTTAAAACTTCCATAGGAGCTCACTAGTGAGCTTGGTTAGTATTCATTATTATCTTTGTGCTTTGCCAAGTATGCTTGCTTTCTAGAACTGATTTCCTTTTTTTCCAAAAACCTGCAGTAAATAAATATTAGGTAAAGACATCAAACTGTCTTAAATAAAAAGTATTAAATTAAAGCAAAAGGAAGTTCACTAAACAAAATCAAGCAATTATTAACCAAGCAATAATTTCACTTTTGCTTTGCCTTTCCAAGAGCATCTTCTGTTGTCTTGAGCACCCAGATCAGATAATTGCTTCCTAAATTGTTTTGGGATCTTAACTTGATTTCTATATTTACAGCCCGCCCTTCTACCTTGGAAAAGAGATTCTGAATTTAGATAGGACCTAACAGAAAAGATGCTATAGAACAGTTTTTCTTTTTTTTCTTTTTTTTTTTTCTTTAAGTCTCTTATCCTTGGGGTTTTCCAGAAGCGTACAACTAGGATCCATTGAGGGAATCAGTCAGTGAGACATGCTGCCTTACCTACAGCTATTACAAGTACAAGGCGCTGTGGAAAAATAGAACAGCCTTATCAGCTATTGCCTCCATAGAGAGCCAGTGTACTTTTAGGTCTTAAAAAAGCAGCTGAACGTGCCTTAATTATTGAAACTAATTGCAGGGACTGGTGATATTAAAAACTGAAATGGATGGACAGCAATAGTACTTGTTGCCTCTGGAGGAAAGGGAGATGCAAGCAGCTGTGAAAGGATAGCAAAATGCTGTAACAATACAAAAAGGATTTGAGATCAAGTGTTATAATAGGGTATGTTTATTGGCTCTCTGATGTTTTGGTGCCATTTTTCAGTTGAGCAGGAACTTAAGTTTGTGTGACTTTGCCTGTATGTTGAAGGCTTTCTTTAAAAATAAACAAACAAAAACACCCACAAAAAACTACAGTTAAATACTGGAGGAAGAGACAGAACAAGGATAAAGATGCTGGGACACTCCTACAAAAAGCAGAGTAGAATGGATGCTCCTTTTAAAATAAGGAAAGGATGCGAAAAGAACAATTTAGCAGTGTGTAGGGTACAAGGTTCTGTTCATTCAGCATTCCTACATATTTTTGATTACTTACTGGAAGTAGAAGCAGCATCTAAATATAATGAAGATCACAAGGAAATGTGTGTAAAGCAGCAGCGTGGATGAATCTATTTTAACGAATGCTTTGGAGCTGTGGAAACTTGCTTTTTTAGTAGTTATGATGATCCTAACACTTGAAGTAATTCCAATATATTATAAAATACTTAATGTTGGGGCATTCCGTGGCAGAGAATCTCTCTGAATCATCTCAGTCAAGCTAAAATACTATTTGCCTTCTAAATGAATTGGGAACTGAGACTGAAATGGTAATTGTGACTTCAGGCTATAGTGTCCTATGCAGTCTCTGAATCAACAGTTTCTGAAAATGAAGCCTCAGGTGTATTTGAAGCTTCTATAATAATACAAATAAGCTCGTCTGAACTAGTCTTGGTCATCTCTTGAAGACAAGGAGAGGTTTTTATGCTGATTACGATTTTTTTTTTGGCTGTAATAGCTTGATGGCAGTTCTTAAGTTTTGACAGTGTATCTTGCTGTTATGTCTTACTAGGATCAGCATGTTTTGTTTCATTAATATTTTACTGTTGCCTTAGGAAAATACAGCACGATGTATATGCTTCATCCCATAAACTGCTCATTCCAAGGCAAACTAATGATCCCTTCATTTTACATGTCAAATAAAAAAGCCCCACATCTATATTTAGATAACTTGCTCACAAGATACGGCAAGATATTCTTACTCAGTGGGCAGCACGGTGAGTTGGCAGTGATGGTGTTTCACATGACTGATAATGCAGAAGTTTCTCTTGGTAGTGCTGTGGGTAGGACAAAGAATCGTGATGAAGAGGGAACAAGATAGAGATAGTTCACAGTATCCCCAAAATACCTATCAGAAGAGCTACTTAAAAATAACCATTACTGCACGCTTTTGGTATTTTGGAAAAAAAGAATTGAAATGCGGTAGAAAAGATTGTGTTTATTTAAAGATTTACTACTATTTCGAAACTCATTTAAAGGCTACAGGGGATTTCACTTCTTCCAGAGGTAACTTCAACAGAATTATATATACACTTACGTTACAGATGACTTCAGAGGTAAAAGTACAGAAAGAGTAATCAGTAAATCCAAAACTGCTTTCTGTTTCGACAGAAAAGCCATAGTATTTATGATGAAAGGTTAAAGTGTAAGGTACAAGGAGAGTCACATGTTCTGCAGCACATGGCTGATAAAGGCAGATCAACACAGTGACTTTGTGCCCATCTCCTCTGAAGAAGAGGACACAACTGCAGATACCACAAGGAGTACATCTACCCATGGCTCCAGTATTGCATCCTATCGCTGAACTGGCGGCTTGTTTGGTTCTAGAAAATGGCCGGGTGTGAAATGACTTTTGGTCATTAAGCATCTAATCTGCTGTGTTTTTTCTTTAAAAAACAAAGAAAGAAGAAGAAAAAGAACAGCCAAAACGCCACCAAAAAAACCTCAACAAAATGTATCAGGTGGAAGAACCTGAGAGCTGTGTGAGGCTGTGAGCTGAGCAAATACAGGATAAAGATGTGTAGGGATTAGTCTGAGGTGCTTTGACTGGTGGGGCAGATACTGTAGGCAAGATTTGGTAGATGGTTCCCTCAGCTCTCATAGTTTCCTTTACATGAGTAGTAGGTGCATACACGCCACAAAGGCAAGAAAAGGAGCTTACTGCTTAAACATTGTTGTGATTCACAGGAAGAAAAAAAAAAGTATAAGGTGAGTGGTTCTCATTTGTGGACACTTACTAAACATCGTAAATCATCAGTATTTAATTATTAAAATTTTTTAGTAGGCTTTTAACTGAAACTTTCTATTAGATACGCTAATTAATCTTTCATTTAGAAAATTCTTCACCCAACACAGGCTGACTAGTTTGATCTTCATCCTTCAGTGGTGATGGGGTTATGTTTGCGCAAGCAGAATACAGCCTCACCTAGAAATACACTTGTTTCTGACTTCCAAAAGGGCAGATTTTCTAAAACTTTTAAGGATTGGCACAGTTGCCCTGAAAAGTTTAGGTGGAAAATAATAGCAAAATCTGGGAGTGGGTATCCTGTAAAATATGCTTAGGCGAAAGAACTGTGATTTCAGAAGTGTGAAAATAATGTTTTCAATTAAAGCAGCAATTAAAACAAATATTAAGGATAGGAAAAAGGGCAATAAAATGTCCATTAACAAAAGTAAAATTTAATGAATAAGGGAATAAAAAGTGAATTCCAGTGTGGTTAGAGATAAAGCGCTTAATACATTTTGCAATGTGAAAAAAAATCCCAAATGAGATGTAGATTCAGTAACAGATGTGAATGGTAAAACTGAGTAATATAGTAAAGGAAGGAATAGCAGTAGTTATTTCTGTTGCAGGTTTTGACTAAAGCAGGGGGATAAATCTGCCTCATGTAATGCTACAGATGTAATAAAGATGTTGCCATCTCATATCCTTTTATTTTATAGATGACGATCTGCTAAAATAAACATTCTCAGGCCAACAGGTCATTTGACTGTGAATTAGATAGACTAGACAAGGAGTTCTCTGAATTGCTGAAGTTCACAAGTAACTGCAGAAGTCTTAGCATCCTGCTAGTGTGGTTCCAGGGAAAGCTCCAGTGAAAAGTCACTTTTTTGCCTTCCTGAAGCTTGTGGAGGCTCTGTGGGAACCATCCCTGTTGTCTCCAGGGGCTGTTCTCTTCCAGTGTGAAGTTCATCATTTCCAAACTGAAATAAATGAATGTCTCTCTGCACCCTGGGTGCTGCAGTCTCGGCTCAGGGTCTCATTTGACCTCGGTGATGAGCTTGCAATCTCCTTCGTCCTCCCACCCCATGTGGTTCTGGGAGACAGTAACTGCTTGGGTGTTTCCCGAGTCCTTCCTGTGTTGTCTTAATAGAACCAAGCTATTTTAATCTTTTCTACGTCTTCACGGCTGACAAAGGCCTGTCTGCAGGCCAGCTTATCTTGTCTTCATCTCTAAATATATTTCTATTTGTGATCAGTATTTGTGTGTTGTTTTGTTTTTCTTTTTTTATTTTTAAATTCTACCTTGAACATTGAGTAATCGACATCTTGCTGTGGCTGCTGGAGCATCCTCACACAGCTGGTATGCCTTACTTCTGCTATTCAGGTTACTGGCAGCCACCTCCCATGGGATCTGTGCTGCCAGGTTTTCTTGGAATTATCATAGTTGGAGGTGGTGAGTCTGAAGAGTTGCCCTCCATCCCCGCTTTCTTGTGATTCAAAGTTAGGAAAAGAAAAGATCAGTCGTAACCAGCCCTTGCGTAGGGAGGCAGAGGGCAGCTATATGGAGAAGTGTGTAGCCCCAACAGATGTTGGCTGCCCAAAATTAGGTATTGATCAGCACAGTGAGATCTCTGCTGGCTGCAGCAGCTTGGGGACAACGGTTTCTGGATTTGCTTTTTGTTTTATAGGGTAGCTAATGACTTTTGACTTGTATCACAATAAGCCTGTGGCATCCCAGCATCTTTTTGCAGGCCTTGAACACAGATTATGTGAATTTAGACACAGCTTTAGTGTAATTGGCAATTACCAGGTATTAAAAGGATTAAAAGTAGGAGCCCAGGGATTTGCTGTATTTCTATGTAACTTTACCAAAACTTCAGGCTCTATTTCCTCTAGTCTCTGTTTTCTTCTTTATCTTTCCCTACTCCCTTTTTTATTTCCTTCTAGAATTGCATTTCTTAAATCTCTACTGAAGTTGTCGAGGCTCATTAGAGGACGAAGGTTGTATGCCTGTCTCATGCAATTTCTGTATTGCAAATACAGCTGAAACTAATGAAAAGAGACCTCTCTAATCATTGTACAGCAGCAGAACAAGGTTATATTTTATAGCTTTGACAGCTACCTGGAAGGTGTCTGTCTCTGGGGGATGGGAGTTTTTAATCACAAAAGATTCTGCTTTCTTGTTTTAAGAAGAATTATTGGTCAGAATGATTATAATATTGCCATGCCTGATACAGTTGTTTAGCATATGCATTGAGAAACAACCCTGTATATATACATGCATCTAAAATTCCAGACAGAAAGCTCCGATCAGAGTACCATATCTGGAACAAGTCCTGATGCTATGAGATAGAGGAGAGCAAAACAGCTATGATCTATCTTTATTCTTCTGGCACACAGTACAAATGTTGCACTATACATGCACATAGTAATAAGGCAATGGATTTATCAAACTTTGCTGTCAGGCAAACTCTGATGGACAAGAATAACATAAAAACTCCAAAGGTACTGTGGCTTTTTCTCACTGTCAGGGAGCATTGTATCAATACCAGCATAAATAAAACATTGCAGAGTTCTGAGTCCACTGTGGAAGAGCCTACCACTGTTGTCATCATCATCTTCAGACTACCCACTACTGTTTTCAATGTTTCTGATACCAAGTAGACCATTTATTGTGGGGGAAAACAGAAAGCTCTTTACATAAATGAAGTATGGTGTGTTTATCAACTATACGTATTTTAATTTTAGGTCCTTAGAAGAACACCATGATCATCCTAACATGGTAATGGGAGATCTTCAGTCAGATGAAGAAGATATAATGAACAGTTCTGATGAAGATGATGACACAAATTCTGATTCCAGCAAAGGGGAGCCTGATCCTCAAGAAGATAAACAGGTATCTTTTTATCTTTATCTTCTGAAGCTATTCCTCACTCTTGCACTGATTTGTAAGTTGTAACCTGTTGGGATGTTTTCAAATAAAAGGCATTGAGTCAACATAACTTTATATATTTCTTTTCGTCATTTTTATTGTTTAGTGGGTTTTTTCCTAAAGCTTTAATTTGTGTACATTAGCCTGATATTAAGAGGTCCAGTTTAGAAATATCCCACTACAAAGTGTGTATGACCTGGTATATTTGCTCTTAATCTTTCACTGAATCATGGAGCTGTAGACTTCCCTACCATGCCCCTCTAACAGAGCTACATGCACAGATGTATGTTTAGAAATTTTCAGTTTTGAGATGTGTAAATACATTTTAATGAGGCTGTCTACGCCTCACAGATCCTAGAGTGCACAGTGTCTCTTGTGCACTGAACATGTAAAATCAACCTTTGATTTGTTAGCCTTGGTGAAGCCCAAGGAAAGGGGCCAGGTGAAGGTTGCAAGGTCTGAGAAGGTCCTTCTGAAAAATCTCTTGGAAGCTGTAGTTTTGCTTGGATGGTCCTGTTTCGGTGGTCTTGGCTGTGCAGCAAAGGCTGTGTCCCAGTAACCATTTCTGTGCAGACAGCTTGTCTGCATTTGCAGGTTCTGCATACTGACCTGCCAAATCACTGCTTGGCACACTGGTTCAGTCATCTGTCCCGTTTTTAATTCTTCCTTTTCAATGGCATGAAACACAAAGGGCTCAACCTGCCTTTCAGCATTTGTTTCTTAATCACTCCTTAATTGGTGCTGAGGAGAGACTGTTGGTGTGCCCACGAGAGACCTGTCATTGTAGGGTTGTGGCCCTTGGAGGAGCATAAGCCATGCTCAGCTGATGTGGTCTGACCTTCTGCTAGCTTCTGTGAGTGCTAGCTTGGAATGATTTCCCCTATTTTAATCTTATTTCTTCTGCAAATTAAGAGCAGGAAGACATCACTAACTACTCAGAAATTCTGGGAGTGCTATCCCTCTCCTTGGGGATACCCACTTTCTTACTTCTCAGACCTGGACGCCCTGACACCAGCCTGCCCATAGACCAGTGCCTCTCCTCAGCATCAGTCCTGGCAGCTCTGTTTCCTTTGGTAGTAGTTATACTTGCTTCCTTTCCTTAAAAATGAACAATAATTAAAAAAGAAAAAAAAAAAGCAACGAGACTTTTTAGTGCTGGAAGAGAAGACTTGGATGATGTGTCAGACCTGAATGTCATTTAACCACATCTTCTGAGAGGAATAAATTGGGAGGAGGGAAAGAGAGTCAAGGGAAAAGCTTGTTCCTGTGACACTAAGCCAGACTGTACCTGTATAGAAGCTAACTTACCTTGTGTGCCTCTAGAAATGCCCTCAACCTTTCACGTCAGAGTTTTACAGGAAAACATCCCTGTTCTGAGGCTTTTCAGGCAGGTTTCATGCAATAATTCAGCACTTGCTGTGAAACATCTGCTTGTCATCTTGCTTCAGCTGCCTGCGGCACGTGTGGCCAGCAGCCGGGCATTAATGACCAACTTCCTAACGGGGAGAGCAGCTGCGGAGGAGAATGAAGCAGTCTCTGCATCAGTCATCAGCTGGGCTTGTTTTTATTTTTCCTTACCACAAGCATCTGGCTGTTTTGATGCTTTTTATCCATTAGAGTTTTAAGGTTCCTTCCCAGTGCTGTGCCTGAAAGTCCAATTTGCATGCCTTCGGTTCTCCTGTTAGAGACTCTCTTAGGCCCAGAGTATCTTTGGCTGAGCAAATGCAAGTGCCAGCTGGTATGTGAAAAGCCTTTCAAATGGGGTTGAAAACAGACTGTGATATTTCGTTTTGTAATTGTTTAGAGGTAGGGTCTTGTTCTCAAAATACTAATTTTCATCTCATTTGCAACTGTCACATCTACAGTGATGGCAGATACCTTGCTCTGCATAATTGAGTTACTTGTGAATTCAGTCTTGTAGGGAATGTGTCAGCTGTGCTTTCTAAAAAGGCATGGAGGCCTGAGGATGGGTGTTACAATCTCGCCTGAATCCGATTGACCCTCACTGGGTAGATCTAAGTGCTTTTTGGAAATAAGTTTAATTTTAGAAGTAAAATCCCAGCTCTGTGTGAAGATGTCTAGTATATAAAATAAATAATGTATTTTGCATACATGTGATGCAACACCAGATTACCAAATTTAGAAATTAATTTTAATTTAGTAATTTGGCACTGTGTCAATTAAATTAAAATGAAAAAGTTAATTTAGATTCTCTTTTAATGTAACTATCATTAAAACCAACCTATCATTGCCATCGGTTCCACGGTTTGATTTCCAGCACTTGAGACTTGTTTATAGGTTTGGAGAAGAACTAAAACTCCAGACAAATCTTGCAACATTTAGTGCTTATGAACTGAAGGTTCATATATGCAATACCACTGATACCACCTTTTCTAGATAAACTGTTCAATGCCTATATTATACTACCATACTCAATACAGCCTCCCCAGGACTTCCATCACGCTTGTATTATATATCCTGTGATGTTTTAGTGCTCCTCATCCGCGGTCTGTCTTTGAGGCCCGTTGAAATGAAAGCCTGAATATCTAATAGATGTGGTGACAGCTGGCCACAGAGAAGCATATGGCAAACCATGAGAGCTGTTGTGGAGAAAGATGGTTTTTATCTGAGGGACATTGTGCATGGGAGTTACACTGTGTAGAAAACACATTTGCATCCTGATACCTGCCCCCTTTTTGCTTTGCTATACCTGTTCCTTCTATCTGATGTTGAACGGTAGCATTGATTTTTTTGGAAGCCAAATGCGTGCATGTAACAACCAACATCATCTCCACAGTGTTTCAGGTAGATGACAAGGCTCACACTTCTACATCTTTGCAGTACGGTTGCTGTGTGTTCAGCAGCTCCTTTAGTAGATTGTCAGAAGCTGACTTTTCTCTTCAGTGTGATTGTGGGTTTTTTTTTCTTTTTCTCCTTTCATCTTCTTTTTCAGTAAAGAAAACGTGCATTTCTTTTAAGATGTTCCTGAAACCCATCTGAGTTTACTGCAAATATTACTGTTGCTGTATTAAATAATAATAAAAAAAAAATCAAATAACATAGAAATATTATCTGTACTTTACTACTTTTGCAAAACAATAAATGTCACTTGCTAGGGCTTCATTCATTACAGGCTTCAGTGCTTCCTGTAATAATTAAATAGAAAGGCTGATAGTATTATAAAAACTACTCTTAGTCAATATTGTTGTTTCCAGCTACAAGCTAACATGATTTTCTCATAGATCCTGAAAAGCCGGAAGATTTCAAAGCCAAGAGATTTCAAAGCAGTATAAAACATTTTTATTAGAAATAACTATTGAATAACTACATTGCATTTGGGGAACTACTAGCCGGAAATTATCTTTACGACAGTTTTAGTAGGTGCATAGTATAACATATAATTTTATTTGCAGAGTAAGGCAGCTGGAAAGAAAACAAAGGTTTACCATATTGCCAAGGAGATCATGAGCTCAGAGAAAGTGTAAGTGTCAATGCTAAAATTTACAGCTGCTCAATTTATTTTAATTGGGCAATTAAAATGTAACTCTTTGCTTTTTCTTGCTTTTCTGATAGGTTTGTGGATGTGCTAAAGCTCTTACACATTGTAAGTACCCAATAAAGGAAGTTTCCTCCTTCTATTTGTTTAATCTGTTACAGTTCTATGTTTAGGCTTTATTGTAGTGAATGTGACTTTTTTTCTGCTGTGTGTACATATTCAAAATATAAAAAATAATATAATCAAGCAGAACTGTAAAGTTTCAGGTTTTATATAATGGATGAATATTTTGGTGGTTCCTTCTGCATCTCCTTAATTAATGTATGCAGTCTTCCAGCTGAGTGGGGGTATTGCTTGAATATTGAAAATGGAATATATATCCATTTATGTTAATCAGCATCATATTTATAAGCCAGCTTGTACCATAGCAACCAAAATAAAATCTTTGGTTAGAATAACTTTTAAAGTAGTGGGAGCAGGCAGGAACAATTTACCTTTAGAAATGGTACATAAAAATACACGTTCTTTAGGTAATATAACAAATTAGCTCTAATGGTGTATCCATCACTGTGGCAGCATATTTTTGGGGCCTGCAATTCTTTGACAGATGCTTGCTTTCTGATAACAGCTGTGATAGTAGTATGTGCAATGTGTTGTCCACAGTAAGGGTTAAGTATTTAATCTATGCTTATGCAGACCAGTCATCTGTTAAACATGCTGTGTTGAAGGTGATAATAAATTAATGAAGAATTTAGCTTTCTCTAGCTCTGTTTTATGTGTTTTCTGTCGACTTCAAAGTGATATGTGTTTGTACCATTTTGTCACTCTAAGTGCAAATGTAGTGATTTTTTTCCTTGGGCAATAGCAGTGGTTATATTGCAAACAGATGCGCTGGTCTATCGTGGTCTCTTGAGAAGCATGTTCTGTGAAACTGGGAACAAAGGCTCTTATAGATGAATGTATACAGTCCTGTAACACGGAGATCTTTCGGGAAACAAAAAACTTACCACACCACTTGCTGATTCCTCTTTTGCCTTCCATTTTAGTAATTGATTTTCTTACTCTGTTCAAGCTTGGTTTTTAAAAGCTGGGTCAGGCCGTTGCGGTCAATATATTATTTATATTCAACGTGGTTTCTAGTATAGAACTGAAGTTTAAATACTTGTTAAAGGAAGAGAGTTGTCCTAATGATTATAGACAAGTTTTAAGCTATATGATTTTTAATTATCATATTTTTCAGGCATCTAACTTACATCTGAAAGGTGTTTTCACTTTTCAGTGTACAAGTTCTTCAGGTAACATGCACAGTACAGGAAGAAAAGGCTGTTGGTGAGGAGGATGCAGGCCAGCAGAGGAAGAATGTGGGAGAGGGAAAATAGTAGGGAGTTTAGGAAGTTTCTGGGATGAACTTAAGGCTGTCCGCACAGTGTAAATGTGCAGTGCCGTAGGATGTGTTTTGCTTTGTTTTAATGCATAACTCGCAACTCTATTCATGACAGTATGCTGGTTTCTAGATGCCAAATAAAAACCATTAGAAATGTTTTTGTTGGCTAAAAATAACAATCGACATGTATTCAGCCTGGTCTAACAGAGAGGGTGTGAGGCTAGGAGTCAAGGGAATACTTTGTCCTCAACTTGGCTGTTGGCCTGCAGTGGGAACCTTGGGACTTGTCAGAGTGGGCACCAGTTTTGAGGCCGTGTGTGTGTGTGTGCATTCTTCATTAAATAAAAATTGCCATACCTGAGACAGGTTGCAGAAACACATTTTTTTTATTTCCACAGGGTGGTATGCCTAAGGATTTGTCTGTGTTCATCACAGACATTATTAAATCTGTTTGTTTAATCATGTATTTCTTATAGATAATATTTAAACATTGATAAAACTATCCTTTTGATTTCACATGCACTGAACCACTTTGGCTTACTAGCTTCAGTGTCAGGATTACTAACTGCCAGTCAAGCAACTTCTGACAGATTTCTGGAATTAAAACTTAGATTCTCCCCATGCTGGGCTGTTTTACCCATAGTAAAGATTTGGCTGGTCAGGGGAGGCTCCGTTACACCTTCTGAACCATCTGTTAGTAGTTTTCTAAAGAGTGAATAGTTGAAATTTAGTGACTAATCCATTAGCAATGATCTGAAATTAATAGTATTCTCCTCAGTCTGTCTTACCAATGCTAGTTAATGCAGCTCATGGCTCTTAGTACAGCCAGAGAACAGGACTGTTGATGTAAGTAAAAGGTTTTTAAGTTGCTACTGCTTAGAGCATTTGAAGTGGAGTCTAAAGCAATTGAGAAGGTGGGAATGTGATTGCAAACTGGTTACAAGTACCAGTGAATTTCTTTTTAGCATTTTCTTCTTTTATATTGATAAAGTTAAGTTAGGTGGAGCAACTCTTCCAAGATGACAGGGTGCCAGGCTATTTGGACACTGTCGCAATTTGTAAGTACACCTGACTGCTTCTGTTGAAGACAGACTACAAAAGTTCTCTAGAAAATGATGAACGCTTCTATAATACGAAATAAGGTGGTCATAACACAGGTAAGGGACTTAACTGGTTTTGCACATTGATGCTCTCTCAAACATACTTGGTGAATGGGATCGCTTGAGGGAGTAATTGGAGATAAGATGTAATCATGAATTCTCTGTATTTCTGTAACTGTTGCAATGTTCTTTTGGAGGACAAGATTCCAGTAAAATGCTGTTAGAAACTCCTGAAAACAAAAGGGCTTAAATCAAACGAGCTCATCTGTATGCATCTTTGTGGGATGGTTCATGCATGGCCTCCGGAGGGTAAACAAGGGTTGAGAAGATGTGAGAAGTGCTGTTTCTTCCCTAAGGGCACTTGCAGAAAAAGAAGGAACAGTGAACTGGATGTAAGACATAAATGATGTAAGAGAAACAAGCTTGTCATCACTGTCTGAGGTGCTCTGTGCCCAAAAAACACCTGGTGTTCCTGGAAAGGGAGTAAGGCAGGATTGGTGCCATTTGTACTACTTTGTTGTGGGATTCTCTGGAAATGGGTTGCTTTGCACAAGTGAGAGGACCTCCTCAGCAGCACCCTGCTGCTGTAAGGGTGAGCTGCCTGGCTTATTTGCTGTCATTCTTTTCTCCATTTTTGTTCGAATTTTGTTCTTTTGCCAAAACCCACCACTCTCTTTGTTCTCTCATTCTTTTTGATTTTGTTTTTGCCCTGTTGCTATGGTATGGGCAGTGAGGCTTCTGGTCCAGCAGAGGAACATGCTTTTTAGGCTGGATCCTTCCACTGCAAGGCTTGGAGTATAACTTTATGCTGTGCAAGCAAAGAAAAGCTTAGGCCTGTGGGCTTTTGCCTGAGCCTTTAGATCTGTGCTTCTGACTTAGACCCCTGTTCTATCCTTATTAGGACTCTGAGAGCACATAGGAGGTTGTCAGGAGGCAACTTTTCTGCAGCCACAAGATCAGCCTCTTATTGGAGAAGGAAGATAAGAGGTCAAGCATCTTTCTTTTTTCTATTCTGTGTCCTTCCAGAGACACTTAGAGTGAGAAATTCTCATTTAATATGTTTCCATTTTCAGAAGACAATTGCAAAATTATATCTATATATATAAAAGCCCCCCCTACATATTTAGTTTTATATATCTAAAAAAACTTAGACTTTTTGTATATTGTAGCCAAATATGAAAAATAATTCATAGTAGATTTGAAAAAAGAATGCAATGTGCATAATGAGAAATTAAATAGCTATGGGTTTTGGGGCAAAGGAAGTCCTGACCTCTGGTCCTGGCTTACAACTGACCTACTGTTTGGCTGTGAAAAATTCTTTCAACCTCCAACTCCTTTTTCTCCAACTGTAAATCTTCAATATTTGAGCAGTCTGAGGTGAATATGGTAAATCTTCAATATTTGACCAGTCTGAGGTGAATATGTTGATAAATTTTTAGTCTATGAAGTGCTTTAGAATTGCTGATTGAGGCATTTGATAATGAATTGCAGCTGTAGTCATCTTATTAAGAAGGCTAATGAAATAGTTTTGGTTTGGAAGGAAACATTGTTCTATGACCCAGCCTATTCCTTGAAATAACATTCTGGGAATACGCCACAGTCAAATCATCGATTATTGTAAAAAATTAACTACCTTATATTGTTAAAGACTTATAAATGATTTTACTACCTGAGAAAAAAAACTTTGGAACTACTTGGCAGCTTTCTAGAAGCAATCATGTACGTTTGAAAAATATCATGATTCACACTTACTCATAGTCTTCATGAACTATCATTGCTACAGTTTAACTTAACAGTTTATGGCTAATAGTCTAACTCTAGTTAAGACTGCCTCTTTAAATAATGTATTTGTGAAATCTGTAGCTGTATTCCTAGCAGTCGTATTTACAGTTTGTCACATATAGCAGCCTGGCTGTTCCCCAGAGCGTGCAACTTCCTCCCCTTCCCTCCTCCCCTTTGTAGGATATGTGTGTGTGTGTGTTCCTTGAAAACTCTCCAAGCGCAAATATATTTTTTTCCTTAAATTAAACTGATATTTGAGCTATCTGCAGGTGTATTTAGCTGGGAGTTATACCTCGGTGGAAGGGATTATGGTTTATTTTTGCTTTGCTGATGGTATGTTCTAGGAGCACAGATCCAAGATGAATATTGGTTGAAGCCTTAGGAGTAAAATACGTGACCACATTTAGATCATGTAGTTCTTTCTCTTCTAGTTAAGTTTACAAGAAGTTTTAATTTCATCCATTTGAAGTTATCTTCATTCAGCTATTAGATACCAGAAGGTGCACTTAACGCAGTCAGCAGCTGAGTGAGGGTTTAGTCTGGTCGCTACTTATTTTGGTTTACAACTAAACTTGTTCCTTTGCTCCTTAGACTGATGCAGGCAGGTTTCTTCGCTGCACACTGGGAATCCTCCCGTGGAAAGAATGGAGAGGGATTGTGAGTCAGGCCCTTTGCAGAGGGGAAGTGCGTGGGCAGATCGCAGATGATTCACAACAGGGTCAGAATTATTTCAGATATCACGGCCCTTTGCTTGTTTAAGGAAGCTGTATTGAAGGAGGGGTGGGAGGAAACAAAAGCAGCAATAGTGGTACCCTCCTCAAATATTGTTTAAAAACTGCACAGCTCTAGGGGGAGTGTATACTAATAGGATAAATAAAATTCCCTAAACATTTTCAATTTGGGAATGTTTTATCAGGCAGTAATTCAGCAACAATATGTACTCAGAAGCCTTTAAAACTGCCTAAACTAGATTTTCATATGGACAAGTACCCAGTGGGATGCTGTCTTAGTCTAGAATAAATTAAGACTGTTTCTGGTTTGGAAAGAATGTGCTTTCCAGGGACAGTGATGAGTGTCATCCTCTTAAAGTAGCTGTGTGAAGACAATTGCCTCTGCCCAAGCAGTAAAAAGTGGTATCAGAAGATTATTTTTGGACCAGAATATAATGTAGAACTAGAAACTGTAACCCAGCATTTCAGAAAGTGTACAATAGCCTCCCCCTATCTGAAAGGAAAAATTATCCTGGAAAGAAGCTGGGATGATTCAGTATAACTTAGCATAATCTTTTTGTTTTCTGTCGTGTAGCATATGAGACTTCTGTCTAGAGTTGCAAGTGGTGTTTTTTCAGTGAAATATGCACATTAATTCCAAAGGATGGCAAGGGCTTTTTAATGAGTAAGACTGTAACATTTGAAAGGCTCATTTTTAATTAGAAGATCTCTCTTTTTAAAATTCACTGTAATGGATTGCTGCATTGCTTAAAACAGAATAATATCTAGGACAACTTAGGTGACTGTCTTTGAACAGAGTGATGAAAGCAGTGCTCTTTAGCAGTGTTATATAGTACTATATGCTAAATACATTTGTTATATGAATCACTTCTTGCAGGTATAGATACCAGAACAATGTATATATTATTTGCAACAGCGATTCTGTTTTTATTTAGCAGTGAATGGATTTAGTTTTTGAAGGATTTAGGTTCTAGTGCGTTAAATTACTATTACTGCAATTTGTAATTTCTAAGTCGTTCGCCTACTTGTATAAAAAGTTGTCCTTATCTGAATTCCTTCCACCCTTTGGAGTGAAATTTCAGGGTTTACTTTTGAAGTTAACATAGTTAACATTTGGTAATTAAACCAGGCCTATTCTATGTTTTGTCCTTTTGGATAAGAAATTACTTTTTTAGGCCAGTGTAAACACTGTTAACTCCAACCTTGTTACATTTGTTTGACTTTTCCTCCCTCCGCTCCTCAAGCATGTGCTCTCTGCCTTAAGTTTATCTCAAGATGAACTTGGCATGACAGTTACTTCACACCCACTGCTGGTTTAAAAATAAATCTTAATATGATTACAGTGACAAATGCATTGTACTGCTTCTGTAGTGAAGACTTGATAATTAAAAAAAGGGGGGGGGGGAGAAAAAACGTTGAAGTTTAGCTCTTTTGTTGTTTAGCAGGCTGGTTTGCATCATTTGAAAGCTTCGCGTTATCTTTTCTTCCCTGCGTTTCCTCTCTGCAGGGCTTCCTCCGTTTACTCAGTTGTGAAGGAGGATGGAGGGGGTGATGAAACAGGTTTTTTTGGTTGTCTGTTTTAATGATAGTGTTTCATGGCGTGATCCAAAGCCTGATGAAGCTGATGGACTTTGGATCAAGCCAAGTCAAAAAACGAAGTCTGTATTTGGAAAACATCCTGCAGACTCTTTGAATGCTATATCTAGAAGTTAAATAAATGCTCTTAACTACAAATGACATTCCTGTCTTATCTACTGGTGCTTAAACCTGGCTCCCTGCTCTCCTTTTATTGTTTGGGCAGGGAAAAGCCTGGGTTGCTAGTTATGGTACAGACAAAACTGCTGTTCTGTTCATTGTGCAAGTAGCCTTATAACATTCAGACAAAATTCTTGTTTCATCCCATGGCAAAGTACATACAGTATATTGTGTGTGATGACAGAATATTATCATAATATGATGATGCATTTTGCATGAAGCTCTCCAGAATGCCTCATTTGAGCTTTTGCCATTGTAATGTCATGTATCATTTCAGTGTTAAGCAATGCCCTAGGGTCAGGAAAACCCATAAGATGCAGCTGGTAGTTAACCTATATGTCACTAGTCTGCACGGAGGATGTAAAACAGAACATTTCCATATGAATAACGCCATCTGTTTTTTAACTCCCTTGCATTTAGTTCTCAGCCTTCTCAGCCTTCCCCTGACACAGCCATTGCCCTGTATCTCCTTTCAGTTTCTTGTCATAACTCTGCCCAGTCACAGCCTTCATGACCCAGAGGGTCACAAAGCAAGAAAGTGTGTCTGGAGCTCAGGCTGCCCAGAGGTGATGTAATGTGGAGAGAGGGCAGGGGAAAGTTGAGGCTTAAGTTTGAGAGACCCTAAATAGTGCCAGATGCTGGACTGATGAGATAACTAGTAAGACCTGTAGTAGTAGACCTGGGGAGGGGGAAAGAGGGGGCTTAATTTTTTTCTTTTTTTTTTCTTCCCAACCCGAGGACCCTACAGATTTTCAAAGGCAGATGTGCACCCCATGCACATTTAAAATGTAACTCATCATTGTACTTAGGAACATGTTGGTCACCTTTTTCAGGATACCTATAGATTGTGAATGTGTTACCAGGTTTCAGCAGACCACAAACTCAAAAAGAGCTATTATGGATTGTCTTTTTTCCACTGTTGCCCAAATTCAAGTGAGACACAGTAATACACTGCACCACCTAATTTGGAATTTCTATTTCGTTAGTTTAGACAGTGTTGTTTATCAAGTCAAATGCTAACTTGATAACATTTTTTGAAAATTGCGTTTGCATGTGATCAGGGAAAACACCTCTTGTAATGGATACTGAGTTTCAGTATAGATACTGACTTGTGTGGGGCCAAGCTTTTAATTCTAAATAGTTTAATGAGGACCAATAAGCCTCAGCTCTGTTCTATTGAAAACTGATTATAGCATAAAAATGCTGTAAGAAGATCCTTCAAGTGGAAGCAGGGTTTTCTTCTTCCTTGTGAACATTTTGAAGGTACCAATGGTTTTCATCATTGTTAACATTTGAAATCTCATGGTTCCCACGTGTTGTTACAACATCTTTTTGTTAGACGTTAATTTTCCTGTATGTAGAAGAGCTGCTACATACAGTAATTTTTTGTGACCCTACATTTTTGTCCAAGAGGCACATCTTCCAAAAGGGCATTTGTAGGTGACTTAAGAAAACTAGTACGACTGTATTTGCTGATATAACTTTTTTGCTTTTTGACCCAAATATTAGCAAAAAGGTACTCAAGGCTGCCAACACCCTTGCAGATAAAAGCTTCCCTCCCTGCCTTAGTTTCCTCATATGTAGTATCAGCACATTCCTTAAGGGCATGTTATAAAAATAATGAACAATTTCTGTATTATGCATACAGGAGCAAGAAAGTAAAGCTCCAGCATCAAACCAAAGGGATTAAGGCAGTCCCAGGGGAGTAAGTTGAAGCTGCAGAGAAACATAACCCTGATGGAACCCGCCTTGCCTTTGGTAATAGGGAGCAGCGCCTGGAATGTCTGTAGAGAGAACGCCATTGTCTGTGTTGGTGCTTTGAAGGCTGTTCGCTCATGGGAAGGGGGGTTTCTGTCCTCTTTGTACTCTGGCAGGATTTCCGGGACGCTGTGGCACATGCCTCTAGGCAGCTTGGAAAGCCAGTGATTGAGGACAGAATCCTGAACCAGATCCTGTACTACCTACCTCAGCTGTACGAACTCAATCGGGACCTCCTGAGGGAACTGGAAGAGCGGTTATCTCACTGGTGACTATCAATAAAAGGATACCACTCCTTTTGATGTTGAAATTTATCTGTGGGGCTTATGTGGCTCCATGTGACCACAGTTTGACTCTTGTTTCTGTTTCATGTGCCTTCTTAAATGACAGAATTGACTTTGAAAGTACAGGAGATCATTTTCCATTTAGATGTATCCAGAAAGGTCCAGAGGTCATGTCAATACATGCTTTTAGCAATCACACTTTTTTATTTAAAATTTCATTTTTAATTGAAAGTTCTGGTCCCTGCATGGGCACGATAAGTGCACTGTTCCCTTAGAGGAAAAGGAGGCTGTCCTGAAGACAGGTTTACATTTTAAAGGTAGTTGAGATTTACTAACCAGACACAGTGCTGATTGACAGCCACAATCCCATTGAAGTCCATTCTCAGTTACACTGCTGGATGTATCTAGATCAGCTACACAAAGGCACCAAAATGGGTAAAGACTGTAATCCCGTGCTTGCTGTTAAGGGATGGAGACTGCCTCTTGAAGTCTGAAGATCTGTCTCCTCAGAAATCCAGCTTGTACTAAAGTCTTCAAACAATTCAAGACCGTTTTAAGCAGACTGTGTATTAAGTGGTTGTCATCTAACACCGAACTAGTGTGTTGAGGTGTGGCTGATAAGGTTTTTCAGAGTAGCTACTGAGATGGATGCCTATCTGCTGAACTGTAAGCTTTTTGTTCAGAACACAAACTAGCACATCTTAATGTGAAAGAGATGTTTTGCTGTAGGATTAAGATGTACAGTCTTTTTAGCTCTTTCTGATTGCTCTATTTTTTGTTTCCAGGCTCGAACATCAAAGAATTGCTGACATATTTGTAAAAAAAGGTCCCTACTTAAAGATGTATTCAACTTACATCAAGGAATTTGATAAAAATGTTGCACTATTAGATGAACAGTGTAAGAAGAATGCAGGTTTTGCTTCGGTCGTCAAAGACTTTGAGGTACTGTAATCTTTTGTAAGATATATCCTATTTTATGGCTTTTCAGCAGTTGTGATCCTCCATAAGGCTTTAGAGACTATCTTCCAATTTGCTGTTTTTGGGGGTTGGGGGTTTTTTTGCTGCAGTCTTGGCTTGAGACTTAGTAGGGTGGAAGTGGAAGGAAGTAAAATCAGACTTTGTGAAGCAACTGGTGATTTTGGCTACCACCGTGAGATACGATAAAGGAACTTGATTTTCAGAAAATGCAGAACTTGCTACAAATTACATCAAAGACACATTAACAAAATCTGTCGCTGCTTTTTATTATTTTGTCTCCTGATCATACTGATTAACTGTCCTATTTTAACCAGGTTGATTTCTCTACCACATCACAGGGCAGTAGCTTGCTCATGGGAATAGTGTTTCATTTCAGTTGGAAACATAAAAAAAGTGAATTTTCTTATCTGCATATTTCTAGAAGTTTCAAACCCAGCACATGAAGCAATCAGATGAAAGCTGATTCATGTCTCTAAGAGCATTGCCAGATTTTTACATAACTCCCTTAAAACAAATCAGAGAAGAGGTGCAAGCTCCCTGAGCACATGATCCACACAAACTGTGAATTTACTTTCTATTACACGGGCTTTCCCGTTGGGTAATCCCTGCTCTGTTTGCTTACGAGTGGTTCGAAAGGCTCCTTGGAGTGGGCAAAGGAAGAGCTTGAGGTAGAGACAGCGGAGACACGAAGGAGATAAGAGGCCTTTTTAAGGACTCGGTGTTTCAGATGCACTTTATTTTGAATGCAAACTCAAGACAGTTAACATTTTTGAAGCATGGATCTTTTAATTCTGTGTTGTCTTTAGAGGTGTGGATTAATTAAAACTTCTACAGGGAGCACTGCTGTCTTCTCTGCCTTTCTGCCTAATGGACTCTGACAGCAATTACAAAGGAGCACGCTGCCCTTGCCACCGGTGTTTCCTTTATTTCTACCTTTCTCACCTCTCCTCCTCCTAAGCAAAAGCACCTGTTTTGAATCCATAGCGTATGAGTGCTTACTGATGTCTTTTAATGCATGATTAATTTTGCATGCAGTCTTCCACATGGAAGTGCTTGCTCTGTAGTGTGGTGTTTAACGCTGTGGTAGTGGCACTTTTTTAAGATAAAGCTTCTCTAATGTAGTCAGTGGTTTAGATAGGTATGTTTTCTTTGCTGGAACCCTTGGCTACCACAGAATCGTTACTCATTTTGGGTGTTTCTTTCAGATGAGCCCCCGCTGTGCTAGTCTGGCCCTCAAGCACTATCTGCTCAAGCCAGTTCAGAGGATTCCCCAGTACAGGCTCCTGCTGACAGGTACAGTCAAGCTCTTTTGCAGGCTTAAGAAGCCAGTCTTCACACGTCCCAGGAAACTTGTTTTCAGGCGGTCGTATCCATCTATAAAGCGTGTTTATCTGACTTCAGATATGTGAAGCTTTTTTTGAGAACATGTCATGGGTTTAGAGGCTTTCTTTGTTAATAGATTGCAATAAGAAACACAAGTGAGATGCTGATATTCCCAGCGCTGTGGCGTGTTCTCTGATGGTATGTTCAGCAGTACTTGGAAAACACGAAAACTGCAGTGGGTTTTGTTTGTTTCTGTGGTAATAGAAGCCCATAATTTCCTTAGAGAGTTGGAATGCTCCTGCTTTGCTTTGGGTTTGGGGTTTTTTTGTTGTTGGGGTTTTTTTTGGGGGGGGGTTGGGTTTTTTTTGTTTTGGGGGGTGGGTTTATGAAGGAAAAAGGTAGCAAGGAAAACTGGAGCCAGGATAAGGAAGTGAAAGTCGTCTGTGCAACTGTGAACTTCTGCAAGTAGCTTCTCCGTTTCTCCCCCACCCAGGTGTTAATCTGTAAAATCCATTCTCTTTTAAAGGCACAACACATGTTTTTAGCGTATGCTTACCAGTAAGTGCGTAAGACTTGTTACAGGGGCACTGTAGGCTGAAGAGCTGGTTTGGGACTAGGTAATCCGGGCTCTACACCCTGCTCTGGCACTGGCATGTCTGAGTGACCTTGAGCAAGTCATCTGCATGATGCAATGCTTTCTTTTCTGTAAAAGGGGGGCAACGATAGAGGCCTCCTTTGTAAAGTATTTTGAGATGTGTTTGTTGTAAGAGGGGGATGGCTCCTGTAAGGATTTGGAAATACTTAAGGCATTGTTTTTGAAAGCCATTGCTTCTTGATGAGCAATTTAAAAATAGCCTCTGTTTATGTAGTAACTGCAAAATAAAATGCTCTGTGACCTTTTTTTTTGGCTCTGTAGCTGCTTGTTGGCATTTCCCCAACAAGTACTTAGACTAGTGATGCTGTGGGAGGTACAGACTTAAGTGTTATACAGCAGTTACCAAGTTATTAACGTTGACTGTTTTCATTTTAATCATCTCATTAAAGTCACAGGTGTGGAAAAAAGGGTGAAAACCCCTTATTAAATGGACTACTTTATAGGGGAAAATCTTGGTGACCCTTAATTGATGAAATCAAACCATAAAACGGCATTTGGGGAGTTTGCTTTATTTTAAAAAGATACTGACTTAGGGCATGGTATAGGCTTGTTATACACTGCGAAATCAGCAGCACTTTGGATAAGTTCAAAGGTTTTAATTAAAAAGGTTGAACAGAGGATCAGGATGGAGTAGATGCCATTGTCAGTATACACAGCAAAGCAAGAGATGCCAGGGATGAATGGCACTGAAACAAAACTCAAATGTTGAATGGGAATTCCTTGTGATCATTAACTGTCATTGCAGCTGGGACAGGCTGTTTTAGACCTGAAAAAACTCATTCTGTGGTGACAGGGGTTGCTGTGGGTGTCCCCAGTCTGCAGACCTTACTGTGGCTGCCCAGCTTTAAATAGGGTTACAAATGCTATTGACAGGAATAGGATTGCAATGCTGGCTGCTGATTTAGAAAAGTAATTTTCTCATGTTCTATGGGAGCAATAAAAGAGGTCAGACTAAGAGTTTAATTATGCTGGGGCTGGGGAGTGTTATTTTGGATCTGTTTCATTTTCAATCTGTTCAAGCTATCATGCATTTCTGTTCTCACTGAGAATCTCACTCTTCCATATCTCTGTGGATGACCCGTCTGCTCTGTTACCTTCCAGCAGCTCTGTGTAATATTGAGCAATCTCCATATAAACTTGTGCTGCAAAACCTTTGGAGGACACACAGAATATTTGGATCTATTGTTGCAGTGGGCGTGATGCAGTGATGCAGCAGCTGCCCAGGCTGAAGACGGGGGATCTGTGGGCAAGGAAGGAGGGGGCAGCGGGTGAGAGCAGAGGAGCAAAAATAATCCGGGAAATGAAGCTGCTAGGCCTGAGTCAGCAGGGATTTCTTCTGATTTAGATGTTCTGTGTCAGTGGGACAGCTTTGTACTGGTAACCTGCTGCTACACGGTCACATCACGAGATTGTTGCTGTGCTTTGAAGTGGAGTTACTTTTGTGCTAACAAAGGCAGGAGCAGGTGGACTCATGAATCAGCCAAGGAGAGACACCGCTCAGCTGTTTAATTATACAGCTTCTGCAGTCCAGCAAGAGAACTTCCACTTCCCCACATGCTGGCCCCCAGCTCTCTACTGCAAATGTTAGATGGGGTTTGGGGGAGGTTAATTAGAGGCCTCTGATTTCCAGTAGAAATGAAGGAGAGGTGATTCTCTTCTCCCAAAAACCTCTGATTTGAGTAGATGACTTGAGACTGTACAACACAAACAGGCACTTCATTGCCACAGGATAAGCCTTTCTCCTCTTTTTCTCAACATAAGGTTTGCCGAGAGAGAGTCTTTTATTATCCGTTACTGGGGTATAGTGAGGGGAAGCTGAGAGGGATGAAAAATCAGCCTTCGAGCATGCTGCTCCTTTGCAGGTTGGAAATAGAGTTGTCAGACTTAAGGCCAATTACGGTTGGAGAACGATTGCTTTAACTTAATTAAATTAGACAACCTGAGACAAAAAGTAGTTAATGAAGCAGAAGAGATTTTTTTATCAGTACAAGAAGTGATAGTCACTGCCCCCCAGCAAAAAGGACGACAGAATTGCTGGCTGCTGTCAGGTAGAAGTAGGGCATAAGGAAATTTTGTTCCTCACAGAAACAGTACTTGTGTGCTTTTGTATTGATTTTTGTTGTGTTTTGGGGTATCCAGCAGAGTTAAGAATTTTAATTTCTAAGTCTGCCTTTCTGAAGGTATGCTTAAGGTCTTCCTAGTCTGAACAGCTAAAGCACATTTCAGAGGGGAAAATTTTTTTGGCAAAGACTGGAGATACCATTCCACCTTAATATTTGACTTCTATTTTTATTTTTTAATATTTTTTTTATTTATAAATATATATATTTATATTTATTTATAAATAAATATTTATTTATTTTTAATATTTTAATATTTATTTTATCTAGGAATATTTTTTGCTAAATTTTTACTGTAATGTTATTCATGTCTGCAAAATCCACTTGTCTATATAGTTTAAGCCAGTACCTCCAGAAAGTTGTTGCAAGCACAGGATTTCCAGTGTGTATTCACAGAAGAGACTAAAAATATCTGTTCTGATGCTTCTCTGAAGCTGAGTTTTAGCTATGAACTGAGGTCCACTTACCAGATATACATAGAGAATAGTAAGATGAAAATTATGTAATTATCACTTTCAGGATTTTACAGTTGCAAGTTTTATTGACTCCTTCAGTTTTGTAATGCAAAAGCTGCCTGCCTTTTTAAATACAGAATTTTAAATGAATGCAGTTATGTTAAAATCTCTAATTCTCCCTCTTCTATTCACTGATGATATGATTTAAAATGCTAGAATATACCCATCCAAAAAATGTTTTTGAGTCATGTAAAGTGTTGTTTTGGGGAACATGTCATAAAAGCACAAATATGCCAAGAACCAGTTCCCATGTTGGGTTTCTGGTTTTAAGTCTCCAGTGCAATTACTTTGGGTATTAAATTGGATGTCTCCGTGTACTAGGGACAGTTTCTTAGAGTGCCAGCAGTACATTTGCAGATGAGTCACTTAGACCCACCTCACCTCTTGTTCCCAGTCCGTAGAGGTGAGTGTGGGGTTGGCAGCATTAAGAAACTGGTATTTCTGTATAAGCTGTAAGGACTCATTCTTTACTGGGAGGTGCCTACAAGGGTCTTTGTGCTGGCCCTGATGAAGATGGAGTCGCAATTGTAAAGCTTTAACTGGTTTGTTTTATGGTGGAACCCCAAGAGTGCTCTGCCTGGGCAGTATGGCACAGCTCCAACTTGAGAGAGCACGCGTCCGTCCCCTCGGCAGGCAGGGCAGGAGGGGGCGGCTGGTGTCCTATGTGTGACAGGTTCCTCCAGGTTAAATCAAGTTAAAAACAACGTGAACTCTTCTCAGTTCCTTTCAAAATACCTCCTGTTGATTTCCGCCCCCCCCCGCCCCCAGCTTCTTACCAGCATAACCCGAGGTGAAGCAAGATGAATTTTGTTTTTAATGGAATATGTGCCCACCTAAATATTGCACTGGAACGTCTGGTACCTACTACAGCACAAGGTCCTGAGGGATGTGAAGGATGCAATATTTATGGAGTTTAGCTTGAGAGGTTTTGGTGCCATGTCAGACGTGTCTTAAAAGATCACACATTGCCCAGCGCCTGCTAATGATCAGACAAAACTTGGAGGAGAGCAGAAAGCTGTGGGTGTTCCTGTGGCCCAGCCAGACCTCCCAGCGCTCCCTCCCTGCTTCCCTGCAGGAGACCCCAGCCAGTTCCTCTTCCTTCACCTCAACCTGCTCTTCATGCTTCTCTCTTGGATCCTTCCTTAGGTCTTTGCCAAAAAATAAAAGTACAGTGCCAAATATTTCTCTTCCTGTAGTTCTGTTTTTCTCAAAGCTTTCATTAACTGTGACAAGATTTCTCACTCTGTAGCATTTCTACTGCAGAAACATGTTTCATAATTCCTTTTTTTTTTTCTTTTGCATAAGGAAAAGATTACAATACACTGAGCAGTCTCTGAGGGGCATGCATGAAGCAAGACATCTTATGAAGGCAGGAACAATTGGCTCCTGATCCTTCTTGAGTAAAAGGATGAATTTGGGTAGGGCAAGCATATGGGAGTTGAATTATTTCACTCCTACATGAAACTTGTACAACCGTGAAGCTAAAATTGAATGCTTGCTAGATCACATATGATTAGTTTTCAGTAGATCTGCCAGAATCTTAACACCTCATTTAAAAGGTAATTATAAATCAGTATTTGTTGATATTACCAATCTAACATGTACATTTCTTTGAAAGTTTCTGGTTTGGTTTCGTTCAATTTTAAGCAGTTCAAAGCTGTAGCTTGTAGGGAATAGATGGTTGACTTTTTACTGAGGGTATATATTAATTTTTGACAGGATATTGTACTTTTTGGTGAATTTGACACTCGACCGGGGAATGGAAACTCAAGGGGGATGTTTTCTTGTATAGTCATACATTTGGAGTTAGTTTTAGCTAAGTAAAATAGATTTTAAAACTACCAAGACTTTAATGGATTGAGGGTGCCATCTCGTGGTTGAGGAACTAAATTTATAATTGAAAACCAAAAATGCCTATTTGAACATGAGGGGGTATGTATAATACTTTTATTACTGAAAAATATTAATCATAATCAGATCTTCTATTATGGGCTACTTTTTTTTCTTAGCTCCTATAGACAAGTTAGGTGCTCAGGCAAATACCTATAATCTTCAAAATTTTTTGCCTTGGCTTAAATGTAAATGATTGCAAGTATGTACTTATTTTTCACTTGCTTGTTTTGGAATAATATATACAATGTATCGTTTGTCTTCGGAGAAAGCCACTGCTTCAATAACCTTCTCTTACCTGAGCAAGATATCATGATATACTTACATTATGGAAATGCTAGTTTTGCTTTTGTTATTACTTTGACATTTAAAAGATTAAGTAGTAGACCTTTGTGGCATAGATCTGCTTGAAAAGCAGGTTTCCAGGAAAAAGGCGGGTTTTACTATTTTCTGGTGCTGTTTATTTCTTTAACAAAACTATCTCTATTTTTTCTTTATACAGATTATTTAAAGAATCTTTTAGAAGAATCTGCAGACTATAGAGATACTCAAGGTAAATGTCTCTTTAGATTAAAGAAATCCCAGTTTACGTACATATGATAATGTTTCTAAATTTTAAATGCATGCAAAATGCTAAGCCAGTAATAGGAATGTTTTCTATTTAGTTCTAAGTTTCTCAGCAGACATACTGAAAGACTGCAAACTTGTGTTTCAAAAAAGTTTGGAGCTGACAGTCGTATCAGCTCACCCTTGAGCTGAAACCAAGAGATAAGAGTGAAGTTCCACAGGCAGCTTAAGCAGGTATTTTGGGCACTGCTATTGAAAGAGACAGTCCTTGCATGTGTAGACCTTTCACGATAGGCAGTCTGGTCTACCGACTGCTCTCCCCCAGCTATGAGCCTTTCTGGCCTCCGTCTCACTCTTTGTGCCAGGGCAAGTGTTTGCGTGGTGGGATTGAACAAGATCAAGGAGCTGGTCTGGGTTATATTTCACCTGAGAAGCTCTCCAGTTTGACTTGTCACAAGTTGCACAAACACAAGTGACTTCCACAGTTTCTGCATGTGGGGGGAAAGGAGATAAGAGGAAATGAGAAGGAATAGTTGGTGATGGAAGAGGACAGGACTACATGTTTCATGGTAGTTTGGGATTAAGCTGGTTTAACTCAAGTGTAGCAATGCGATGCACGTTCAGACTGTTTCCTTCTTCCATGTGTGTGCCTCAGCAGTACTAGAAATGCTCCCAGTCAATGCTTCCATTTCATTTGCATGAGCCCCTGTCACTTATTTCAGTCTCTTTAGTGACATTTGTGCAAGCCCTTTACCTTTAGGAGGGTTGTGCAAATGTAGTTGATGGGACTGCAATAAATGAGTGCCTTCAATGCACTGAGCCAAGTTTGCTTTCTAATAGCTTTGTTTGCTGATACAGTACTGTAAAATTTATGAGTAAATATTTCTCTTAGGACATTTAGATGTATTTGTTTGAGTACATTGAAAATATAAGCCAAAAATATTTTAAATTATGACTCTTTAAAGACATAGAAAAGTTTGTCTGGCACTTCTTATGGTTGTGAACAAACTAATTCTTGTACTGCATATTAAATAATTGACCACTTGAAAAGTGAGCTCCTTAAACATATATTTTACTTTACATTTTCTTGTGATTCCTCCAGCTTTTAAGGATTTTGTAGTTGTACCTTCCACAGTATTTTTCTCTCCCTTCATACATCAAAGATAAAAGCAGAAGCTTAGTTATAACAATAACTGTTAATTTTATGCATTTAACATATTTGATAGTCTACCTTTGAAACTGGGTAAGAAAAGAAAATCTAATCTTTACTCATGAAGATCTTTCTTGTGATCATTAAGCTTAAATTAGTTCTGACTTTGCTTAGTAGTTAAATTCCATTGGTGGGGGTGAAGACTAGGTTTGGTTATGGTTAGTATTCTTGGAAAAAAACCCAAACAACACAATTCTTCCTGATGACCTTCATTTGAATACATTACTCCAGCTAAGTGGTATAAGAATTGGAATGCTCTTCCCTGCCAAAAACCACTTTGTTTATGGACTTTGACCCTATAGATTTATTTTATGTTGTTGTTTAGATTTGTTTAGTCTTGGCTTTATAAGTAGCCCTGAGATCCTGGAACTTTCCCTTCAATAACCAGCAAATTTTCTCTAACATTCTTCAATCTATCTTGAAGTCAGTGAGTAAAATTCTAAGTTTTTAATAGATATAATAGCTGATAGATGAAGAAAAGTGTAACAAAATTCAGGTACTCATTCCTGTCTTCATGAATTAGCTAAATTTCCCTTCGTTTTCTTTCAAGCGGATGGGAGCTGGGGAGTGTTTTGGCTGGAGCAGCTCCAACATTTCCTAGTAGGAGACCACCAGCTATTTTTCAGCAGGCTCAGCTGACATTGTGACATCTATATCTAAACTTAAATTTTGATCAAATGCTTGATATGCGCTATGCCTTTTAACTCTTTGACTCCTGTGCTTGTATTGCTTTGGTTCATGAAAATCTTGAACAAAAATTCTCCTTAGGTTAGCTTAGGAGGAACTTTTTGTTTGCACCTCAGTTTAGTTTTTTATATGGCTTCATGACCTTCTGAACCTTTCAGTTCAGAAAGCTGTATTTTTTAACATGCTTTCTTTCTGAATATGAACTGAACAATAAGGGAAGTCTATACATTCTACAGTACTAATACTTTAATGATTATCTGGGAAAAAAAAATCACCAAGGCTTCAGTTTTACCTGGTTTGGTAGGCTTCTCTGTGGACTTTTAAGCTAATGCAGGTCCTTTATTTGGAGTGCCTGACTGCACTTCAATTACTCAGAAAGTGCTAATTGCTTTAGAGACTGCATTTTATCAGAGCAGTTGCTCTAGCTTTCAGTTGAATGGGTCATTGGGTTTTTTTTCCTACTTAAGTAAATTACAGGGTTTTGGATAAGATTGTTGGATGGGTTCTGTCTTATATATGCTCACTGTTCAGTAATTTACGCAACCCTTTTATGTAACCCCTTCTTGCAGTTACACCTTAGCATATATTACACCTGAGTTGCTAGTTATTAAATATCAGTACATAATAAAATCCCTCATCTTTGGTAACTCTTCTCTTTCAGAGATTTTTTTTTCTTCCTTCTGGTATTAAAAGTTTGAAATTTAGAAATTTGAAATTTATACTGTTATCTTGAGGTGCGGCAAAACTAAAGGCAGAAGAAAGAAATTGCAAAGATTTAGATAATTTTTCTAGGTAGTCTTCCACGACTGGCACTGGAGGCAGTTGTGTAAAATTGAAAAAACTTAATCTCTATGTAGTCTCAGTTAAAATGTTGTTAACTTTTCTGCTGTGAGTAGAGACATTGAAATTAAAGTAATTCTTTGTGTGAGAAACTAGAATTTAATTTTGCTTGTGGACTGTTTTGATCAGCTGTAAGAAATGATTGATGCTGTTGGTTAAAGCAATGACTTGCTAGGGTACACTTATTAAACCATGATCCAAAGACTCTGGGACCTATGGGAAGTGCTCCTGAATGCAATGACTGTACAGTCAGGTCCTTGAATCTTGGTGTGATGTGGAAGGGCAGTATTGTACCTGTGCTTTATATAATACCAATGCTAACTAGTCTGTATAACCAAAGCATCATTTCTTCATCCTTCAGATGCTCTAGCTGTTGTCATAGAAGTTGCAAATCATGCCAATGACATCATGAAGCAGGGAGTGAGTATTTTAACTTATGAACCTGGTTGATTAAAGCTTTTTCTGTCTTTTTTTTTTTTTTTAAAGTCATGGATGCAAGGGCAATTACTTACCTTTGCCTTTTTCTCCCTGTAGGATAACTTTCAGAAACTCATGCAGATTCAGTACAGTTTAAATGGACACCATGAGATTGTACAGCCAGGAAGGGTAGGTCCTCCAGATGGCATTCAGCAGATTGCAGTGAAAGTGCAGCACAGATGATATGCAAGCAAAGTACTGAAGGTGGCATATACCGAGAACAAAAACGGTCCATCACTTAATTATTCAGTTCTGACAGTCAAATGAATACTGCCTCTCCACATGTGTGAGGTTTTTTTAGACATTTATCTGATGAAAACTTACGATTTTTGGAATGTCATTCCTTGCCAAATCTTGCAGGCAGGTTTTATTCCTCAAGCTTAACCTTGTATTTATCATGGTTTCAAGTGTAGCATGGAAAACTGTAATACAGCCATTCACACTCACTTTTAGAGAAACCTAAGGATGAACAGCCTTTCTCAGAAAGGGAACCTCGAGTCCTCAAACTTCTGCAGCACTTCTAGTGTAGTAGCAGTAATAATAATAATCATAATAATGATGATGAAAAAGTCAGCTCATTTGTACAGCTTGTGCCCTGAAAAGCTAGGTTTTGAATAGTTTGTTTTAATTTGCTAGGTCTTTCTCAAAGAGGGAACACTGATGAAGCTGTCCCGGAAGGTCATGCAGCCACGAATGTTTTTTCTGGTAAGATGCCGTGTATGTTGCTGTGTGTAATTTTAAGTGGTTGAAACATTACACTGCAAACATAAGTAACTAATAACTTCAGTTAGTGGAAAAAATGACCAATTGTTGCTCTTCTACTTGCTCAACTCTAATTTAGAGAGATCATTTGTTGCTTATGCGCTAATTTTAATAGAAAACCATTTCTCACTAAAATGTACTGTTTTGAACAATGCTCATTTAAAATTTGAGCGCTTTTATGAGAAGGCCTTACCTGTGGTAGTACGAAAACTTAACACAGTTACTCCATCCCACTTAGCCATACCAGATCTTAAAACCTACACCACTGCCCCTGCTATTGCAGCCTTCCCTCCCTCCTTCCTCTCTCCTTCCCTGGCATGAGCCTGCTTGCATCCTGAGCGCAGCGCTGGGCTGGAAGTTAAGTGCAGGGTTCTCTTCCTGTCTCTGCTGCTGTTTTGTTTTGAAACTTCTGTGCATCCCTGAAGTTCCTGTTTCCACTTGAACCTTTTGTTTATCTCTTCTATTTAGATAGTAAAGCAACTGTTGCTGTGTGTAATTTGTGGCATTATTGGTCCACAGTCCTGGCTGAAATCTGTCTTGTAGTTACTCTAGTATGAATAAATATTCCCCTGGGCAGCCATGGAGTATGATTCTAAGCTTGCAAGTGCCTGGGGATATTGTGTAGCATATAAAACACTGAGATAACTGCAAATGATATCAGTTAAGGTAATAGTCTCAAAAATCTGGTGCTATCTCAAGCTGGACCTCCCAAATCAGATGTTGCTAATCTGAGTGGCTCTAACTTGGTTTTTCTTTGTTTTGTTTTCTGGGTGGTGGTTTGTTCTTTTGTGTTTTTTTTAAGATATAAAAGGTGCAAGCTAGTGTTTATACCTTTAGACACTTAAGCACTGATTTTTTTTTTTCCATTGATCATGTTGTGAAGATTTAATAAGGCTCGTGAAACATTTGGTTAGTTTGCAAAGAACCTCATAGCAAAAACATATGAGGCAGTTCAGTTTTCTGGTCTGTTTATGTGCAGTAAATGAAGTTTGAATCCATGTGTTGAACAACACAGAAAAGAAAAAAAATCTTAATAGCTGCTCAGTAAGTGCAGTGAATGAAGCCAAGTCTGGTAGAACAGGAAATAAACAGTAGATGCACATTTAAACTGGTAAAATTCACATGGTACATATGGATAAGTTTCTCCTTATAATCATAAATTGCTAATCTTAATGCTGCTATCTCCGAGTTTCTGGAATGTTTTACTTTGTTTGAATTGTTAATTCTACTATCCTTTTAAAGTAGTTTGTTATATATATAGCTGTGTACCAAGAAACATTTTTGTCCTTTTTGACAGCCTGTTTGTTGACATCCATGCACTGTTTACTCATGTGCCGAATGCATATTTACCCAAGGAGGATATAAATAGACACCTATTGTTATCTAAATTTGTACATTAAAATGTTTTGGGGGTTCTAAGTGGAATAATAGGAAGTAGAAGATGCTTTTCTGGACAGTTGATCTCAGTGCTGTATGAGTTTAATACTTCCCATCAAACGCATCTGAAATTATCCGTCTCTAAAGAATATTTAGTTATTAAAAAGCTTTGCTTCTATATTACAGTTCAATGATGCCCTGTTGTATACTACTCCAGTTCAGTCAGGGATGTATAAACTCAACAACATGCTGTCATTGGCTGGAATGAAGGTGAGTCACTTGTTAAAATGAGTCTTTCTCCAAATCTGTTTAAACTCAGGCCTTCAAATTTTCAAAACAGAAGTATGTTTATTGTTGGAAAGAGATATTAAAGATGCTTATGTTTCAGAGCAATTCTACAGGCTTAACGTTTCTTGCATAATGTGGCCTGTGGGATTGCTGTCTAGGTTTTCCTAAAAAACTCTGTTGCCACAGGAGCATCTCACCTCCATTTCATCCACTATCATCCTACTCTGAAATAGTCTGCCTACTTATTTCTTGTGTTGTATTTTGTTTAGACTGCCTCACTTTTGCCTTGTAACTGCTTTTTAATGCCCACAGCCAGAGATTAGGCATCTCTGCCTGACAAGCTTCTGGTGGATCAAATCTCTATGGTTTACAGAGACCTGCTAACTGTGAGGGAATATACAGCTTTTGTTTCTGAGCCTTTGTGAAAAGCATCAAAGTTATGCCCTGAGCCCCTCTGGGTAGTGATAAGGGACATGCATGCCATATATTGACACGGTCTCTGACACAACAGTTAGTGGGAACAACAAACCGTCGCCTGGGGAGTCAAGTAACTTGTTTCTGGTGCTGTCAGAGAAGAGCACCGAGTCCAGCTGCAGTGCAGATCTGGTGCCCGGGTCCAGGCTTTCGCAGGCAGAGCTGCAAAATCTCTTCTGCCAGCAGATGCCTGGTGGTGACTCAAAACCTCTCTTAACTTTTAAACCTCCTTATGTTTGAAACTTGGTAGCTCAGAAGGATCGGCCAGGTGGGTCCAGCCCTCGGGGGTATGGGGCAGATGCCCACTCTGGGGTACACCAGTGAGCTAAATCTTGTCCCGCAGCAGCAGCAGTGCCTTTTTTTGCCCAGTTGCAGGAGGTACTTGGAGGGCTATGGGCCTGGGCATGTTGAAACACGGTGGGAGGTGTCTGACAGCTCTTGAGCTTCATTCCCCTCTATGTCTCTGGTGTTTGTATGGGACCACAGTGAAATAAAATGGTGGGCTGCAAGTAATTTTAGGGTAGCTGGGCTCTCTGGACTGGTGTATGATCTCCTACCTTTGAGATTTTTTGCTCCAATGTACCCCTTCTGCAATAAGACAACTAAAAGAGAAAACTAAAGCAAGTATAAAAGTACCATTTCAGTTTGAATCTCAAGTTTTCTCTCTCAACTGAAGGTTAAAAAGCCAACTCAGGAAGCATATCAGAATGAACTGAACATTGAAAGCGTAGAGAGATCCTTCATTCTTTCAGCAAGGTAAGTCTTACAAATGAATAATGATTTAAAAACCATGTGATTTCAAACAGGCCACATAAGCTTTTTACAGCTTATTTTGTACTTATGTAATGAAAAGTTACCCTTGGCTAGAGTAATTACAGACTAGAGGGAATGACAGATGGGTTTCTGGAAATAAGGTAGGCTTTGTTCTAATTTACTTTTGCTCACATTCAAAATCTGATTTTGAAAATTTAAGTTTATTTTTAAATGGGCCAGCAGAAAGGAAGCCTGGTCACATGTAGTAAGTTTCACAGATACCATCTGAATTTGTAGTCTTTAATGCAGTTCACCCTGACTTGTAAGGAAAACTGCCCATTGTGAAGTGATGGATAGAAGCACAAAAGCTATAGTAAATGTGGCTGGTATTTGAGCAATTTGGGCTTAAGGCTGCAGCTGGTGGGGATTCTGCTGTCCTCAAGACAGTTGACTGTTAATCAGAGTGAATAAAACTCTTGCTTGGTTCCTCCTTTTCAACTTAGCTACACCTTCAGAAACTTCAAGTAAATTGAAATATTATCCTCTCAGTGCCTTTCATTGAGAGAAACAAGAATTAAAATTGTTTAAATTTAATTAATCTTAGGCTTTGCTTCTCAGTATTTTTTTGTTCTTCCAAAGTTACTCATATGCTCTGTCAGTGCATTAACAGGACAGGATATGAAGTGTGACAAAAAATTTTGGTATTATTATTGGCAACTGATATAAACTGGAAGAAGTCATCATGGTCTTCTAGCTAAAATAACAGTGTAATTGAAACAAGAAATTAATCTCAGTGAACCTGAAATTATGGAAATGGCAGCAATTACTGGAATGGTGCTTGTCTTTACCAGAAAACCAAATTCTCCATGTAGCAGCAAAAGGATACATGGCCACTAAACCAGGGCAGCTCTGGTCTGCCTTCACCCAGATGCCTTTAGCAAAGGCCTGCTTTTGTGGGTGGTTGTTTTTACTGTGTTTGAGTTGGAGTTGTATGTGTTCTGACATTTGTGACAGTGCTGATACTAATGAAGACAGACATGTTTTCTCTTTCGTTTAGCAAAGCTGAGCAAGGGCAGACCGCTTCTTTTTGTGTGACCTTGTAAATACCAACATGAGGATGTCTGCACAAAGATAGCACTATCTCTAGCTGAGGGGTAGACCAAGGTTAACCTTGTCAAAGTAGCCAAAGGAAGTAGCTCAGTTGTCTGAGCAGTAATTATTTACAACAGACTTTAAAGGAATATTTTTGTATTTTTTCAACAAATGTAAATGTTTCTTATGGTTCTTCTGCACATTGGGGAAGCAGAGATGCATTTCACAGTTTAGGGTATGATTCTGCTCCAGTATAATATGAACAGCTCCGTGCTGCTTAGGTGCCTTGGTGACTGGATGTCACACAGATACATGAAGACATTTATGGGATTGCGGTAGGCAATGTGGATTTACTTCTGCTTGACTTGAAACAGCATTTCACTTTTCAGTCATTTTAAAAAAATTGTAAAAAATCATTGGAACTTGTGAAAAGATTATCATCTTGAAATACAACCTACCTGTTTCCACAAAAAGGATAGACTTGTCTTTCTGAGGAATTGATTAAATGGTAGATTAAAAGCAACTCCTGTGAAATACATGTTGGTCCTTAGGAGAAAACCCCTATATATAACATTCTCATCAAATTGGGCAGTTTGTGACATGCTTTTGTCTTGACCTTGAAATCACTAGAATTACCCTCATGTTACCAACTAAAGCTGCTCTGATTTGCTCTTTCTTTTTTAGTGTTGTTGATCTTGCATCTTTGGAGAGCATTCAGCTCTGTTATTTTTATCCTTGCTGGAAGCTATGTGTGGGCAAGAGCCCTAAGTTACACAAGAGTGGCAAAGGGAGGTTGCATTTGCTTGGGATGAAGGAGGTGCTGGGGGCCCCAGATGTAAATGAGGATTTTCGGGTTGTTATCTGTCTGTAAGCGAGGCCTGGGTCTGTTGTGGAGTAGGAGGGAAACAAGTGGAAAAACTACTAGCAATAGGTGCTTGCATATATTTTTTCCCAATGAATTATAATAGTATATAATAATTCTGTTGTTCCTATTAATAAATATCCTGGATGTGAAGAGAATCAGTATCTTGCCAATACAGACTGCATCTTCCTTTTGATGATACCTCATTCTAACAGCTTCTTGGCTCCTATGTGGTAAAAATCTTAATTACAAAACTGCTCAAATTTAATTTTACATACATTGGAGACAAATTTTGCCTCTGTGTTTTTTAAAATAATAAGCATTATGTGGAGTGTACACCAAAGAAGAGATTCTGAAATGATCCTGGGGGCAGAGACAGGGAGTGGAGCAATTAAGCTGGTGAAAAATTGCTGGTAATAAAAAAGCCAGTTAATAACAGAACTACAGATAAATGCTGAGACAAGAGTCTTTGTCACTTCAGGTTTAGTTTTACTGACTGCATTAGTATTCTGCTTTATCTAGTCTGGTTTGAGGTTTCAATTTTCCTGGGATATCTGTAGGAATGTGTGTCGTTTTACATGGTACAATGCAGTATTGTGCTAGAAATCTCTTAATCGGAGAAACAAGTTAGCACATCTGCACGATACAGCCGCTGTACAGAAGTAAAGCTTTGGTCCTGAAAACAATAGCCATGCCAGCCTGACATGGCCTGAGGCCAGCTGGCCCCATCCCCTTGAATAAGGCTAGCAAAGAGCTACCCGAGGCAGACATAGCTGCATCGCCTCCCCTAACGTAAGGATAGATCCTGCAAGACTAGCTCAGCTGGGAGAGGTACCCTAAGGCTCTGATCCTGGGAACAAGAGGGATATACTTGTGTGAGCCCTCCTGGGACCACCTACCTGCTTAGCTCCATTGGGCAGCTGCGACGTGCGCCCATAGCACACGCATTTGCCAGTGATAACAATTGCTGGGGCTCTCTGCAGTCCATTTAAAGTTTTCTACTGTTTTGTTACATCTTGAATAAATAAAAAATAATACTACTTTTAAAAAAAACTAAGAAAACCCTGCAACTGTAGTAAAGAGAATTCCTTTTGAAAGGATGCAACAAATAGTGGACCTGCGGCGAGGGAAGCGGTAGGGCTGTGCAGCTGGCGGGGAGGGCTGGGAGTGACAGGAGAAGAAACACTGCCTATTCTGCTGCGGCAAACCATTACATCAATTCAGTTGCCGATGGCACCGCCTTTGCTCTTAAATTCTGAAGGACTGTAAACAACCCTAAAGGCTAGCACCAGCAAACCTACCAAGTGCGAGCTCCCTAGCGAAATATTAGGGCGTAAGCCATGTAGCTCATCCTGCAAGCAGCTCCATATGTAGCAATTCCCATGTGATCGGGGGATGCTTAGTCTCCCAAAACTGTGCCAACTTTTAAATTTAATTATTTAATGTCATTTTAGGAACTATTTAGGAATTAAATGTAATTTAGGAATTAAATGTAACCAGATTTTGAAAAAGCCAGAGCAGTTGATTAGAGTTATGAATGTTACGTAGCTAATGCAGATCAGTTGCTCTTACTGGATGAGGAAGTAAAGGTAAATAAACTGAAAAATATGTTCCACTCAGAGTGTGAGATATTGGGGCAGGCGAGAATACATTGCTTTGCCCTTGCTTGTATCTTATTTCCTCTCTTTTTGTTCTGATTTTGTTGCTCTGTGTGCTAGATCGGGTTTTTTTTTTCTGCTCGTGCCTCACAGGCTTCCCCCATGTTTGTTTACCTTACCAGATTTGCCCTCTCTGATTCTGTATAGTACTCAATTTCATCCAGTTCAAAACCCCAGCTCAAAGTATTTTCTTTTAAGGTTCAAAGATGGTCAAAGCTTCTAAATTCACCTACAAAAGCTATTAAACAATAATTACTGTTGCACACCTAATTTGTGTAAATCATTGCTTTCCTCTTCCCTAACTTTCCTTTTTATATATTCATCATGTTCAGTTCCTCAGGGTAAAAAAATTAATTGATACTATTTAAGAAGTGGAGAATAAAAAAAATGTTGGTAGTAGATACTGATTGAAATTTTAGAAGCCCTTTTTAAGCTGGCATGGCATCTCAAGCAAGCTGTCTTGCTGTTCCTCTGCCACAAAACTGCTGCTTTCTTCCTCAGAGCACCCTTCACGGTCCTGGCACAAGTCGTTGTTCAGCTGCGTGATGTACCCAGTCAGTAAATCGATCCAGAGGAAGGGCAGGTTGATGGCTTGCTTTAATACGGATTTGTTTCCCAGTCCAGCCCACTGCACTTACAGCCCACTGCATAGCTCTGTGTGTTCTGGCACAAGGGAGAAAATCAGACCTAGTGGCTGAGAAGGGGGTATGGTAGGCTGCCCTTTGCGGCAGCATGGATTTATTTTATATGAAAGTGGTGGTGTGCCCACGGCCAGAGAAAGTGCTTTGGCGTTGCACGTAATCCAGTATAGCTGCAGGCTCTCGCGGTACCAGGCACCCCTTGTTCTCCCTGCTCCCTCCCCATGCCGTGCCACTTCAGCCTAATGCTTTCCTTGCACTTGATTAGTGATCCACCAGCTGTGGGATAAAGAGATACAGTAAGCTTATCTGTTTATCTCTTTGGGTTAGCTAATCCAGTGGAAAAAATTAGAAAAAAATAATTATTTCAAAGTAGCATGACCTGGTAGGAGCAAAGAGTCAGGAGCACAAGGCTGGGGAAAAGACGGCACATTTTTTCTGGCAGAAGCTCAGGGTTTCACAGGGTTGGGTATAACAAACTGCACCCTGAGACACAAGCAGGAGGGGGGAAAAAAGGCTTGCTGAAATTTCAGTCCCTCTCAAAAGGGAGGGCGCATGCCTTTGTTCTGGGAGCACCATTTACACCAGTGGTACGCTATTCAAGGGTCCAGCGAGAAGGGGGAAGCAATGACATTGCAAGCCTTAATCACAGGCTGTTTTGGAAGGAGGAAAGGGAGAGAGGGAGGGAATCCACATTATAACAACAGACAGAAATCTTTTTTAGTATTAATCAACACAAATAACCGACACAATGCAGACAAATTAAAAAAATAATGCCAGTTTCAGTAGGAACTGGAGATGGTCTATAAAACTGAAACTGCAAGGGAGTTAAGTCAATGTGTAATAAAGCTAATGGAATTCTAATCAACACTTGCTTCTTAGTTTTAAATGTTAATAGATTTTTTTTTTTACTCCAACAGTTCTGCTACAGAAAGAGATGAGTGGTTAGAAGCTATCTCCAAGTCAATTGAAGAATATACAAAAAAGAGAATCACATTTAATCCTAGCAAAAGTCTTGAAGAGGTATATCACACCATTGTTGGTTTGTTTCCTTCTTGAATATAAAGTTTCTTTGCAGGTGTTTAGAGAAACGAGGCATTCCGTGATGAATAATAAAACAGGATGGTAAATGATAAGTGAACAGATGATAGAACAGACTATTTCATAATGTTATCTACTTCATAAATTTAAAATTGATTCCTTCCAAAAAACCCAAACCAGCTTTCTCGATTCTCTCAGTAATCTTGTGAACAGAAAGATGAAATTAAAAGGTTTTAAAATATAGCAGCTATTGGTATAAATAGGCTGGTAAAGCTTGAAAGTCACACAGCCTTTTTGAACTAATTAAATGCAGCTCTGTCTTCAGGCTTGCATTACAATGATCACTGAAATAGTAGATAACATTCTTAAGACCATGACAATTTATCAGAGAAGGCTTTCCAGCATAATTAGAGTTAACCTAAAATCACTGATAAATATTAATCTTATTTCTCATCACTGAATGTAATGACATTCTGCCTATCTTCTCTCAGGCAGATCCAGAGAAACAGGAAGAAGATAGTCCGCTGGGATCAAAGGCTCCGATCTGGATCCCTGATACTAGAGCCACTATGTGTATGATCTGTACAAGTGAATTCACCTTGACATGGAGAAGGCATCACTGCAGGGCATGCGGAAAGGTTGGGCAATTTTGTGATTACCTTTTCCGTTAGTCATTCAGGTTCCTTGTGTGACAAATACAGATGGAGCCTGATTGCGCCTAAACAACTCTTTTAAGGGAACACTGTACTATGACACAGTTATATGGATTAAAAATACGTTGGGTTGGCTTTTTTTTTTAAGGTGTTCAACCTTTTAACCTGTTACATATTTCGTATTTTGTATTTTGGAGTACTATTTATGGTTGTCTTCTGCTTCTGCAATTATGTAGTACAAATGAAGAATGTTAGCTGAAATGAGAAAAATAGTTTCCTCGCTAGTTTTTGTGAGATTAATAATGATTTTGTTTTTAAGTTAGTACTAAACTTATTTTTATATTTAACACTTATGAAAGGTTTATCTAATAAACCTTTATTTTTCTTGTATTGTCAAGTGAGAATACAGAATTCAATGCAGTTGAGACATCTGTGTTGTGGAGAAATTGTCAAGGGAGCAATGACTATTTTTAGTTATTTCTTTAAAAGCTTATGATTTAAACAGTTCAGTAACACAGTAGGCTTATTCTACTTTTCATGGATTGTTAACGTTGGCTTATTGATTTGTGTAATTCAGTGGTTTTTTTTCTGTTTAAATTTTTATCATTTAGAGGAGGAAAGAACAGCATGTTGAACATAAGGAAAAGCCAAGATCTTAAACCATTTTTAATGTAAAATACTGCCTATTTCAGGTTCTGTTACAGTATTAACAGTACTGAAGTGAACACCTTTGAGCATTTGGTGATTTACAGGTGTGCATCATGTACAATAATGCCTTTGTCTGTTTTCAGATTGTCTGTCAAGCTTGTTCATCAAATAAACATGGTTTAGACTATATGAAAAACCAGCCAGCAAGAGTATGTGATCATTGCTTCAGGGAGCTACAGAAACAAGGTAAAGAAAACCTGCACAAACTGTCTTATTTTTGTGGCCCTTATTAATACGGTATGTCTGCGCCTCATCTTTACTGCTGGATTCAGGTGCCTAATTCTGCAATGGATGGGGAAGATGGATTGCCTGGACCACCTGCAGGTCTCTGCTTTGGGCACTAGAGGCTGCTGTGCTGCAGGCAATTGCAGGTGCTTTTAGCTGAGAAAAGAGCTGCAGAGCAAGTGCAGTACAGCTGGCAATCCAATTACTCTCCTGCTCTGCTCATTATTTCAGAGCCTCACCATGTTCAGGGACAACTCTAGACGGGGAGTTAATGAAGCTTAGGGCAGTCCTACTCCTACCAGGCTGGGCTGGAAAATAGTGGTGGGTGTTTCTAGAAAAGGGGATTTTGAAGGAGTGAAGTGTTGCAGCAATCTTCCAAGAGAGGTGAAGGAACTGCCTGCAGCAGTGGAGAAAGACAGCACGTGCTCTGGAGATGGGAATCTCCAGGAGTGTGTGTGATGGCATGATGCTGGAAGAGGAGCCCTACAGCATCCATACGGAAAAAAGCTGAGAAGATAACAGATGTATAGAATTGAAGGACAGAGTTGGGGAACAGAGGTTAAGTGCAGACTGAACTGCAGAGGACAACTCTAAAAATTTGGTGTGGCTTTTAAGACTTAATTTTTCACCCTGCTTATGGGCAAAGGTAGTTCAATGTTGAGAAAACAGACTTTGAAAGCAAACAAGACCAATCCATTTAGTTTTAAATTTATTGTGGTTTTTTTAGTCTGATTGTGATTTGAGGGATCCTAACTCATGGTGTCAATGATAATACCGAAAAGTTAATTCAACACTGAATTTAATGTGATTAGGTGTTACTATTGAAACACTGTAATCAGAATAAAAATGCCACCTGCTTTTAAGAAAAAAAAGTCCAAGAATCATTGCCTGTGTTTAGTCATCTGTGACATGAAAGCAATATATTTGTCCTATGCATTTTAGATAACCAGTGCACTCCTAAGAGTGGATCCCCAGTCAACCATAAATCTCCATCAAGTGCCTTGTCTACAGTATTACATAGTATTCCCTCTGGAAGAAAGCAGAAAAAAATTCCTGCAGCCCTCAAAGAAGTAAGTGCTTTATTGGTCAGAAGTAATGCCTTGTTGGTATTATATCATCAATATTAACAATGAAAAAAATAATTCCATATTTTAGCCATCTTCTCTAGAATCAAAACTTGAAATTCACCTGTAACAGTGGTTTGGGCCTTGCTTGTATGTAGGCAGGGACCTGAACTATGAAGCAGTGTATGAACTGCATAAACACCTGTGAGACTGTGATTCAGAGAGATAGTCGGAATTGTAATTTCTTTCTTCCTTCCCTGTGTTTCAAGGAATTGTGATTTACCTCTGCACCAACAGTCAATGAGAAGACTCCTACAGTAACTCAACTCTTGGCTTATCATTAGGAAAGGTAGAGCTACACTCTGCCTACCTACACTTGGAGGTCTTGGGAATGGGAGGAAGTAATTTTTCTTCTTATAAAGGAATGTGTGTTCTCCAGCTGTACGTGGTCCTCAGTGTTTCAGCTCTCTCTTGTCCTGTTGCATCCAATTTAAGTTCCAACCGTTAGTGACTGCAGAAACCTCTCTTCCAAACCAGATAGATGGTGGCAGAAAAAATCATTTTTCTTTCAGCCATCTGAGTTAATTAGCAACAGTAACTTGAGATCAGGTAAGAATTTGAGTCTTTGACAGGACAGGGCTCTGGAAATCTGTTTTGGAAATAGCTGTACTGTGGAAACCTGGACAGATGCATACATACTCTTGGGGTTGGTTTGTTGTTCTTTTTTTTCCTCTTCAGGTTTCAGCAAATACAGAAGACTCTACAATGAGTGGCTACCTACACAGATCTAAGGGCAGTAAGAAACCATGGAAACACCTATGGTTTGTTATCAAAAATAAGGTGCTATACACATATGCTGCTAGTGAGGTAAGAGACTACATATTAGAAATCAAATATCCAATGATAATACTGTCTTTGTAACAAAGTTGTTTATTTTTATGATCTAGAAACAAGCTATAAAATTAGATCACCTTACAATAATTGATCTGATTGCAATGTAGTATTTTGAAAAGGCCCAGTGAGCTTGGTACTGTAATACGCTGATATAGCTACGCTGTTTCTGATTCCAGACCTAGCTTTGAGTACCTCTGCACTGCACACCATTGCACAGTTGTAGGTATGTTCTGAGTCAGTTGAATACATGGGGGTCTGTTTGGATGCATCACACTGGACTAGTGGCAAAGCCAACATTATAAAAGCATCTTGAAGTATCTTGTTCTGCAGTTCCATAAGGTATTTTGAATGCGTGGAAAATGAGCAAACTAAATCTCTTTACTTCTCCTCAAACTGTCAACTTCAGCCTGGAGTTGTTATTTAATATTCAGTGCTGTAGTAGAAAACAAAAATGCATCTTATCTAATGGCATTTGCATTTTTATTTAGAATGTGTAGTCCTATTGCAGTGTGGAATAATCTCTAACCAGTATATATAAGCTCTGCACATCCCAGCATGTGCTAAGGATGTAGTTTTATTGCTTCTTATAATGTTTTGCAATATATATGGAAGTATTGTAACACTGGAAGATCTTGGTTTTTGCTTTTTTGTATTATATGTTATAGTTTGCTAATAGCTTTCAAGAGCAAAATATCCAAAGCGTCTATTTAAAGGTATTGCTATCCCTCACTTGCTTTCAAAATGTAAGGCCCAACAGATCCTGACTGCATAAAGAATTACCCTTCTTCGCCCCCACTCCGCCCCCACTCCACCCCCACTCTAGTTATTTCCTGGTTTGTGCTCAGATTTGTTCCTGAGTTGTTCCTGCTGTAGGGCCAACCTTTATTTGAGAACTTCTGAATTATGTCCAGAACTTGTGATGTTATTTCCACCACAGCACTAGCAATCGTAAAAAAACCCAAGTACGTAATTAAGATATTTTTAGAACTACAAAACAATTACTTTTGCAAAGATTTGAAAAATATTTTAGAGCATTGTGTCTCTTCTGGCAGTTGCAAAGGTGACTTTGGCAACTGTAAAGAAAGGCATATTAGTCTGAGAGTCACCTTAAATTTTCTTTTGCTTGGCTTCCTCAGATACCAGCCTCCCAGAGTATCTTCAGTATGCAGCTTACAATCACAGAATTAACTCTTCCCTATTTTCTTTAAACTAAGGAATATCTACCCTTATTTTTCATCTTGATGAGCCATTGCAGGAGACACTGTTTAGAGAGTCTCAAGGGAAGGTCCAGTCTGGCCTTAGCCAGGAAGCCCCACGATTAGTAGTAAAAAGAGCACTTATTAGTGGTACAAAGACCTAAGATAGTAAAACAGATTGCTAAGCCTTACCTGACTGTTTTCCAATATCAAGAAATGCTGCTTTCACAGGATACTCTTGTTCCAATGTAGAGGCAATTACCAAAGTCTTCACCTGATGTGTCAGTGTTTATGTACATTCTTTGTTTATTTTTTTCTATCCAGAAGCATTGCAGGACCCTGCCTAGTTACAAAACACTGTTTTGGAATTTGCACAGGATGAAAATATTTTCCCCCATCCTTCTCAAAATGCTGTGCATTGTATTTATTAATTAAAAGACATGAGTATAAAAAAAAAGGAAGGAATTGCGATGAATGAGGAAGGGAAAAGGTTGCCTTTTTAGCCAGGTTTTGAAATTAAATTAAGAGAAGGTAAAAAGGTACAGCTTCTCTTGCTACTCTTTCCAAGCCAACCACTTGTGAACACTCAGCAACTTTTTTTTCCCCCTACCCTGTTAATTTTCAGCAGCAGAAAGCAAAATAAGTTTAGCCATCAGAAGCGTTTTGGAATGTGACTCCAGTGCTTGAGAACATAGGTTACATCCATAGCTCTTCTTTTTGCCTACTTGGTGCAGCTAATAGCATCCCATATCACTTTTAAGACATGAAAACTCACTGCTAAGGTGGTTGGAGAGAGCACTGGGCTAGATGGACTTTTGGTCTGCTGCCAGGTGGTAGTCGATCTTTTGATATAAGAAGTCCTTACCAGGCAGAACGATGAGACTGTACAGTGAAAGACAAGGTAGATGTTATCAGGGCAATAAAAAGAGGAGCAGCGATGTTGAAGTCTATGAGGTTTTGTTATTTCCTGTCCCCTGATTCATGCATGCAGACTATAAAAAGCGGCATTTTGTGCATGACTATTTGTAACAACTTGTTTACTGTATAATCTGTTGCAATGGTATGGTGCACGAGTAAAGTCTAAATGCATTCCTTAGTATGTCTTACAAGCTTTAATTTTGTCTTGTTTGCTTTTTTCCCCATAAAACAGGATGTGGCAGCATTAGAGAGCCAGCCTTTACTTGGATTCACAGTCAGTGAAGTAAAAGATGAAAACTCAGAGTCTAGAGTGTTCCATTTACTGCACAAAAACACTTTATTTTACATTTTCAAAGCAGATGATCCCCATTCAGCTCAAAAGTAAGAAACTACTTGAATTAATTTCTGTTACTTTTTTCTACAAAATGTTTCAGAAGTCATGAATGTTAATATTCACAGATTAAGCATATGTATAGAAGATGCATATTATATAATATGTAAATAAAACTTCTAAATTAAACACAAGGTCCTGGTTTCATTAGGACCTCTGAAATGCTTTAAATTAAGAAGCAGACTGTCCTCTGCAAAAGAATAAATGTAGGAAAATGGAAAAGTCTAAGATAAAATAAGAGATCTTTTTCGTAGCATATTCCTCTATCCCTGGTCTCTTCAAGTGAAAATTGAATGTTACCTTTGGAGAAATCCAGAAATGTGTACTTCCAGCTGTGAATTTTAGTTATTTTTAATGACTATATGATGGCAGTGAAAAACAAACCCTAAAAACTCAGGGACAGAAGTTGGAAGTGTGTGTGCAGATGTGCACGAGCACCTAGGCACGCTTAATATGTTCAGACCAAAAGCTTGAATTCAAACATTCTCACAAGCTGTTTCATTTCAAGTCCTGCTGATGTGTCTGAGTTTGGAGTCATATTTATCAATTTATGTATTGTGTGTCTTTTATATAAAATAACCTAGAAGCTTGGTCATTAATCAGTAGAAAACATTTGCTATATGAATCATGGAGTAGATTAGAAATGAGCATGGAAGCAATACATTTGTTTTGCCTATATGCCTAGCTTATCTGACTGGTTTCACTGCAGTTTTCCCAAATGAAGTTTACATTAATAAAATAGATTTCATGCGCTAACTAGTCCATTATTAATACTTAAGCATCAAAGTGGCTGCAGGTATAGGTTTGTGCAAATAGGGATATTCTAAAAAACAAAGTACCCAGGACAACTGAAAATTTTGAACAGCTGAGAAAGTGCTTAATGACACTTCTCTACATACAAAATCTGGAAGTCTTTATTTGATTTTTGGCGGTATTGTGTCTTGCAGATGCATACAAATGTTTCCTTGTTAATTAAGATAGTATTCTCTTGTTTCCACTGTGTCCTCATTTGTACTATATAAAACAAAACTAAAAAAACCCAAGGCATTCAATAGCTTTGTTTTCCTATTCAGACAATGGCTTTTGTCATCAGTAGGAAAACTTGAAGTTGGACATGCTCTATTTTACTGAGGCTAGGAGTAACATTAAGTACCTTAAATTCCAAGCTTTCTCCATGTATTTAATATCCATAGGAGATTTATGCTGAACCTCTAGAATAAATGCTGCTTTGATAGCATTAAAAGAAAAAACAAAGAACATGCTGTTGGCCTGTTTGCATCAGTGGACACTATTTTTTCCTGTTAGGGCCAAAGAAATGTCTGATGTATTTGTGTAATTGCAGTAATAAATTTTAACAGAAGTTTACTTTTTGATGAGCTCTTAAATTTCTTCGTCCAGTACTATGTTCGATGCTTAAGCTGTTTATGAAGTTGTTGTATTTGTATTCCATTTTAGTTATTTTTAATGAATATATGGCAGTGGAAAATACAGCGAGCCCTAAGAAGTAAGGGATAGAAGTTTGAGTTGTGTGTGCAGACAGGCATGGGCATTTACACGTGCTTAATATGTTCATACCAAAAGCTTGAATTCAAAGAACATGCACACAGTTACAAAGTTAAACACTCAGGGCAAGGAAGAGCCAGGTAGATAGAATGTTTAGATACCCTGTGAATACCAAGACAGGTTTGAATTTCCATGATAAAGATAATTTTACAGTCTTTGTCTCATTCAGTTCTTGCAAGATTTCCACTCGGGGAAAAAAAAATCGTCGGTATGTGGGCCCCTTAACTTTACATGCACACAGTTCAGCCCTCACTCAGAAGACAGAATTATTCCATTTTTTACTGTATTTGTCAGTGTAGCATCAGAGTGCTTCAGCAACATTAATTTTTGCAGCATCCTTGAGAAGGTGAGGATGTTTATCACCCTCATAATCAAGCAGGAACAGAAACCACAGCTATAGGGGGTAAAAGTATCTGAATATTTGAATTTCCAGTTTGAGACACCTTGGATCAGCTGTTTGGGACACCACCCCCTATACATATACTTGTCTTTTCATGGATATAATGTGCAAGATATCTGTTAATATGTGATTCAGTAGTAGCACATACGGTGTGTGTGAATGCAGGGAAGTTCTGTCATCATGCAAAGGCACTATTCCTCCACCCCAGCCCATGTGCCCTGGGTTTCCTCCCTCAGCCCCACTCGTCCTTCACTATTACCCTTGTACCAGCAGCAAAAGCAGAGGTCGTGGGTTATGCAGGTGGCTACCTCAGTTATTGCAGTGGCCTGATTCATCCCAGATCATGTATGCAGTGAAACAAGAGAAGTGGATATTGTTGTTTTTTTTTTTTAAAGGTATGCAATCAGGTTATTACAGTTGGCAGAACCTTGGCATATCCTACTTTCTGAGCATCTGATTCCCCAGCTTCACTTCTTTATGCATGTAACTTCAGTATGGAAGATGTATGGGAAAAAGATTCTATCATCTGGCCTTGTACTAATACCTAATATGTCTCTAGCAAGCTTTGTATGTTCATAGAATCATAGAACGGTTTGGGTTGGAAGGCACCTTAAAGACCATCTAGTTCCAACCCCCCTGCCCCGGGCAGGGACACCTTCCACTAGACCAGGTTGCTCAAAGGCCCATCCAACCTGGCCTTGGACACTGCCAGGGATGGGGCAGACACAATGTCTCTGGGCAACCTGTTCCAGTAGCTCACCACCCTCGTAGTGAAGAATTTCTTCCTTGTATCTTATCTAAATCTACCCTCTTTCAGTTTAAAGCCATTGCCCCTCGTCCTATCACTACAGGCCCTTGTAAAAAGTCCCTCTCCAGCTTTCTTGCAGGCCCCCTTTAAGTACTGGCAGGCTGCTGTAAGGTCTCCCCGGAGCCTTGTCTTCTCCAGGCTGAACAACCCCAACTCTCTCAGTCTGTCTTCATAGGAGAGGTGCTCCAGCCCTCTGATCATCTTCGTGGCCCTCCTCTGGACCTGCTCCAGCAGGTCCATGTCTTCCTTGTACTGAGGACCCCAGATCTGGACACAGTACTGCAGGTGGGGTCTCACCAAAGCAGAGTAGAGGAGGAGAATCCCCTCCCTCGACCTGCTGGTCATGCTTCCTGTGATGCAGCCCAGGATACGGTTGGCTTTCTGGGCTGCGAGCGCACGTTGCTGGGTCATGTTGAGCTACTCATCAACCAACATCCCCGAGTCCTTCTCCGCAGAGCTGCTCTCAATCCACTCATCACCCAGCCTGTATTTGTGCTTGGGATTCTCTGACCCATGTGCAGGACCTTGCACTTGGCCTTGTTGAACTTCATGAGGTTTGCACGGGCCCACGTCTCAAGCCTGTCCAGGTCCCCCTGGATGGCATCTCTTCCCTCCAGCGTGTCGACCGCACCACACAGCTTGGTGTCATTAGCAAACTTGCTGAGGGTGCACTCAATCCCACTGTCCATGTTGCCAACAAAGATGTTAAACAGTGTTGGTTCCAGTACCAGTGACCCCTGAGGAACACCACTCATTACTGGTCTCCACTCGGACATCGAGTTGTCGACCGCAACTCTTTGGGTGCAACCATCCAGCCAATTCCCTACCAACCCGGTGGTCCATCTGTCAAATCCATGTCTCTCCAATTTAGAGGCAAGGATGTCATGCGGGACAGTGTCAAATGCTTTGCACAAATCCAGATAGACGATGTCAGTTGCTTTTCCTTTATCCACCAATGCTGTAACCCTGTTGTAGAAGGCCACCAGATTTGTCAGGCGTGATGTGCCCTTAGTGAAGCCATGTTGGCTGTCACCAATCACCTCCTTATTTTCTGTGTGCCTTAGCATAGTTTCCACGAATATCTCCTCCATGATCTTGCCATGATGTTTGGATTCATTGGATAGATTTCTGGCATTTGCACTAACAGACCAACTGGCAATGGAATTATGATGTTACTTCTTGTGTGAATCTGTAGCTAGTCACAGCAGCGCAATTTACGCTTTTACCAGCAACTTCCTAACAGTGTTTAATTTTCTAATAGGTGGATAGAAGCTTTTCAAGAAGGCACCATATTATAGCAGTGTCAGCATCATGTCTGCAAGTTTAAAGGAAAATGTCCAATGATGGTGGTAAAACAGAGTACAGCAGCTGTTCAAAGAAACGGAATCCTGCCGTCTCAATCTACACAAAATTGTATATTTGTCAGGATTAGGAGTTGTTGCGTTGTTAGTGTAAGGTAATATTTTTTTAAAGAATTGTGTGTATTTCTGTGTTGATACAAAATGTGTTATTTATTAAATTCCAGTGTTTACTTTAATGGTCAGAATTATTTGTGAGGTCTGCAGTGAGGTCCAAAGTGCCCACATCTTCAGAATGGCAGGTGGTTGGTTAACATATTCGTAAAGTTTGTGCTTTTAAAAAAAAAAAAATAAAACAAAAAAACCCAAACAAATCTGTTGCAATTGTACAGTTCCTCATGATTTGTGTATAGGTCTTGAGTTGCAGATGCTTACTGTGCAATTTAGCAAGAACAGATCAGAATAGGAATTTCAAAGGGTTTGGATCTTTGTTGGCTATGTAAACTCCTTTGAGATGTTGTATAATATTGCTGCTCCTTTCCTTGAATGGCAGTTGAAATCTTGCATACCAGTACATTAAAACAGTACAACAAATTCTGTATTACAGAAGCAATTGCAAACTACAGTTCAATTCTTTAAAAAAGGGAAAAATATTTTAAAACAGACTTTGCAATTACAGAGATAAGACACTAGAGTTTTTACAGTACTACAAATGCCAAAGAGACTAAATGAGTTATTTTCGAACAATTGCAGGATATATTTTCTTTTATGTTACCAGTAGTAATTTAAAGCAGAGTAAAAAAAAAAATTTTGATATACAGGGAAAAGACAAAATATCTTATTTGTTTCAAAACTTTGTGTCAAATGACTTCTGTACAACGTATGATACACTGTATAAACTATTGTTCAGAGAACATTAAACAAATATATGCACCCCCCTCTCCTAAAATTTTAAACTATTGTATATTTAAATATTATGTTTAAACTGGAATTGCCATACTAAGAAAACCCAGCTTTTTTAGTGCAGATGGCATTGAAATGTGTACCATTCTTTGAAATACCTTTTGTTTACACTATGATTTTTTCTGTTTGATACTTTAAAACACAATGCAGTTTTAGATGTTTGGGTTTGGTTTTTTTTTCGTTAAGAAAATTGTTGGTATACCTCATTAGGAAATACTGATGATTCTGGTGCATTTATTCTATTTAACTTTTGAACATTTTTTAACACTGTAATAGCATAAATGGAACTAGAACTATGAAAAACACATGAAAAGAAGCCATTTTTATGTCAAATGCGATGCATATGTAGCCAGTTAATTTTACTGTATAAAACGCTTCTCAGTAGCCCTCTGAATCAAGTTAGTTGTGGTAACAGAATCAAGAGCAATTCACTTTTAATAGTTTGAATCCATGTTTAACAGCTATTCTATGGCCTCACAGTGGAAAGAAAATAGGTGGTAGAATAGTTAGTAGTCATCGCAGAAAGGCCAAGAATGAAAATGCAAACGAAAATTCTCTTACTCCCTCAAATACCTCAAGATCAGGTCTAAGATACTAACGTAGCTCTGAAGAAACTTGATTTTTCCAGAGCTTCTGTTAAGTTAGTAGTGGGCTTGGAAGCCTAATGCTTAATATTAAGTATACAAGTGATTTCATTGACTTCAAGCATTTCAGTAGAGTACCTTTCTGAATCAGGAACTTACAGCTGTAGATCTGGCTTCCCTCATGAATGCTAGAGATTTGACCAGATAGTGTTTGAAGTTCAGTGGGAGTCTGATCAAAGCCTTTATTCTCTTTAATACAAACTTGATAAATTAATATTTTTCTCTTATTATATATAAAGGGCTTTTACCTGATTTTCAAAACCAGCTGCTGACTGAAGCCACGTAAGCTATTAGCATCCCTTTTCAGGGTGATTTCTGAGACGGTTTTTACTGTATCCAAAACAAAACTGATACCAATGTAACATAGATGTGATGTGGCTCTTCCAGTTGATATTATCAAAGGGAAGAGCTGAATATTTTATTGGGATTGCACACCAACTAAGATGGAAAGCCATGAACCAGCAAATGAATCAGAAATTTGGCTAGGAGCAAGCTAATTTAATTTCAATTTATGGTTTGATATTGACCTCCCTGCTGCAAAACAGAGCAATAAAAGTCAAAACACATACTGAATAAGATGCCCAAGTTCTGCCTCATGTGTGGCATCAAACTACCTCTAAAGGATTTGGTGCAGAGTGAAAAAATAGTTTAAAGTATACTGTAAAAATCAGAGGACTTCTTTCAGAAGCAGTTGGTCAATCAAAAAATCTTTCTGTGACAGAAATAAATTGGAACAGAGCCTTAAAAAGAATAGTACACATCTTGCAGTCTAATTCTGTGTGAAATAAATTGTCTTGTAAACATGTTTGAGTATTTCTTTTCCTCTTTCTCCAGCACTAGTGCTTTGTGTCATATGAAGAACCCACAACATAGGCATTTTCATAACGTTTTCAGATGGTTGCTTTTCAGACTTATCCTATTTCTCCAGCTCGCCTCCCATTTTGATTCATTACCATCAAAAGTAAAGTATTCACTTCCTGATTTGACTAAACACTAAAACAAGACCAGAAGTTTTTAAACACCTGGCTACCTCTTCTTAGAAGAATCTATAGTTAATAATTAATTTAAGATTGGTGAGTAGAGTATGAGACAAACATTAGCATTGAATATTAGTTCTAGCATCTTTATTCTTGGATAAATGAAATGTTCTAGGATCCTGAATTCTCTTTAACTTAAAACTATTTTTTGTGCCCAAAGGACTTAAAACAAATGGATAGCCGAGCAGCTATAGAATGCGTTTTACTAAATATTTTTTATGTGTGGAAACTTGATTAGTTGGTTATGTGTATTACATTGTAACATAAAGAGATGTTTGGAAAGACATTCAATGCATTTGTTTGCCATAACTGCTGTCCCCTGGATTTACCATCCAAATAGGCTTTTATGTGGAGCAGTCCTAAATTGTACTGTCTAAATGAAAGAATAGAATCTTTATTTTGTAAATGAACACAGTTTAAAGTTGTTGTAAATATTCCTGTGGATATGTATCATTTTTGTATAAATAAATTCACATTAGTTGAGTCTGCTTCATTTGGTTTTTTAATATTTTCAGGTTTTTATGTATTATGTAATTTGTGTATTCACTAATTTTCAAACGGCAGAATTTGCTGTCATTATCCTGCACATCCGTCTTGCTTTAAAATTCCTATGATGTTTTGCCCTGAAAAGGTAGCCGTCTGCACAGACTGACGTTGCTGCTGGATCTGACCACCTGAAACATGAATTTTAAGTGAATTACCTTGCTCGTATCAGCCAAGACACTATACACTCTCATTACCAAAACTGGTGTCTTTGCCATGAAAATTATTTCCATCGTCCTGCCCTCCTGTCTTTCCTTAGCTGCCTCTTGCTGTCTAGTTCTTCACTTGCTGTTCTCTGTTCCCCAGCCCCCCTCCAAACCAAAGCCCATGAGTTCATGATGTTTGTTTTCTATAAAGCCCTTCCACGACTGGGTGCAGAGCCCGTGCTGGAACGCAGCTTGCAGACAAAAGCGCAAAATCCAAAAAATTTGCTCTTGAGCAGTCCCAGCTGTAGGACACCAAGCAGTGGGGTTTTATCTCCTGAAGACACATCCCAGCCCTGGTGAATCATGACCCTTCCGAGCTTCATCAGCCCAGGAATGAACTAGGCTCCCTGTGCCGATGTGCTGTGACGGAGCGTGATTTACAGGTCTATGAGCAGAAACTGTAGCTGCAGCAACAGCTGACTAGGATGTGTTAGCCCACAGAGAAAGCACTTCATCGATGCGATATTCTTGAACGTTTATCAGTGGAGGTGAGACAGTTCTGGAAGGTAGGATGCAGGATGAGAGGGCTGTTCTCTGTCAGCTGGTGAAAAGACATACCCATGGCAAAGAAACCATCTTCTAAAGAATTAAGGGAGTTGCATCCATGTGAAGGTCAGATGAAGGTTGTTACATGAGTAAGTCCTTTTGCAAAATCCGCTTCTGCTCTATATTAAAGTATGCCTGAATCACAAGAGTTTCTGTGGGCATAAGTATTTTAGCAGGGCCTGTAAGGGAGAGATTTTTCTGTCAGGTTAGTTATGCTGCCTCCAAGTACTTCTCTGACAGATGTTTGAAAGCAGTTTTTTGATAATTTGCAGTAACAGCATAAAGGGTTTTCCTCCTCTGCATGTTTTTGATAGGGCTGTGTCTCTCGTAATCCTGGCTGACACAGCTACATGGACGTGTCTTTGTAATACAGAACAAGTTTGAATTGGGTCACTTGCTAAGAAAAAAAATCGAAATGTTTTATTTGTTAAAGTGACATTTCTGCTCTATTGAGGATATCAGAATACTCGCCTGAAATAAGCTTTGGTGCAAATTCCTTGGTATTTGTTAAATTAAACTGCAATAAGCTCCTTCATTTAGGAAGTGGATGTGCAGCTCAGGCTAGTTTGGGAAGTGACAAGTACTGCAAATTGGGAGTGCTGTAACATTTGACACTTTCAGAAAATGCTTAGCAAGTTAATTGCTCCAATTTAAAAATTCTTCATGAGGCTCATTTGCATTTGGCTTTTGGGAATGTGTTTGATCAAAAAGCAAAGTACAATGCTTGCAAGTACTGACTGAGCTAGTGATCCTGAGCTAGGGTAGCTAGACGCCAGCGCAGCTGCGGGACTGGGGGTGGAAGAAAAGCAGTAAAGGAATCAGCGAGATAAAAGTGTGAAATGATTTTATTAACGTTAAGACATAAATTGTGTATATTCTTTGGGGGTTTTTTGGTATCTCTGCTTCCCAGATGTTGATGCTTGTGTCATCTGATTCACTAGACATTGCATAAAGTGGTCTAAAGGAATTTCAGATAATGATGACGTGCACGCAGCCCCGGTGGCCTAAATGATCGTGAAGCTCCTGCGGATCTCTCTCCACAGCTATACAATCTTTGTCGAACGGATGGAAGAGGAGGGGGGAAAAGGGACATATTTAAAGGATAAAACTCTCACTTAAAATCAAGGTCACTAAAAGAATTACCATAAGCCCATTAGCTAACGCAGCTTTGGTCCAAACGCACGTCCAGCCGCAGCCACAACAGCAGCAAGTCGTTCCTCGGGCACATCTTTTCCACAGTCCACAGAGCCCGCCTGCCCGCTGCCTGTTTTTTTTACTTTTTTTTTCCCCAAACCCTGCTCGGAGTACTGTGGACGTCTGAAACCAACTCATTTGCTGCTGCCAGCGGCTGTCACGACGAGGCGAAGCGGGCCACGGCCACGCTTCCCCACCCGTGAGGGAGCCTTCGCCTCAGGCTCCATCCAGCCCGTGAGGGAATCCTCCCCTCAGAGCCCAGCCCGCCTTTTCCCTCACACCCGGGCCCCGCCCCGCCCCCGCGCGGACCCCTCCCCGCCAGGCGGCCGGGGCGCGAGCGCAGGCGCAGTCGCCGCCGCCGCCGCCGCCGCGCCGGGGAGGGGCGGAGCGGAGCGGAGTCGCGAACTCTGACCTCCGGGAACCGGAGCCGATCGACGACAACTAAAGCCGCCGGAGAGGCCGCCGGGCCCGCCAGGTGAGCGTACTCCACCGGCCGCCGACGCGGCTCTTCGGCGGCTAGCCGTGCGTTAAAGGTGCGGGCCCGCCCGCCCGGCCTCCGCGGAGCGGAGCGCGGGGCACCGCCCGCCCCGTCCCGCTTCCCCTCAGGCCTCGGCGCGTCCCGGTGGCGGCCCCGCGCCCCCCGACCTTTCACCTACAGGAACCGCTTACGCCTCCCGCCGCCCCGTATCCGGGCGGCGCCGGCTGCCGCTTCCCGCCGGCGCTGGGCGGGCTCCGGTCCCTCCTGCTGAGGAGAGGGAGGCGGCGGGCGATACCACCCTCCATGCTGGGCTCCGGCTCCCTCCGACCCGGCCCCGCGCAGCCATTTTGTGTGGGGCGCAGCTCCGCGGCCCCGCTGGTTCGAGGCGGAGGGGCGAGCCCGGGCGCTGGCTCCTCGTTCCTTCCCCCGATCGGTGAAGCCCCCCCCCCCCCCCCACGGGGAGGGGAGAGGCGAGGGCAGCCTGCCGGGGTTGGAGGGGGTAGGACGGGCCCAGGCGCTGGGCTGCAGCCTGGTCGCCGCATGTCTGTCTGTCTTGTTTGTCTGTCTGTCTCCCGCGGCCTTAGTCCTCTCGGGGGGGGGGGGGAATGGGCCCCCCCCGCCGGCCACTTTGTGCCCGCTGACTCCATCACCCCGCCGTTCCGCTCTTCTCAAATATCTCTGGCGGCTGTCTGGGGTTTACGTGGGTGAAGGGAGTGCGTCCTGCGTAACCCCCGGTGTTGTTTTTTTTGTTGTTGGGGCAGGCGACCCTGTCGCCGTTCTTTATTTTGTCTCCCTGGGTGGGGTTTTTCTGCCAAGCTGCGGGTTCTCTCCTTTCTCGGTGCTGCGGTGTCTTGTCTTGAGGGTAAAAAAAAAAAAACCTACAAAACACGGCCCTGTACCACAGGATGAACTTAAATTTGCACGTTGTGGGGGGAAGAGAGGGAATGGCCTGTGTTGTGCAAATACACTTGCGCAACAGGAAGAGAAAAAGTCTTTTGATACTGGTTTTATGGCCAGATGAGTGTGTAGACATGATTCTTGAAAAACTGAGTTGGGCATTCTTCGTATGTGAACTCTCTGATCTGAAGCTACTGATACCAGCATCAGCAAAGTGGACTTGGGAAAGGGTGTAGTAGGGACAGCTGCATCCACACCTATCGTAGAGAAATAAGATGGCAAAAAATTCAAATAGTTTTCTGTAGGACAGCTTCCTAGTTTTGCAATCTGCATTGTTTAAGTAGAAATATAAGTATGGGGGGAGGCACAACATCACGTTACTGTGCTGGACGAGGCAGTGTTTAACCAGTGACTCTCTCTTCTACACTTGGTAAATTTTGGATGGCTTTTTCTGCGTTGTGCTTTAGCCCCAGCCAGCAATGCGTCCGCTTCCCACCCACCCAGTGGGATGGGGGAGAGAATCAGGAAAAAAACCAAACAGTAAAACTCATGGGTTGACATAAAGACAGTTTAATAGGACAGAAAGGAGGAAATAATATTATGACAATAATAATAATGAAAGGATTGGAATTTACAAAACAAGTGATGCACAATGCAAATGTTCACCACTCACTGACTGATGCCCAGTTAGTTCTGGAGCAGCGATCCACCCCCCAGGCCAACTCCCCCCCAGTTTATATACTGGGCATGATATCATATGGTATGGAATACCCCTTTGGCCAGTTTGGGTCAGCTGCCCTGGCTGTGTCCCCTCCCAACTCCTTGTGCCCCTCCAGCGTTCTCACTGGCTGGGCATGAGAAGCTGAAAAATCTTTGACTTAGTCTGAACACTACTCAGCAACAACTGAAAACATCAGTGTGTTACCAACATTCTTCTCATCCTAAATCCAAGACATAACACTGTACCAGCTACTAGAAAGAAAATGAACTCTATCCCAGCTGAAACCAGGACATGCTGTAACAGCATTTTTACCTGGAAACAATTCCATAAATATACCACCACCCCCGCATAGTCTATGGTAGCCAGTTGTGACATGAGATGTCCAACAGAGCATTTAGCCCGCAGCTTACTCCTTGCTGTACAGCTTTCCTCAGGGACACTTGTTTGAGGGAAGTCTTAAGGTCTGTGAAATGTTTGACTGCTGCTGTCTGTAGCTCTTTCTCCAGAGACATTGCAGACCCTCTCTTATCACAGGACTAAGTATTTTCATGTGATGGTGGTCAGCTGTATGCGTGGGCATGCATGGTAATGTAAGGAACATAACTGACATCAGCTGGTGAGGTGTACAGTCCTCAACTGCTTCTGCAGTTCATGCAAACTGCTCTAACTGGATCATTGGAGGCCACTTGCTAAGTCTGTTGCATTCTGCAACAACAGATCAAGATGCTTATTACAGAAAAGAGCTCATGGTAGAGAAATTAACTAGCTTTAACCTTTCCCCTCAATTCTTACTAATATTTCTGCTTTTCTTGCTGGTTGTATTTTCTTGTGAAATGTTGTCTTGAAGGGAAGAAATTTGGTGGGAGTTATGATATCTTGAAGAATAGCCATAGCCCAGGCTAGATTGCGGGGCAGGAGGGGAGATTGGGTTTTGTTTTGTTTTGTTTTGTTTTTTAAGCCTACCTTGATTTTTCTGGTCTAGTTTCTTAGCCTCTGAAGACAAAGCCCTAAGCAACGTCCGTAACTCTGAAGCTGACTTTGCTTTGGGGAAAAAGGGGTAGGACCAGATGACCTCCAGAAGTACCTTTCAACATGAATTATTTTATGATTGTATTCTGTTACTAAAGTTGAAGAGGTGGCGGGAGGGGGGAGACAGCCAGGGAACCAAAACCAAACAAAAACGCACTGATACTCTAGCATGCAGTTAAATAGTTCACATGCAAAACATATTTACAGAATGCTTAAAGCTAATGCGCTAGTCCAGTGAAAACTGGCTTTCATCTATAATGTGAAATCTAAATATTTACACTGGTGAGATTAGTTTGCTTGTTTCCTATGCTGCCACTCAATTTTTTGTTTTGATTTATTGTGTGCTCATTGTATTATGCAATTAAAGTTTGTGCAGCCAGTGAAATTGCTAGAATTTCCTTACAGTTTGTGAAGGAAAGCAGTCCCCCTAAAGGAAGTAACCTGTGTCTAATGTCTGAGTCAAAAAAAACTGGAAAAAAAAATCACCCCTTGCTTAAAGTAGGGAGCTTAACTGTCTATAAGGAATACAGCAGTGTCAAATCTTCAACTTGCACATGTTTGTTCTGCTGGCAGGCAAAGTGTGGATCTCAGCTGGCAGAGCGTATGTGTGCCTTTCCTGCTTAAGCAGTTTTAATAGTAAGCTTTGCTAACCTGTGTTATTTTGGTTGATAGAGGTCAGGGAGCTCTCATTTGAGTATCTGCTTTCCCAGACCTATGGGGGCATTAACATCCACGGTGAGGAAGCGGTAAGCAGCTGGGGTGGGTGTGGGGGCCACAGGCTCTGGCTGGCACAGCTGTCTGCATATGCTTTTTTGTCACATGCAGGCTGCAGCATGCAACCCAACAGTGACCATCAGGGAAAACTAAACAATACCTAAGTTACTTTCCGGTAAACTTTTTACATTTTTTTCCTCAGTGCTCTTTCAAGGTGCTTTTAGCACTTTAAATTTGTGCCTGTGCGTTATGGGCATAAGGTAAGCCACTGCAAAACAGAATTTAATCAGTGTGAAAATGGTGGATAAAACTGCAAAGGTACAGTTAATCAAATTCTTACTCTTGTGTGTATGCAGACCTGTCCATATTCTTACCCTTCAGTCAGCAGCTTTTGATTCCAGAGATTATTGCATTAGATAGTACTCACCAGACTCTTAAAGCAACAAAGGATTTCTCTTCTGAAGAATCAAACTCTTAATTTCCTTTTCTCTGAGACTGGAAGGTTGCTTGTGCTTTCTGAGCGAGTCCCAAGTATCTTATGATGCAGTGCTGCAGATTTTGTAAGAAAGTACGTTCCTTCCTGAAAATCATGGTCTAAGAACTGCCTTTCTGTATCAATATTTAGATTAATTATGTTGGTTTGGCCAGGCCTTCTCTGAAAGGCTGTTTAAATTTGTTTTAACTTAAATTACTTCTGTTCAACTTGATACGAAGACAGTCTGGGCTAAGCTAAATATTTGACTGCCTTTGTAGGAAGTGAAACCAGAAACTTGGAAAACGTAAACCACCAAAAACTAAAGCCAAACCCTCTGCTATTGTCATATTATCTATAATTAATGGTTGTTTCATTCCAAGTAAGTTGAGGTTGCTGTTCATAGCTTAGCAGTAACTTTGTGGTGTGAAAACTGCCCAATTTGCTTTGGTAATGTGTTGCCTTTGAAGTACTAGCAGGACAGTGTAAGCGTCAACATGACTAATGCTTTCACTTTTGACTGGCTATCTGAGTATTTTTTCCATAGTGCTTTACATACATGTTTATAGGAATTAAAAAAAAAAAATACACTCACCCTCTAACAAAATCTAATCCTGTGGAGTTGATAAAGGAAAAAAAAAAGAAAAACAGGGAAAAGGCAGGTGATGAGATTTATAAAGGGATATTTTTATCTGAAACAATGTCAACACTGATTTACTGGAAGGATGTGTATGAAACTCAGGGTTTTTTTCTGGAGGAATTTTCTGTGGGTAAGAACATGTGCAAGTTGTAAGGGAAGAGTTAGTAGTAGTACTGTTGAATAGGCTTGCAAGTCCTTTCTGTAGTGGTCCTTCATGTATAAACTACCTTGTCTGTGGCTGTAGTTCAGTGAATATTCCAAGCAGCCATCTCACACCACACCCATGTGGGCAGTTTGGTGTTATACATAAGCTGGTGTAACAATACGGCCTTTTTCCAAAAGAAATGGTCTTATTTCTGTTTCTGCCTGCTTTTCTTGTGTTACGTATAGCAATTGTTAGCTGCACGGTGAATAAATTCAGAAGATGAGCTTACCTTACAGCTATACAACCACGAGGTCAAATGCAGAGGGGTACAAAGCTGTCAGCCAGGAGTGGGGCTACCTCTTTGTGAAATGCTGTAATTATCCCACAGCGGAGGTAATGCCTCGGTGTGTTCGGAAGGAAGGGTTTGCACTCGCTATGCTGTCTTAGTGTAATCTTTGCATGCCGGGTAGGGAGAATGGACCTGGCTGAACCTAATCCAGCAAAGCCGGAGGTCTTCGGTCAGATGAGCTTCCTTGTCCGGTTCGCTGTGCAGCTTCAGCTCTGGCACAGGGAACCAGTTTGAGGTTTTTTTCCTTCTTGTACCGATGCAGGATTTTGCAAGCTTCAGGTGGAGATGCAGGCTATGGCTGACGTTACACAGGGCAGCTTGACCTGATTAAATGGCTGTCTCCTTACCTAGCTCTGGCATGTAGCCGGTGCTCGTGTGAGCGGACTCAGCTTGCAGACAGCCCCCTTGCCTTTCCCCCTCCTTCCATTCCCCCGTTTGTGGGGCTGGCGAGCTGAGTCAGCCCTGTAGCTGTTCAGGCAGGTTCTAAAGATGGCACGATAAAAGCAACAGGAGCCCAGGGCTAAAAATGAGACGACTGTTCTTTGGTGGCCCAAACTGTAAGAATGACTCTGCAGTCTGCTGAAAATTTATCCTAGCCATTTTGTTTTCTCACCTCTCCTCCCACTGTAGCACTCGCTTACATGAAAAAGCAGTGAGAGCAACGATTCTACATTAATTGTACAGGCATGCCTGCAAATGCTCCTCTTTCTCTATTGCTGTGTGCCTTTTAATTGTTCCCTTATGCTTTTACAAGCACCTCATCTTCCCTTGCTTGCCTGCAGGTTTAGCTGCTTCAGTTTCCTGTTGCTATCTGTCTCTTACATATGTACTCTCTAAATCTTGATGTCATGCAAATTTAGTAAACAGTATCTAACTGGGTGTCAAGAGTCACATAAATATTCCTTAGTTCACTGATAAAGAGAATGTTACTACTTTAAGTCTGCCAACTGTTCTACCATCTTGAGCAATATGGCTTATAGAACAATAATCCAAGAATAGCTCATTTAGCTTGCCGAGTTCATTGAGCTTTTCTTGTAGAAAGCATTGAGCAAAGTAGCATCATTTGTTTCACAAATATGTTTGGGTTCCTTGGCTTAATTTATTATCTATAAAGCATTGCAGAATACTGTTCTGAAGTATAAAGAAATCTTAGTGCTTAAAGCAAGTTACCGAACCCCAACTCTGGTACTTCTAATCATAGAGGCATTAAGTGCTTTCTCTTTTACATGTAGCTATTTATTAAACAAGTTTGACACAGGTTATGTTGAATTCTTAATTAGTACAGGATGAGTTTGAAAAAGGAAATGAGGACTAGTTTCCATTTTAAGGTACAGAGCAGCTGTAAGCCCAGTGGGGTGACCTGAGCTAAAATAGTGTATCCTTAATTCATTTTCTGAGATCATTTGAAATCATTTACTACTGCAGCAGTATGACTATAGAGAGTGATTAAGACAGTTTCTTTTAAGAGGGAATACTTCTCCAGTTAGCTTTCCATTATATTAACCTTTTGAGCTTTCCTAAAAAGTCATATTGATCTTCTATATTTGTCTTTACTGTGATATAAGAACAGAATGAAGTTTACAGTAACATCTGCAGTGGTAACTAGTTAATGTGCCTGCACCTCAAAAGTATCTAGAAAGTTCTTATGTAACTTTATTAGTTTAAATGTGCATCTGATCTTCTACAAGTGGATTTAATCTAGGAAAGACCCCTGTGTTAACACACATTCCGTACATATACATAGTCATTACCAGAATCATTATGCATTCCATACATACAGAGAGTCAAACTGGTTTGACAGTGCCAGCAGGGTAAGTTAAACTACTCAAATTTTACAAGCATAATTTTTGCACCAGTAAAACTACACTGGCCAGGGTTACGACATTTTTTTTTTTAAAGTAAACTGAAGACCTCTGGGGTGGACAGAATTTTCTCATGTTGTATCTTCACACCAGTGCAGTTTATTCTCACTCATTTAAAGGGTATTAAATCAGAATCAAGGTACCTGATAGTGGGGCAGCTATACCAACAGTGCCATATAACAGAACAAGAGACGTTACCATTTATATCAAATGGAGGGTCCACACATAAATAAATATTCTTCTTGCTACTTCTTTTAAAGTCCTTGGTCTACACTGGTATAATATTTTGAAATACTGTTGGTAGGAACTTGCTTCTAGGACAATTAAAGTTGTATAACTGTTGTCACTGGAGAAGGATGTGAGTTAAACATTGATGTCTTCTGGGTATAACTGTACTAGTGGAAGAGTGGTTAGTGTTTCTGATTACTGACCCTCAAATCTGCTGGCTGTTCTCATGGGAATGATTCCTAACCCATTTCAGTTGAAGTAAGCCAAAAACAATTTAGAAAGTAAGTCTTTCCTAAGCTATTTTGACTAAAGCATTGAGAAAACTCTGGCACATAAAAACTGAGGAAGAAGTAAAGAAGAATGGTTGAATTAGTGCAAGCTAATGAAAGATAGCCACTGACATGGTGGCTCATGGAGCACTTATCTAAAGTAGTGATGGAAAACCATTGGCAATGATGTCAGCTTCAACATCAACAAGTTTGGGCTAACACTGATGATAGTGATGTATTTAAAAATAATTCTGACTCCTCCTGCCAAGAAGGCTCACTAACTCATTTCCTAGGGGCATAAACTAACGATATTTATAGAAGATATACATACAGAAAGAGATTCTGGTTGGATTTCATTTGAGCCTGAAGATTGAAGAGAGATGTAGTAAATGCATTACTGCATTACTTGTAAGTAGTACAGAGGAAGTCTAATGCCTGTCTTTGGTCAAAATGCCTGCTTTTAGATAAGCTGCTTCTAATAAATTGGGTTGTGATATTAAGGTTTTGAAAAGAAGAGAGATGGATATATAATTCTGTCTCTCCGTGAGTTAGCTTCTTTTTCAAAGGTTTTTGAAAGATCTTCATTTCTTGTGTTTTAATTATGTGGGAAGTAATACTGTCAAGCAGTCAAGAAATAACTTTGAAAGCAAATGCAGTGATTCTACTTGTAAAGCAGGTCTAATCAGTATAAATACAGATGCTAATATTTGTGTTACTCTGTACCTAGAGCAACAGAAGAGGAGCCTTACTGTGTTGGGAGTCTTCTAAGAAAGTGATGTTTCCCTGGCCCCAGAAATTTACCACTAATGAGAGAATACACAAACGGATCATAACAGACTGAGGGAATACAAGGGTACAGAAGTAGAATATATTGGACAGTTGGAGAGGCGGTGACCGTGTTGACAGTCTGAATGTTGTCAGTTTTGACATTGTCAGCAACACATCTCCTTTAAGACAAATTGAAGGAAGGGTATGTATTTGTTTTTTAGAGTTTTAGGAGGAGCGTTTCCAATTGTTAGGGGTTTGTGTGGCACACGTTTTGATGGCAGGGGAGGGGCTGCAGGGCCGTGTCCTGTGAGAAGCTGCTAGAAGCTTCCCCGGCTCCAAGTCGGACCTGCTGCTGGCCAAGGCCAAGCCTTTTTCCCCAAGTCAAGTCTGTTTTGCCCATGACCATCACTGGTGAGTGATCCCTCTCTGTCCTTATCTCGACTCACAAGGTTTTTGTTATATTTTCTCCTCATCCCCCTGGGGGGGAGGAATGAGCAAGTGGCCTTGTGGTGCTTTGTTACCAGCTGGGCTTAAACCACGACACCAGTCTTAATGGCAGATCTGCAAAAAGTTGTAGAAGGAAGTAAGACTTAAGCAGTGAACAGTATTACTAGCTAAATGGTCATGGGACAAAGCATTTCTTATCACTTCATTTTTCAGAACCTTCATGGTAAAAGTAAAGGCAAGGATCTTAAGTCTAATGTGACAAAGGGAAACCAGTAGAGCTATTAAGCAATAATTGCTATAAGCAACAGTAGACTCACTGGTTGAAACAGTGAGTGAAAAAAATAATTTCGCAAGAGTATTCAAAGTGAGATATAAATGAGGTAAAATTTAACTGGGCAATGTTTGCAAACAACTTAGTGCTTGATGTATTGGCAGGAGTCTTGGCTCTCCTTCCCCCTGTTGGAGTAATAATATAACTGTAGTATTACAGTTCTTTTAATTGTGGGACATTATAAAGAATATACTAAAAGTATGTGCAGTTTTTTTCACGTTGTCTTCTCTGGTCTCTTAGAATTCCAGCTCTTATCCTTTCATTGGTTTAGATAACTTCAGAAAGGAAATATAAATGTGATTAGCAGTCTTTAACTAGCATCTGGATAGAGTTTGGTTTATCTTTGTTTGTCTCATTCCCTTTGAAAGGAGAACAAAGCATTCTCGAGCAAGAAACCATCAATTATTTGACTTTACTTCTTTCCTATACTGGCAATAAAAAACATTTCTCGTATGATGCCTGACACGTGCTTTGAAGGTGTGTGGCATGGTTTGGACAAGTGTGGGGAAAAGAAGCATTTCTGAAATCAGGAAGATTGACATTAGATGAGAACACCTTGAAGATTACTTCCAGTTACTGAAGTTCAAAACTCAGACTGTGGTGATAGTTACTTTAAATCTTTTTCTTTACTGGGAAATGAAGGCTTGTTCTAAAGTGTTTAAGGAATGTTTCCCAATTTCAGACAGCTCAGAGTTTAGAATATATGCATCATTTCACAGGAAACAATTCAGACTTTGGGAATGTTGGCTGGAGTAACTCAGGAAAAGAAGCTTTTAAAAACATGAACAATTTGCTAAATTTCTAAGTTTACATAATAGGAAAAAAAAAACCAGCTAAAACTTTTTTCCTGCTTAATTCTTTGCAGGGATCTCTAAAGAGTGATTAAGCATACCTGATGTGAACTCTAAGATAGATACCTTAGGTGAGCAAAAGGTGAATGACAAAACTTATTCCATCTGTCCCAAAGTTAGCTTAGAATTTGTTGATAGCCAGTTCTCCTTGACCTGTCCTGCCAGCCCCCATCTCCAGTGTCAAGATGCACAGCCTAACAGGTAGCTGCTGCTCGAAGAACCAGCCATGCTGCTTCGCACAACTGGAAGTGGAGCTCGTCTGACTCCACACTGAGCTGTGTCAGGCAGCTGGGTGGGCCGAAAACAAAGGGTACAGTTTCATGGTGCAGTTGAACTGAATTACCAGCTCCCAACCAACAAGAATGGAAAGGGAGGTTTGCTTCCTCCTCAATCTCCATTTTTTCCCTCCCTCCCCTGACTTCTAACAACATTGTCGTTGGAACTAGATGACCTTTTAAGGTCCCTTCCAACCCAAACCATTCTATGATTCTATGTTTGGTGTATTTCTGCTAGGTTTTCTGTCTTTTTAGTGAGTTGAATTGTCTTACTGTGTGGTCAGTACCACCACAGCTTGGTCAGGGTGAGCAGGACCTTCTCCCCGGGGGTGAGCTGTAATTCTGTTCAGACTGCCTTTGAAACTATGCCCTGACTTTACAAATAAGAAAGAGGTTTCTGCCAGTTCAGTTCCTTGAACTGACTCCTCACAGCATTATGTGTATGCCAATGCCAGCACTGGAAGAGATTAAATAATAAAGCAAAAATGGGGAGTGGGATAGGAATGCCTGTTTCAGCTAGCCATTTCAGCAGTTGAGCTGTGGCATGAAACGCTGCCTGAAAGTTTATCTTTTAAACATTTAAGTTGGTGAGGTTTTTTTCACCAGTGTACATGCTCTTCAGAACAAAGTCATGTGGTTTACTGGAGGTGATTTAAGCTAAGGCGTTTCAGTACAGAGTAACATTGTTACAAATAGTGGATTTGTCAATTAGTGCCCTGGTGTTTAGGGTTCACCGAGTTAAATAAAGCAATGGCATACAAAAGAACCTACTACTGAACGTCTACGCAACTTGAAATTGCAAGTGTCAAAATATAAAACATCATGTAGTTAATCTGTAAATTCTTGTCAGTAGTACTCTTTAATTTCACGTTATAAAAAATAAAGATAGAAAATATAAGGGAATAATCCTGTAAAATGTATCACTTTTTCATTGTATGTAATTGCAAGTCATACTGGTTACAAAGGATGTGTTTGCAGTGCATGAAGTTGTGCAGTGATGTGAGCCATAGCCTCACTTATGCCATGTCAGGTAAATGAGGGAGGAACCTGATTTTCATTAGCCTTTATTTTAGGCTAAAAGTGTCAAAAGACACTCGTCATTCACAGTTTTGTCTTAAAGTCCATGGAAATTCCAGCTCCTTGGGCCAAAATTAAGATTACACTCTTCGCTTTAAGAGCTGTGATAAGTAATAAAGGACCTCAGTGCAACTCCTGACATGACCGAGGTGCTGTTGAGCCAGTTGCTGAGCAGTACTCTTTACTGCATGGTGTTTTAACACAAACGGTAAAGACAAGCTTCAGAATAAGGCACTATACTCTGGTGATTCAGCAACCAGTTCCAAAGTAGCATATCCACATGTACGCTTCAAGGTTGATGATGAGATGGAGGATTAATTCAGTGGGGCGTTCCAAGCTATGCTGTCTCCGCTTATATGCGCTATTAAAGTCTGACCAGTGTTTCGGACTGGTTGCCTGCTTCTGAGACTTTGATGTTATCGGTGTTTTACCTCACTGGCAAGAGCCTGTAGTGGAACTGACTGTTAAGGAGTATTAACTTGCCAGTTACTCTTTTGTACACAAAGGAATTTCACCTGCTGAAGTGAAGCCAGCGTAAGATCCTATCCTCATAATCAGTGTAACCATAGATCAGGCCTGAGGTACATTGGTCTTAAGAAGTCACTGTGTTAAGAAAAAAAATCACTGGAGGGATATATTGGCATTTATCCATTTTAAACAGTCTTAAGTTTAGTTCTGTTTACAGGCTTGTTTCACTACAGAAGTTTAAAAATGCAATGTTGCAACAGTGTAAATGCACCAGTACATTTTATGCCTATAATAGGACAGTTTCTAACTTAACTCTGAGCTTTTAAACTTAATAATTTGTGAGTCAAAGCAATTAAAGTTTCACAGCTTCTCCATAAATGGGTTTATCAGTATTTATAACTCGAGAACTTTACACCTCTGCTTTATATCCTCAAAAACATGTAATTACAAGCCCAATACCCTCAAAAACTGAACTTGCAATTAAATAGAATAAATAAGGCTTTACCAGAAGGGTGGTGCTTCATGCCAAAAACCCCGAGTATATATATATATTTTATCGTTATTATTATTTAGTGATGGCTTTGAATGACAAAACTTTAACACAAAAATGTGAAGGCCTAATACCCCTTTCCTTTTGTTAAAGTGATAGGTTTTCTAAAAAGAATCCAGTAGGATGATTAATGTCACATCAAAAGAGGCCTCAAATTACCAGGTTCTAATGCATGCAAGAATATGCAGAAAAACTGAGTACATTCTTCCAATGCATCAATTACTGTTGTAAACACTATTTAAAAAAACTGCTTTCATAGTTCTTTCATAGCATAGCAGTTGCCAGTTGGTACTGATATTAATTATATCTAGGAAAGAACCTAGTTATTGTGTTAGTCAAAGGTTTTTTTCATAATTGTAAAGGTATACTGACAAATTCTATCTCTTCAATTATCCCATTTAAGTCTCAGAAATTGAGTTTTTAATATATATATATATATACATGCACACACACTTTATGCTATTGCAATACTTTCATTGTAATATTTTTCTAGGCAATGGATTTCTGCTTATAGGTTGTAATAACTGCATGTCAGAGGCGGCTTGCTTAATATTTTTATTGATTACCAACATGGTTTTCAGGGCTAATCTTCTAAGTTATCAAGAGCTAGTGTATACTGTATCTCTACCAGCTTCTCTTCAGAAATTTTGCATTGCTACTAGTCATACAGTTGTAGCAAGAAGAATGTTTTTATTTTAGTAGTCTGAGCTAAGGAAACAACATGTTGCTAATTCATGCAAACTATTAAAAATGTTCTTTCAATTTTACATAGCAACTCTTCATTGTGGTCTGACCATAGTAGTTGCAGATTCTTACTCAAGTGAGTATATTCCTTTTCCATTTTATGCGTGCCCTATGTGCTCGTGCTCAGATGATTTGTCTTGCTTTGACAGCTGGTTCTGCGTCCATGGGCTGAGTTTCCTTGTGCTTATTCCAGGCAGTGTGAAGAGGCAGGACAGCTTCAACCAATTCTCCAGATTCCTCTTCATCATAAGAGTTCAGTCTTGTTTGCATGCCTGAAGTACTCTGTTCACACAAGTCTAGTTCAAATGAGAAGCAGATGGCTCTTTTAGATACAGTTTCAAAATTTCACTTCTAACGGTTTATGCTTCTCTGAGAGTTAGTTTCCCTATGGCTGGGGCATCATAGTTGAACACATGTGTATTCTTTCACTGCTTTACTGCAAGGTAAAACATGTTAGTTCTGCTTTCGGTTTTTAAGCTAACTTGTTTTACTAAAGTATCTTAGCTGTGAGGGCAGTTTCGGAGAACTAACTAGCAGGTGCAAAGTAATTCCTTAAAGCACATACCTCTTGATTCTGAAGGTCAGTGGTTTTGTCTCCTACCAAGACAACACTGTAAAAGCATGCCTCTGAGCTGTGGGATGATCTAACTAGCAGCACAGAATGATTGGATGAGCAACTGAAAAGCTCTTGGTTTGGTTTGAGATTTCTGTGTCTCAGCAAGTTTGGGATGTATAGGATTCATGCTTCAAGCTCATAGCTGATGAATTCATGACTATGATCAAGAACTTATGGAGTTTCAAGGTGAGTTTCCCTCTTATTTTTTCAATTTTTATTGTTAACTACTTGTAGGTAAGATAATTTATTTTTATCCGACATGCACTGTCAGGTGTACAGTGAAGCATTCTTAAAAGCTGTCCTTAGGTGGTGATTGAGACACTCAATGATGGACATTTAAGTGTTTGTTATGCTTTTTTGAGGGTTTGTTTTTTTTTTCTGAGAGCTATGCCATTTACAAGTCATTCTCTAAAGATTATAGTTGTTGAGAAAAACCTTTTTGAAGGTGCTTTCAATTGAGAGGTAACATTCTTCAAGTCCAGAAATAGCTGGATTTGAAAGTTCTTGTGAACACAGATTTCTTTCTCTTGGTTTTGAGAATCACATTTCAAAGAAAATCTTTTTGACCAGTAGAATTCTTCTGATTGGGGAAGGATAGGAGCATCACTTGTTTAGCAAATATTAATCTAGTCAGGCTTTCAAAGTCCGATGTAAATTCATTAAGTTTTTATTTAACAATCATCACCTTTAAAGCAATTTGATTCTAAACAGTTTGGCAAAGGATTTGCTTTCCACTGCCCTTTGGGTTTTCTTTAGTTTTGCTTATTTGGGGGTCGTTCAGACTGTATTGCTATGACTGAGTACGTGCTGGAGGTTGTGGCTGAGTAACACTATTCTGTTCCAAATTCCTTCCTACTTTTTTTCTCATCTCTAGTTTAGGATTCCTGCAAAAATAATACATCATCAAGACAGGGAATCTCTTTTAGATAACCTCTTCCACTGCTCTTAAGAGTAAAACAGAGTATACTTACATTGCTCCTAACAGCAAAAATAAAGGGTGCCTATGGCCAATTCTGGATTTGAGGGAGCTGAGTGTTTTCAATACTTCATTAGCTCTGTTTGATAACACTGAATTAATAATCCTCTGAATTAATGAGGTAAAAATACACGGTGTCTCTCATAGCCATTCATTGTGCTCACGTGAGAGAGATCTTGTTACAGTCAGGTGTTCACACCAATACAGAATTCTGTCGTAACCAGTACAAACTCTTGCTGTGCTGCTGGTGAGGATTTGGCAGCATGGCAAAGAACACAAAGTCCAGCATCTCAAAGATGAGATGCTATTTAGTTTGGTGTTGGGCCTTGAGAAGGTCAGTATCTGTTAACTGGAGGACTGAAATCTAAGAGGTTGAAATGTCTGTGCTGAAGAGTGTTTCTACTAGAGAATATGAGGGTTAGCTCTAAATAAGCTTATGTGTGTGAAACGTTTCTAACTGCATTGTTTTCCTTGCATTGTTTTTAAAAGTAGCTTTGACTATTAAGGTTCTTATAATTAGAAAATAATACTCTTCCTAGAAGTAGGAGGTGAGGCAAGAAGATAGATTCCTGTCAATCTCCTAATTGTACAGAACTCAGCTTATGGACCAGAAGTCTCTGCTAGGCCACTTCACCATCATAAGTGTTGCCTGTTTTGTCCTGTGACTGTATGTTGCTTTTTTCATCTTCTGTTTCTTGTTTCTTCATCAGGTTCATCTGTAAGGTCCAAAAATAAGTGAGTGTAAGCTCCAAGGCTCATCTTGCAACAATTTATAGAGCTGTGGGAAAGTATGGGAGACCAGATGGCTTAAGATGATGTGAATTTCTGCTGCTGTGGAAGGGTGTGATCTACAGTTCCCCTCCACCACTGGTACAGCAGTAGCGTTTGCATGGTAATGTAGCAAGTGCAAGTCATTCTTTGGGCTGAGAACTAACACGGACAAAAATAAAACTTTGCTGCTGGCTGTGAAGTCACAGATGTACCAGTGCTGGCACCGGGAGAGAGGCTGGAAACTCAGGCCAAGATACAGGTTAAGGCTAGCCCTTTTGGTGACAGAATGGTTTTGAATAAGGTAGTAATGAGTCTGCAACATTAAAAAGACAAGACTTTTTTCCTTGTTAAGACACTAGACAAAGTACTCATGAAGGCTTGGAGAAATCAGATCTCTCCATCTTTCATTTACTGAGTTTGTGGCAAAAATATTAATGTGTTGATATGTTAATTTAAAGTAATTGTATGACACAGAACATTAAAGAGAATCTTTAATTCTAATTTTGCAGTGCCACAGATATGATAGGTAAGAATTTTTTTAATTCTTCATGTCTGAGTTGATTTCTGTAAAAGTTATTTTCCAGATTTTGCTTCCTGTGCAAGTTCAGTATTTGGCTGTAAGCTTTTGCTAAATGAACAATAAATTAAGCTTTTCTTTTCACTGTGCTGTATTGTTGATTTCTGTGTGCTGCTGAGTTGGTGCAACACAGCTATAGCAGTAATAATTAGTATTCAGTATTCTTGCTGGAACATGCTAATTCTGCAGGCTGAAACAGTAGGAGTTTTAGAAAAGCATAAAATAAAATTAAAGTAGCTGTAGGCTTTGTTGGTAAATACGACTAAAATTGAGAAGGTCATAATCATACTTTGCTATGGGAAAGATTATAGACCAGGCTTTTCTGATGGGAAAATGGTATTGATGTAGTCTAATTTCTTTGGGGAAAATAATGTAGAAAATGCTAGAGAGTGATTGAAGGACGGAAGATGTTACTGCTGTCTCAAAAGGCTGACATAGGGGAACATGTATTCTCCGTAAAATTGGTTTAAACTGCTCAAAATAAGCTTTCTTGTGCATAGCTCTTTAAACTGGACACTCAGTGAGGTAAAACTTTTAAAATTAGGTAGTTGTTTAGTGTGTCCTTGAAAATACCTGCACAATAGACCTATATGGAGGCAGTCAAAAGATTTTGCAAATCAAAGTGCTTTCAGAATATTGGGAATTTTTTGCAATTGCAAGCAATTGTTGTTTTGATAGCTAAGAAAATAGTTTAGTTGTAGTTGTTAGTTGTAGAATATTCAAGGTGGGAAGGGACATCAGGAAGTCTCTAGTCCCAAACCCCACTCAAAGTGGTATCAGACTAGAATTTCAGCATTTTACTTAGTTTACTCTTAATTTTTTGCAAAATATCATCATATGCAAAATATTTCTGGTACATCAAATTGTCACAAAGCAGTAAGATCCTCCTCTGAAATAACTTTTTGCAAAACGTACATCTCCCTTACCCAAAAGTGTGTCTGTCTTGCTAAACAGTTCTGTAATTTGCTTTTAAGAGGTTAAGCTTTCCTTTTTAGCTTTTTTGTTTTTTTTTAATAAAGTAATACTAATTTCTGTCACTGTGTGTGTAAACAATGCAATATCTTGTTGCTAGTAAGTATTTTATTTAAAAGAAGAAAACATCTGGTAGAATACATTGGCTGACTTGAAAGTGCTCTTTGCATAGTGATTGTGCTGCAGCTCGGGGCATGCAGAAGTAGGTTAATAGAATGCTGCAGCAAGGGCGCTGACATGTATTAGATCTTCTAAGGTGATAATGCTTTTCAACATAAGCTTCAGTCTCATATGTTTTATGCATATGCCCGTCATCTTTTGTCTTAATTTAACTAAATGCAGCATGCTGGTGGGTGACAAAGAATGGTCTGCAGTGCCCAAATATTTCCATAGTCTTCTCTTCCACACATCGATCAGGGTTTAGTATACCACTATGCACACTTGCAAGGCCTGCAATTCTTGCCCTAGTCAAAACAGATCTCTCTTTCCAATTATAAGAGCAAAATGAGCTTTTTATTTTCATAGTTGATTGGGAAAGTTTAGAGATCACTGGGGTGGGAGATAGTTCCTAGGATTTCTAGCAAAGTTAGAGAGTGAGAACCAACTAGCTATATATACAGTTTTTCTACATATGTAACTGCTGTCATTAGCATTCTGACTTTTTGTATGCTTACGCAGCACCATTCCTGCTTAATAAATAAATAAATCTTTTATACTGTGTAAAAAATCCTTTGTACTGACACCATTTATTCTTATGTTAATACAGGAATATGTGGGTTGGTATTAAACATCTTTATAACTTTGTCTGCAATGAGGAGGCTGTATAACCTGGGTACATTGTGTATTTGAAACAAAGCAAATTTAGTATATAGACACATCCTTTAGTGTACGAGTACTGTCTTTGTTCATACAAGGAGTAGGTGTTACGGTGTTTTTAATAAAGCTTTTGTCAGGAAAATCAAGTGTTTATGGTGCTTCATAATTTGTATATGTTCTTCTTAAGTACTGCCTAGTGAATATTTGTAAATCGATATGCAAACAAACAAGACATACCTCTGAATGCTTTACACTGCATTAATGTAGTGTTACATCCTACAAAATTCTTCTTATGAAGTTTTGGACTTCTTATGCTGTAACTACAGTACTGATAACAAAGCAGCATCTTTTTTTAAACATGTTTATTTTCTGCCTCCCAAGTAGTGCCTCCTATTAATTCAAAAAATTGACCTTCAAGCATTCCTATTAATACTGAAAAATCAGTATGAGCTCAGAAGTTAGATTCCCCCCCTTGATTTGCATTAACAAAACTGGCTCTGTTCCATTTTTTAAGATGTTATTTATGTCCCTGCTGATGTCATGGTCAGTAATACACTTCTGTTCTCACAGGGAGTTTATTATATTGCTGCTCTTTGGGAAAGCAGAGGAGGAAAAATAGAAAGTCTCTGTGTGAGTTATTTGAGTAAAAAGATACAAAATTTTACAAATAGAAAACAAATTATTACTTTTATAGTATAATCAAACTTTAAATTCTGCAGGGTTGTCACTTTCAGACAACAATGAACATACTTTACTTATGTGAACTGTTTTTTCCCCAAGATATTTTTACTTTTGAGGCTATAGATGTTAAGCATCTTCTTTCCTTTCTTTGACAGGAAATTCTGGTGATTAAAGATCATGGCAACCATAGAGGAACTGGCCCATCAAATTTTTGAACAGCAAATGGGAGAGGTACATAAATTTTGAGTCCTATTTAAGAGACATTGAATGACTGATATGTAAAAACCAAAATTACAAGAGAAAGTAATTTTTAGTACACCCAAAGCTTCCAGAGACTCTCCCATGGAAGACTAGAACTTATGTCCATTTTAAAGTTATGCTGCAAAGTCTTTTTTGCCAAAGTTTGCCCCACAGAAATGAAGCGAAGGAAAATCTAGCAGTGTTTCCAGTAAGTGACTAGCTGTTCAGCTCTGCTTTTTGGGCCTGTGGTGGTCTTCAGAGAGCTGTCTGGTTGTATAATTGATTTGCTCACTTTCAGAGTTGTCAGTACATAGCTTTTACTTTCCAACTAAGCAATTGCTTCAGTTGTCATTTTTGTTTTCACTAATAAAGGTTTGCCATGCTCTTCACTGTAAAATGTTTGTTGGTGTTTGGTATAAGTCACGAGGAAGATTGAACTTTTGTTTCTGCTAACTTCTGGTTTTAATTTTCTGTAACCTGTGTGCAGAATCTGTGTACTGCAGCCAGAGAACTTCCAGAGATGCACAGATAGTTTGGGAGTGGGGATAAGAGTATATATACTTATCTAGAAGATTTCATCATAGCATAATCTATTTAAAATCAGCACCAGTTTAAATTACATAAAAGCAGTAACTTATTTATCTTAAATAAATTGTATTTTTTAACTTGAAGTATCCACTCTTGATTTCTTGTCTAGACATAGACATAATTTTCAAGTAATTTTAGTTCCTCTCAATCTTGATTTCAAATAGAAAGGGGGTGGCGGGATGGTTAATTCTATTCTGTACAAAGTCTTATGCTTTTATTGTAGCCTCTGAGTGTTGCTAAGTCTATCTCAAAGGACGTAAGTGATTTATGTGATGTATAGTGTTTTCTTTTTCTCACTTGTCCTCTTTGTAGGTGAGAATGGTGTGTCTAGTGTAGTTTTGTTTTAGTAATATAATTCCTTGTGGAGGTCTAAATAGGGCTGTATTTCCTGGGTTTTCTTGTTTTGTTATTTTTTTTGAAAGTACAGGCTAGTCAAAGCTAGCTGGAGTGTACGTTCCAGTCAGAAAAGAGAATGGTGTGATGATGGTTTTTAGCCTCTCTGAGGGTTGTTTCTCAATTTTATAATACAATTCCATGAGACACTGAGCTGACTTAGTATCTCAGTGCCGTGGGAGAGGGAAGGTCCTTCTTCTGTTTCTTACCTTACTTAGCTTGCTGTTAGTGTAGAAATTAACCCAGCCAAAACAAGTGGAAGGTTTTCTGCTGGGTTAGTGCATTGAGTGGGGTCTGAGAAGGCTCTAATGAGTACCAGAGCCAGCGGAAAGGAGGTGGCTGGTAGGCAAGGGGAGGCAGGGGAGAAGACGGAGGGATTGGAGGTGTGACACTGCAGAGAGCTGTTGGCTGGTCCTGTTCATGGTGAAACTGCAGCCTTAGAGTTTTCATGGATATCATTTTGTCAGCAGTGTAGATTAGGATTTGTCCTTTAGCAAAGTTTTACTGAGCCTGAGACCGTCACCTCTTATTTGGCAGCAGTGCGGCTTAAGTGTTCCCCAGTCCTCCCCTAGCCACTTCTTCTCATACCATGCTAGTCTGGCTTATGTAAGCTCTGTCTCTGCATGGTGGACAAAACTGAAAAAAAAAAAATTATGGGATAGTGGAGGAAGGTCTTCTCCCTCCCAGTTGTGGTCAGTTCCCTTATCTGGTGCAAGGTGCAGCCCAACCTGGCATGTGGTTAGAAGGACTGAAAAGCATCGCCCGGGGCAGTGCAAGGTGGGACTCCCTAAGCCAAAATTACTTTCAAACTTGCATGCCATGCATGAGTGCACTGCATGAAAGGTGGAGTCAGCAAGTAAAGCGGTCTTACAGGGGCCTTTGTGTAGTATCTTACGTTCCAACCTACCTGTGACCTACTGGCTGTAATTGCTTGGTGGTGTTCCTATTCAATGTAAGCATTGAAAACCACAGTTTAAGGTCTATGGAACTTCAGTGGTATTTTTGCTAGCATTTGTAATTCTCTTCAACGTTGAAATAGTTTTAATTGAATTTACAAGAAAAATCTACATAAGTAGAACATGAAAGGAAAAAGACAGGTGTTCCCATTCTGAGGAGAATAGAAAGTGCTCATTGAAATAATGGTCAAAAGTGTTCTGTGACATAGGTTTTGATTTGTTTATAATATTAATTCTTGTTCATGAAGCATTTTAAAACACAAAATTATCACAAACGGTTTTATGATAATGTTCACAAACATGTATTTGTTAGTTTAGGGCTTTTTAGCATAAAAGCAAAACTTATTAAGAAGAAGAATTTATAGCCCTGCCTATATGGAGCATTGCACAATGTTTATCTTTTCTCAAATTCTGCCAACTGCTAGGCATCTTTTGCTGAGTGTGGGATAATTCATGTTTCTACATCAAGATCACATTCCTTGATTCATGTAGGGAAGTTGTCTGTCAAGAGCCTGCAGCAATCTTCTTTCTTTAATCTGTGGTTGGGTACGCTAAGTAATTGGTGGTTTGTTTCCACAGTTGTGCCAGGTAACAGTAACAGAGGAAAGCTATGTATTTGAAACAGAGTCTGTCATACAAGTACAAAATATAATTTTAAAAAAATATTGTGGTTATTCTTATCAGTATTTTTTTTCACTGCAATAAAAAGAACTGTATTCTGTATAGAAGTAAAACTGTCAAGCTGGCATTTTATAGGGTTGAAGAGCAGTTTTGCTTATACAGCATGTAGATCATGACATTTTAAGGGAGCAAATGTAAAACAGTCCTGGAATATGTAGCTTATTTTGTAAAGCAAAGATAAATTCACATAAAACTCCAATTGCCTGTAAATCACCATGTGTTCATGTCATTTGAAAGGCTGATGCAGAATTTCAGTGGTTGAAAGCATCTCTTCCAAACTGTAAATGTTGCTGTATAATGAACGCTTCTTTGTCCTTTACTTAAGCAAAGAAGCAGATGAAGTGTTTGAATATGGAAAGTATTCATGCTCATGAAAAATCGGGTATTTTTAGAAAGCAGTGTTCGAAAATGGCTTGGGCAGTGGTTTGACAAGCATTTCTTTTGATGGTGCTGGCAGTTTAAGCGATCCCCCCAGCTGCTTAATCCCACTCTCTCATTTGCTCTGATGCGTCTGCTCCTGAGCATTGTGGAGATCTGGATAGAAGGTTTGAGCTATGCTAAGAATAGCCTTTGTTTGTCTGTCTCTTGGCTGGGCTGCTTTTTAACCTGCATCAGTGTCCTATTCCAGATCACTGAATGACTAACCAACCAGTTTCACTTACCAAGCTGAAGGGGTAGGAGCAAGTAGGTTATGAGAGCTGAGACTGGTAGCAAAAGTAATGCCTTTATGGGTAAAATTTCAAAATCAGCTTAGGCTGATGGGAGCTTCTGTTTCTGCTGTAAGGGGAAGTCTTACCCACCGCGCCTTCCCCTTCTCATGCTCATCTCCAACTGCATCTTCTTGCCTCCTTTCTTCTGCTGGTACTAGCATTTGCATGGCGGTATGGTTGCAAAATCAGGAAGCTGATCCAGGAGGAACAAAAAAGTTCTCAACCTGTTATGAAACAGTACCTTTACTGCGATATAGATATATATTTTCTATATTAATTCTTGGGGGGGGGGCAGTTGAAGAGGAGCATTTTTATGGTGGTGTAAATACTGGGAATTATTATTAATACAGAATTGCAGCATGGTCCAGAGTTTTTGAACTGCAAAAAGTTTGCGGAGTTACTTGGGAATTTAAGACAAAAATTTCAGTTTGAAGGTATCTGTAAACTCTGTGAAGACAAACTTCCTTTGTACTACAAAAAGTCTGGCCTTTCTCTTCAAGCCTTTACAAATAGCAGCTGTACTTCTTAATTTTTACTGACAAATAATGTAATGAATAATACCTTCCCCTATATACCTATGGCTAAAGCATGTAAAGAATTTTAAAAATATTTATAATCATTAAAACACTTCCAGAAATTGTGTCTGAGAGCATTCACACAGAGATTTAAATTTGGTTTAAGATACACTGCCTGCCAACATTCATTTTCTCTAACTTTCTTGATAGTTCCCCAGGATAGAATTCTGTTGTTCTGGTTTTGCTGCTTTAACAGAAAGACAGAACAGAAAAGGCCAATTGCTGTGTTTCCACACTGAAAATTCTTTTGTCACTTTAAGTAAGCCATTAAGGTAAAAGTATTTTAGTGTAAATGTAGCACAGCTATGATGAAAGGTATTGTGTCTCATGAACATCAACAGTAATAAATATTCAGTCTGATTGACTTACATGGACTTGTCAACAATTAATTGTTTTACTTAAAGTGTTTCTAAATTTCGAATTGGAAGGTATTTCAAAATGGGTTTAAAACAGTGAAACAAACAATTTTCTAACTAGCAAAATTAAGCTATTAAATTAGATTACAAGCATTTGTGTTCCTTATACGGTAAGAGTGTTAGACTTCCCATAGCTTTGTGCAGAGAAATGAGAAGTTGGTGAAACCTTAAGGTTTCCTCGGTTAAGATAGTGTATCCATCCTTCAGGTAGTGTATCCACTGCCAATCCATTACATTTGTTTCTTCTTTCTAGGTTACCCATTCCCAGGGAGCTGTTACACAAACACTAATGGATGGGACACCACAACGAATACAGATTGTCCCTGCAGATTCAGGCCTCTCTCTACCACAACGTATACAGGTATGCTTCATCCGATATATTTTAAAAGCAGATATGAACTATTTATTTCTGCAAGTTTTCACATACGGTTCTTTCTTATTTGGTTCATATTATTTGCTTGAATGTAAATATTCAGCCCTGGGTGGCAGAAACCATTTCTATAGAAACAAGAATTCCAGTGCTTCCCCCTTTTTTTTTCCTTTTTTTTCTCCTAAGAATTTTAAGATTGCAAAAAATTACAACCACTGAACAGAAAAAGACTTTTCCCAATACCGTAATGATACTGCTCCTTAAAAGCTGAATAATTTTTAGATTTAGTAATTCATCTGAGTTGTTGGAACATATCTACATTTTGGAGGAGGGAGGGAGGGAAATACTGCATTGTATTGTCAATACAAATCATGAAAAAGTGCAAGGCAACCTAATGTCTGAGAAGGATACTGGTTTTCGGTTGTCCCAACCAATGTTATATGTCCTGGTGTGCTAATTCATAGCCTGGCCAGGTAACAATCTCCAATTCAAGTGAGGGTATGAAGTTTTTGGCAATGTAGGTAATTAAATCAACATATATATGTGTACATAGAGATGAAGAGGATTTGGGGAATGAAATTTTATATTTCATCCCTTAAAAGTCAATGCAAGTCCTTGCAAACATTTTATTTTTAAATTTCATCCTGGAGAAAAATATCAGCTGCAGAATAAATTTTTAAAATATTCTCAGATATATGTTGTTGCATACAAAACCACTAATTTAAGTGAGCCAGCTGCTAGTATAATCTTGGCTGATTTTTCTTCTGCTGGCTTCACTCTTCAACATTTTCCACTGTTTTTTCCCATTTCAGTGCACTGCATTCAAGCTTTTAACCTTCCAAGACTCTTCACAACCGCCCTCCCTTACATGATCTTTTGTTTTGTTTTATCACCCCCTACCTGTGGTCTAGTCCTGGTACCAGTCTCATCTATCCAGTAGATCTTCAGTCTTTCAGCTACCTCCACTCCTTTTCTATGCTTTGTGTACAGCTGTACCTTCCATTATCTAATTTATGTGAATCAATAAACAGCCATCTCTTTATCCTCTGTTTTCATTGTTAATACCTGTATGCTAATGAAGTCCCTGTAGCGTGGTGAAGCCATTTAATGTGATTTCAGCATCAGGGTCTGAATGTGGGACGAGGACATAAACCCCATGAGCCTTTATTGTTGAACAGCAGGACAGTTCTGTTGGTTCAAAGCCAGTGGCAGACATCTAACCCTTCTGTGTCAGGTTTTTTGTGGGGGGACAACTACTTTTGGTTGGGCACTGTAATTACTCCAAATGATCAACATAGAAGAATTGTATTTCTAGGGACAGGGACCTTTATATAGTTTTTCATTGTCTCATGTAGCTGGAAGATCACTTGTTTCTAAGCCAGCTACTTTGCCCCTTGTCTTTTTCCACCACACTCATTGATTCTTGCTTCAAAGTGGATGGTGAGTGCTTTGAGGCAGTGGGTTGTCTCTTGATATGTGTGGAACAGCACTCAGTCGAGTGGCATCCTTCCTGCAACAGGCATCTACAAACCTGTCACCAAAATCAATAATAATAAACTAGGTATGAGATAGAACTTAGTAATGAGAACTTTCCTCAAAGCAGAATTTATGTGAAGAGTAAAGCGGTTTGTAGGAATGAGTACATCTCAGTGAAATGTTCAAAATAAATGTTAAATTGATCATTTTGAGTTTATATTTTCAAGCAATATTTTTTCCTCTATTTTATTATTGTTAAATGCACATAAATAATTATCTGAAATCTTGAAACACAAAATCCTCAGTAAAATGTTCTTTAAAACATGTTTCATTAGTCATCCTTTTTATGGAATGATAACATTTCTCTAGGATAAAAGTCGAACGTCACATTTGTTGTTAAACAGACATTTTTGTTCAAAACTGGCTCTGTTATAAACAAGTGGATTAGTCGTCTGTGTTTGGACACTTTTTTTCCCCCCCTAAAATAGGAACACAGAATTATTGAGGTATTTAATTTATTGAAATGATGTTCAAATGGAAGTCAAAACTTGTTAGTGGACAAAGCTTAATTAAAAGCAATAAAGGAAAATACTATCCGCCATTATCGTCAGGGTGCTTAAAGGAAATACATGGGGGAACTATATTTTTTAAGCAGACAATCCTGAATTAATATATTCCTGTTTTAGAACATTATCCCTTTAGCGATACTGAATTTTAGATTATTAAGAAACATCATGTGTTGTCACTGAGCCCTGATGGATTCCCTTGAGAAGATAAGTGGTTTTCTTTTTCCCTCTGATTATTTCTTTCTCTTATGTCAACATTTAGGTACTGCAAGTTGTTATACTTTGGTGAACTGCTCCACTTTTCAGAGTCCCACTGCAACTTAGGTGGAGTTTTTGCAGGTATATGGCCATACGAGGTCAGCTGCAGACAGACTGGGCTTAATTGTTTAAACTGCTTTCTCTTATGCTCGGTCAGTTGTCAAATGCTTGACAGCTGCAGAAACTATTTGTGCAGATTGAATAGCTTTGTATGGATATTAAGGTAACACTAGACCTACTATATCATGTAGTGAAAACTACCTGGGCATCCTTCTAGAATTGCAGGAAGCCATTTGAAGAATTAGGACACTATTTGTTAAATAGGAGGTGAAGTGAATTGTGTGAAGTAGAAATGGTTCTTCTGCCTACTGTACTGCCATATTTATCTACAAATACATACCTTTTTTAAATTATAGACCTGGACTACAATAGTAAAAAAGATAATTTAGCATATATATCCAAAAAAATCATTTCAACTTCAGTTCAGATTTTCATCTTCACTGTTTGGGATGTGCTATTTTTTTAGTTAGTTTTATACTATACTTTGTATAAACCTAAGTAGATCAAGTATATTTCTTTTTTGATGTACACATAGTTGCACTTTTAAATTTTGATAGGGAGATTTTAGATAAGAGTGTCTTTCAAAGAGCAGGTCTAGAAATTCAAGAAACAGCACAATATTCTGTGTTTGGCTTTTGTATGCGTGTGCACCCTGTTGAGGATAACATGCATTGGATTTCTCCTAATCCCAATAAAGTAGATGTGTTTGGAGGGGAAGGGAAGGGACCATCAGCTACTTCGAAAATACCGGAAATGACACAGGAGAAATAAAGTTTGTCAGTGAAGAAAAAGGTAATGGAAGGAGGAGGTTAGGCAAAGAAGGGAATTAAAAGGGCAAGGAAGTTTGCCTTCTAAAGAATATAGAACCAACATAAAGGAATTGAAAGGAGAAATAAGGAACTACTGTAGTCATTTGTGGTCCCGGACAACTGAATGGGAAACCCTGTATTAATCATGTTGATAACTATTGTGAGCTTTTGCATTGTCTTCCCACCCTACACCCCAAATCTCATGATAATTTACATTCTTTTCTTATATCTTTAGCATCTGGAATTTTATCATCTTACCTGAACTTCTCTGTTAAATAAGCTTTTAATTGTGTTTTGCAGAGAAAAAAATTGAAATTTGATCCATTAAAATGTTAATAGCAGAAGGCCACCCAAAGGAAACACGTTCCTTTTGTATATTTTGAAACTCATAATTTCTGAATATTTGAAAGTGGCAATATTGATTTATAACTGCTGAAATTAGATACTCAATAATTTTTATCTCTCACTGCTTATCTTTTTAAAACATAAGCTATACACAGGTTTTTGAAACAAATTTAAGTATATTGAACATATAGAAAGTAGTAAGCTAGTTGTGAAGGTGCAATAGCAAATTTGATAAAGACTTGTGTGAAATTATGCCTCATTCAGTTTCTTTGTGCCTCTGTTTTCCACCTAGAAAATATAATTAATAATGCTGCCCTAATTACATGAAACTAGTTATGATAAGTGTTAGACCATAAAATAAATAATTTCATCAGTAATAAAGACCATATAAATGTTAGGGATGGATAGATGGACGTAAATGTTTGGTTATAGGTACAAAAAAAAAATAGGATCTATTTTATTGATCTGTAATTCAAAAAATAGTTTGCAGGAAACAGTCCTTGTAGGATGATTCTCCTTATTCTCCAGAATAAACGAGGCAGTCTTCCATATAGGCCTTTTGGTGGAGAAAAGCAGCAAGTGACTAAAAGTGAGATTTATAATTGAAGATTTATGGAATCTTGATTATTTTCTCTGAGGATTATAATCTTCTGACAAAGATGGCAAAAAATGGAGTTTAGTGGAGGATTATTTAATAAAGTGCTGCTGTATTTGTGCTTGAAAATAGGGATAAAATGGAAAAAACAGTCTGTAGGTCTGTTCTTGATAATGAAATGAAACATGAAAATAAGTTTTTCCTTAAAAAAAAAAAAAAGAAAAAATGGCAGGGAGAGAGATTCTGGTTTACTTTATTTAGGAATATCTATGTTAAAAAAAAGCCCCCCCCAAAATGAAACCTAAAATGTATATATAGGTGCAACAAGATTATTGCTTTTCTTGCTGTTTGATGCTTACTTTTTTCACTTGGAAGTCTACATTTGTGTTTTTAAGAAGTTTTTTGTTAAGCAGCCAAACCTGGGAGGTGCTAAGCACCTCACATGGTATGCAGTGAACTCAAGAGTTAAGATTTCTCATAACCTGATGGGTCCTAGGGCTGAGCTACAGACATACCTCAAATTCTGGATGCTAGAATTGTCAAGGGTTTCAGTAGTGTTGTACAAGCATGGGCCAATTGTAAAACTTGAGTATGAACTCAGGTTTTGACTTCAAACACCCTTGATTGAAATGTGTTTAAAATACAATGAAAATCCAAGGTTTCGCCTGAGTTTACTTCACTCTTGTGTGACAGAGGGGAAGATGATCCTGCTTCACAAATGTCAAAAGCAGAATTCCCGTTTTCTTCGAGTGCCCAGATTGGGCCCCAAAGGTGAACTTAAATTACCATAACAATTTGAGATAAATGTATTATTAGATTGTCACAGATCAGCAGACGGGCCAGAAGATTCAGATTGTTACAGCACTTGATCAGAGCTCAGCAGGCAAGCAGTTCATCTTAACAAATCATGATGGCTCTACCCCAAGCAAGGTGATCCTTGCCAGACAAGATTCCACTCCAGGAAAAGTTATCCTAGCAACTCCAGATGCTGCAGGTGTCAACCAACTGTTTTTTGCATCCCCTGATATATCTGCACAACACATCCAGGTAGATAATCCACTTTATTTCATAATTTTGATTCAAATGGGATAAGGAGAGTTGTTTTATTTCCAAATATGTCTGTTTGGGTTCTCCTTTTTTGAGGTTTTTTTAAAATGATATACTTTTCCTTGTACTAGGACACAGCATGGATACTTAGAAATTATGAAGAAAACTTTTTTTTTTTTGGTAAATTTATTGCTTTTAAAATTTATACCCTGGCTCATGACATTAGAAAGAATACTGTTATTTTTATTGTCATTTCCAGCTCTTGCCATACTAACAGTCCTTCTTTATTTCTGCTTCATTGACTCTCCATCTGTTTTCATGTATTGTTGAAAAACTTACTCTTTTCTCTATTGTCTTATCACTTAACATTTCCTTCTGCTTGTTTTCCTTTTTGTACGCTGTTGTAACTACTGTTCAGCTGTGTGAATTGTACTCCAAGGTAGTTTCTCAGAGAGACTATTCAGCAGGGAAGTAAATTATTCAGTGGGGGTGGGAAAATAACACTAAAGATTTTGGGTTTACAAACGTGAGATTGTAACTAGTCAGGGTTGTAACTCCCTAAACTGGCCCCCTTAGTCCTCACGCGCCAGCTTCCAAGCTTTCTGCCCCATTTCCTCACCTGGCAAGGATGGGATGGCACTGATGTGATGAACATGAAGAAGATGCGCAGAAGACTTGCAAGATGTGAGCTCCTTCAGCATGAAGTAGGAGATTACTGCACTCCAGCTAAAGTGTAGTTATTGCATATTGTTTAACCATGTACGTTTATGCTGCTGTTAAAATACACCAATGTGGCAGGCCAGGCAGCATTAGGATAGCTACAGTCCCTTTAGTCCAGTATCTTACACTTAAATGATGGCCAGAAACAGTTGCTTAAGGAAAATTATTAAAAACTGGACAAGCAAATAATCATCATTCTGAGCATATCCTTTCAATTCCATTAGCTGATGATTTAGAGCAACCTCCTGATTTGCAGATTGCAGTGAGACCGTCATATTTGATGGCAGCCACTAAAGTTTAACAACCTTTTTTGTTATTTATATAGACCATATATGCTTTGGTCTGTATACTCCTATAGTATAATTGTATGTTGTACAAAGAATACTTCAGTTCATTTGGTCTTCTGAGAGAAGTATTTAATTAAGTGCCTCTTGCACTGTAAGAAACAGCTATAAAGGATCCTATTGTTTTTATAAATCACTATTATATCCTCTTTCAAGTAATCTCTTTTCAGCTGAAGACCTCTGATCTTTTTAATTTGTGCTCTTCTGGGAGCCAGTCCACTACTCTGATTCGCTACCCACAAGTTGTGTAAGCTTGAAACATCTCTCTGTATTATATATTACATACTTTTTTTTGAAACTCACAAATCTTTGCAAATGGACATCCAAGGTCCTTGCTCCAAAGATTTTGATTGCTATGAATAGGAGAGTGGTAGCAAATCTCAATCCTATTGAGTGGCATTTAAGCATGTTTATACACTTTGTATTTTAGGTAAACCTCAACAAAAGTATAAACAATTGGGATATGATTTGAAGTAATCCATATTAAAAAAATTATTTCCCAAGGCAACTTAAGAGATGAGAAATGTGACACATTGGTTTAAAAGGCAAAATTCAGGAATGGAGGAAGTTTGGACAAAAAAATTGAAAGCTCTAGTTCTGATTGTACAGTTTGGGCAAAATAGGTTAGTTTGAGAGGCAACAGAGTATTCTGTCACTTTAGTTAGATTGTTCTGTTGTCAGCTAATATGTATGGGTGGAGATTTCTTTTTTCCACTTAAAGTTCGTGAAATACAGAGTACCATTTTGTTGTTCAACTCATCCTCTTTGGGATCTTTCATATTTTCTCCCCTAAATGATCTTTTCATCTGCAGTTTCACCCTTTTTGTTGTTCTTCTGTAGCCTTCACTTGAAATGCCCATTCATTTGCTCTGCAAAAAAACTCTGTATTGCATCTTATCTTTACATTGACTCATTTGGCAAGGCCCTTTCTCCCATCATCTATTTTACCTTCAATGGCTCTTCTTCATCTTAATAACCGATTTTTATTCTTCATGTTCAAGGTCAGTTGATGAGTTCTCTGAGTCTGGGATTTTTATCTCCTCATGGGCCCAATTCTGTAGTCCTTCCTTATGTGGAACTTCCCATTTCAGTGAAGGTTTCATTTATGGAAGGACTTAGAGTTTGTTTATATATATTTTATATAGTGTCATGAAAATACATAATGTTAATAATGGAAATTAGGAAGGAATGAAAGGTTAATATTCTTTTAACTCATCAATATTATTTTTCTTAAAAAGGTGTTATATTAAAACAAAACTTAATAGATGAATCTCTGAGACAGTATTGTTAACAAAAGCTAACTAGAAAGAAGTATGCTTGTTAAACATTCCCATATATGTCACCTACACTCTCTTCCAAACTTTCTAAAAAAAGTGATTTCTTAGTTTTCTCTATAAAAGACAGGGTACTTTCTCTTTTGGTAAGTTGTCTTTCTTTTTATCAGAAGAGTTTTGAATATGCAAAGCAAGAATGAGAGAGTCTGACTTCCCAGTAAGACACAGGAGAAGTTAGAAACTCTTAAAACTTTGAAACTATAATCTGTTTTTAATGTGAAGAATAATTTTTTTCTTTTCTGCTTTACATAATTGTCAAGATGATGTTTGGTTGTTACTCATGATATGTGTGTTCCTTTTTTAACTTGAATTTTTGCGGTGCTTTATTTATGTCAGTGGGATGGAGTTTTCAAAGATCAAATGGAAGGCTATAGTGCCTACCCTGTAGTGCTGGGGTTCTAATCGTGTGCTGAATTAAGCTTTACAGGTACCAGAGATAAATGAATGAGACAAGACAAGAATACTGTAATAATGTCAAACTGTTACTGAAAGCCAAACTATATACCACTTGATAGTTAATGGTAGTGTCCAGAGTACATTTTCTGTTGGCGCACCATTTATGTGTATTATAAAAAAAGGGGTTAATAAACCTGAATGTAGACATAGTAGCCTTCACAAGGGATTTTTTTGTTCAGTCTGTTTAATGCTTCAGACTCTTTTGTACTATGAACAAGTCATTAGGATATAAAATACAAAATTGAACAAAAGGTAAGAATATGCAGATGCTAAATGTTTTTCAAAATGTCAGACCATTTTGCAGTATTAGTATTTAGAGAAATGGAATCTTGAATTCTTTTCAGAAATATTACAAGTAAAATTTTGTTCCATCCTGAAAAGAAACACAGTAGCATGGCAGGTAGCTCCTTTGTGTCTATGAAGACTGTAAAATGTAGGCAAGAAAACCTTATACTTTGTAGATTTGGTTCCCTGTCTTAGAGAAGAACCACAAGCATGAGATATATTTTAATCTTTCTTCATGTTAAGAAAAAGAAAAATGAAATATGAAATTCTTTCACACTTTTTTCCAGATTTTAACTGACAACTCCCCCAATGAACAGGGCCTAAACAAAGTGTTTGATCTGTGTGTTGTGTGTGGAGACAAGGCATCAGGTATTTACTTTTTTTTTTTTTTTTTTTTTTTAAGGTCATGCAATTTTATAAAAGCAGTTTAAAATTCTTCTGATGCTATATAACAATTTGCATGCATATACATGTATATATCTCTCTATACATGCACAAACAGAAAGGATACACTACTCTTACCATTATTAAAATCATAAAGAAGCATTATAATTCCAGTAAAAAATAAGCTTAAGAACGGTATATTCATGTATTGCCAAAGTAGAGTGCTAAGGTAAGAAAAGCAAAATGTTTTCATGCACTAAATTTTGTGTAATGATACTAAGAGACTGGAAAGAAATATAGTGGGAGCAGTGCACCGGAGAACTCCATCTCCCACATTCCCTTTGCATGTGCACCTGCCATCAGGTGTTCCAGATCTGTCACAGTTGGAATTACTGAGATGATGTCTTTTCTTTTTTATTTAAAAAAATAAAAAGAGGGAGAGAACTACAAGGGCTGTCCCTCAGCATGGTTTAGCTGAAAGCTCCTTTTTCTTTGCACTTTCTTTGTTACGGAAGATAATGGGCTGTAAGAGAGATGAGACATTTCACTTTGCTCTACTTACTTAGCTAAAATTAGTGTAAGCAGGGAAATGGCCGCTCCATTAGAAGAGTCTTATGGTTTGTCAGTGAAGTCTGTATGATGGGCCTCCCGTAATGTGAAAATATGACAGCTGCATTTAAATGCTCCTTTTAGGAAGCAGTGGGAATAAAGTGTATAAAAATGGGGAGCCACTGAGAATAAGTAGTTAATGATAGGATATCATCATGAGGAGGAGTAGAATGGGGAGGAAACTTCCTAGAAATAAAACCAGTTAAAACTTTTCTACTGCGGCAAAGTTTAGCATTAAAAATACAGTTTCTAGAGCTCTAAATACACGTTAGACTTCACCCATCTCAAAGGAAATTTCTGCCAAACACAAGGCAAATATTTGGTTGGTCTGCTCCAGCTGGCAAGACTCCTCTGGCTCCCTGCTGGAGGGCTGGAGTATTCCTTGGGAGGCTGGAGATCCCAGGAGCTATTCCTCCTGTCGTGACCCAGGGCTATCGAGCAGTGGTGGTGAATTTGGGGAGAGTGCCATGTTTCCCTGAGCAGTTGCAGGTTTTGGGGAGCCTCCTGTGTGACAAGCGGTGTCGTGCAAACTGCTTTGCAGACACCTCCAAGCTGGAGTCTAAGAATCTACGTGAAAAAGCAGGTGAAGAAGCAGCCCCGGTGCTTTGCAGGTTGGATATTAAGTATTCACGATCCATCTGCTGTTAAAATGATTCCCTTAGTAATATTCTTTTAATATATGCGATGCTTTATAAATTTCACATTTTAATAGTGTGGTAATATGATTGTGATAAAGGAATCAAGAAAACCTATCAGAATTTCTAGAAACTTCAAGCCAGTGAGGTTGATGTAGCCAAAAAAAAAGTTTGTGAGGAAAGAATCTAAAAATATTTTTTCCCTTAAATTAGTTCATATTTGAGATTTATTTCTGTAATGTGCCCTACTTAGTTCAAAGAGCAGCCTTAGTGCCTCTGCAGTATGTATTTTGAGTGTTCGTCAATGATCTTTGGGTTTAGAATTTTTTTTTTTCTTCAGGATCGTAGAATTAAAATTGTTGGAATTGCCAAGCATGCCTTAATCAAAACCAGTACTTTTTGGTAATATTTGTATTTTGTGCTATAGCAGAATCAAAACAATATACTTCTGAAAAATGATTTTTTAAACTTGACTTTTCTGCAGTATATCCTAGAAATTTTTATATGTTAGTATTATATATTAGAAAATTCACAGAAGAACTGATTTTTAAAAACAATTAGTTAGCTATTTTAGATTATTCTTTCACTGAAGTTTTAATGAAAGAACTAAAGATGTACTGTTACCCTGTTAGGAAAACGAAAGGTGAAAGTAAAGCTTTGAAGTGATTACCTACTGCTGTCAAATGCCATGTTTGCGCTTTCCATGCTTCCATTAGATTTAATGCATTCAATTTCGATAGCTGAATTCGTAATGAGCAATAACAGGGCTTGACTGTAGGGACATTTTTAAAAAATTACTAAAGAATGTATAAATTAAAAGAGTTTCTTCTGTGTTCTTGCTAACCTGTTTTCTTAGCTTTTTTTAACACTGCTGTCAACAGATTCAGCAAGAATTTAATAAGCAACTTGCCTATTTTAAAGTTTGTCCTGTTTAACTACTTTGAACTAGAAAAATGGTTCACTTGCTTTTTAATGTTGTTTTATAGCCACAATATATTTTAAGATCTGTACCTATGGTAAAAAAAGTGTTCTTTTTATGGGTAAAATAGCAAATGCTTTGTTTTTAATAAATATAAACTCTAAAATAATAATATTAGAGTGTAAAATCAATGTCATGATTTATGTTGTTCTGTAACTAGGGCGTCACTATGGAGCAGTAACTTGTGAGGGATGCAAAGGATTCTTTAAAAGGAGTATACGGAAGAATTTAGTTTATTCGTGCCGAGGAACAAAAGACTGTGTCATTAACAAACACCACCGGAATCGATGTCAGTACTGTAGACTGCAGAGATGCATCGCGTTTGGGATGAAACAAGATTGTAAGTCTGAATAAGTGTAAATTATTTTAGCTGGCAGCTATGTTAAAGTTTGTGCTACAAAAGATATGCTTTGTATTAATACAAATTGTTATCTTGATTTTATATGTTTAAATCATTGTATCTTTTTTCTTTAAAGAACTGTACAAGTTTGGTGTATCAGAAGTCTGAAATGTTTTCAGTCATGCATATCACTTGACAAACTTCATAAGCACATTGCATATGGTTGAAGTGAATGAATTGTTATTGCTAGGTGGCAAATGTCAAGCATGTCTCCATCTTTGCTTTTTTAGACATGCAGTTCAATTTTTCTATGCATAAATTAAGGTACTGAATTTTTTGAATCCTACCTTCTTGTCACTTTTTCCACAACTGAGATTACTGGCAATTGCTATTCACTTTTGGCAAAGCAGACAGTTATTCACAAGGCTGAGACCCATAGCCATCTAGAGTTCACTTCTTACCGATTCCTGCAAATTTCAAGTTCCTTTTTAATTTCCATACATTGGATGTAGTGATACTGCAATACCACAGCAGTGTTAAAATACTAAATACGCAGAAAATCAAGCAATACATGAATTCTTCAGCCCTGATACTGCCACGCTGTTCCTTTATGCACAGTATTAGTCTTATGCTCTGCTCTCTGCCATCCAGCTCAATTTTGCTGACCTTCTTGAACCTCTGTGGATGTTCCCCTCCCTACAGCCCTGCTTCTATCAGCAAAAGCAGTAACACTGTTGCAGCACAAAAGAAGTTAATTCAGAAAGGGAGGAAAAGCTGGGGTGGTGAAAGTGGATCTTCACCCCTTTACCGTCTAGTTCAGCTGGCAGTACTTTGCGCCTGCACAGAAGACTTCTCAAGCAGAACAAAATCACTGGGCTTGGGGGTCAGAAGGCAGGAAAATGATCTCTGGGTCGTGGGGAAATACTGAGTGGAGGAGGGGATCGTTTTGGAATTCCTCATTCCTCAGTGGAGTGGGGAGAGGAAAGAAAACTCAGTGCTGTCTTGTACTGTAGCTCCCTCAGTGGGGTTATTTGTCCCTTGAAGAAGTCTTGGCCCTTTCTCAGCAAACTCAGATCCAGCTAGCAGGCACAGGGTTAGCAAAGGAATATAAAAGACTTTTGCCTCCACCTCCCACCCTTTCAAAGCACCGTTCATGGGTTACAGGCTAGCTGTAATGGCATTGTCAATACGTGATGATATTACTACATTTGGTTTTATGATACTTATCAGTGTAAAAATTCAAATAGCATCACAGTCTAGTACTAACTGGAAAGTTTTTAATTTTTTTCTTTAGTTACACATTTTCCAAAACTGCGTAATTGAAGAAAAGTTAAGTTTTTTTCCTATTTGCCTTTGTGTTTTAAAATAATGAACATTCAGGATTCTCTTTATAGGTTTAAACAGTTTCTATGTGTAGTACAATATTAAAGAGGCTCTGCTAGCCAGTAGCCAGTGCTTATCAAGCTGGTGAATTGATGCATATTTTAAATTACGTGTAGGCCTTGTTTGTGACTCTCAGGATCTTATTCCAATCTGTAAAATTACTTGCACTACTTTAAAATTGTGAAAGAACAATTTACTGCATATTTTTAAAAGATTTGTACTTTTACTTTGTAAATACCTTTTATTAATCAAGTTTTACAGTAACAATGTTATGTTACTGTTATGTTATTTTTCCAGAAATTAAATTTTCCTTTTAAACTTTTAAAATCAAACTGTAAACTGGTTTCTTTTGGCTTTATTCCGTAGAGCTAGAGATTTCCCCATAGGGTATAATACTGTAAGTTTCATTTTAATGTTCTCTAATCCATCCAAAGGAAGGTGATGTATCTGTAGGCTAAAGCCCAGATTCATTCCACCTAGTTTCACTGAGCTATTCAAATTAAATATCTGCTTCTTCTCTGAAGTCAGTGATTGTGGGTCAGGATGTGGCCCAGATCTTACGTGGTCGGAACTGAACTTCGTGAATATCCCTTCCCCTTTGTATTGTCTAAGGTCCTAACTTGAGAAGCTTCTTTAAGTGCATACAGTTATGTGGGTTCAACCCAGACCCACAATCCATGGAAAAGGGTGCCATGAGTCCTTTACGAATGCACTGAGAGTGTGGGATAGTGAAATTGAGAGGAGAAGCCATAAGCCTGCACTTAAAGATCCAAATTAAAAATAAGGTATAAGGGGATTTATGTCCTAATTATAACTTGAAAAATTTAGTGTTTATATGTTTGGTCTCAGACTTCGACTACTACCTTATTCATTAAGAACAATCAAATCGGTGTGTTGTTTTTTACTCAATGTGTCAGCTTATTGGTTATGGGATTTTTTTTTAGTTATTTTCAGAATCATTATTAAAATTACAGATTAAATAAAGAGAGGAAAAAAAAGGATTATTTCTTAGTCTGTAATTTGGGATATGACTTAACGGTTGCATATTGTTTTGTTAGCTGTGCAGTGTGAAAGGAAACCTATTGAAGTGTCAAGAGAAAAATCTTCAAACTGTGCAGCTTCTACAGAAAAGATCTACATTCGGAAAGATCTTCGTAGTCCATTAGCTGCAACTCCAACTTTTGTAACAGATAATGAAACAGCAAGGTAAATTCTACTCAGAAGCAGCTATCTCTGTTTCCTGAAACAGGAAAAATTAATTTTAAAATTAATCAAAATGGAAATGTGTGCTGTTTTGTGTCAGATCAACAGGTCTGCTGGAATCGGGAATGTTTGTTAACATTCATCAGTCTGCAATAAAAAGTGAGCCTACTGTGCTGATGACTCCAGATAAGGTATATGATTATATGACTGATACATTAAGTAGAGTTGATTGCTGTAATTGTGTATGCAGGGAGGGAAGGGTGTTCTGTTTTGTTGTACTTCTGTTTTGTTAAATTCATTTTTAAAACACTCCTTTACAACATTAGCCGGTGTTGCAAATGCCTTCTCTTCACGAGCATGTACTTAGCCTTGCATAGTAAAAATGTTAAAAGCTCTACAAAGTAAATGCCTTCCTCCACGTTTTTAGAGAGCTTTAAGGACTGCATTATTTTTCTTTGTATTGGGCAATCGTGACACTTGGATATTTCTTTTGTACCAATGAAGTGAGATGTTTGCAGAACCTTACATGGCACTATCACAGTGCATTTCATAAATACTGTTAGGTATTTTTCCCCCAGATCGCTAACTTTTTTGCAAAGCTAATAAAAGCTATCTCAGCAACAATCTTATTTCTGAGCTGGTTTTCCTTTGTTTCCATGTTGTTACACTTACTGATCCACTAAAGCCATGTGGTAACTTCCCTACACATGCACAGTAGGAAAGGAAGCTCTTGTATTTTTCTAGCTGATACTAAATTACCTCACACTGTGCCTGGCTTGCTCTGTCTACAAAGGGCCCCATCAAAAGTTGTTTATTCCATTTCACTTTTCTGGCTCGCTCTGTAGAGTATGACAGTGCAAGCTAAATGACATATAGCATGCTGGTGTTAGCAGCAGCATACTTGTCTATAATCATGCACTTTTCCTTTTTTTTTTTTTTTTTTTTTTGAGGCAGGGTGGGAAACGTCTTGCTGCCTCTCTGAGTTGCTGATCAGTACTGAATCACCTTGTTCCCTTGCAATTAAATAAAGACATAAAAACCAAAAAGGCTGCAGTAAAATTCTTTTTCTGCTTGCTTTTGAAGGTGACTTTTTATCCATTCCTTCTTTTCAAACATTCTCCTACCCTATTACTACTGACTCATTTACACAAGGAAGGAAGATCTAAAAATATTATCTAGTGCAGTCTTATAGTCCTGGTGACTGACTAGCAAGTAGAGATGATAAATACTCTTTCTGCACTTGCTTACCATCTGTAGCATTCTTTCTGAAAGAAGTAGATAGCTATTACTTGTAAAAGTAAATGTCTAAACATTTGATATTTTAGAAGCAGTGTAGTGTCTAATTGCTGCGTTATGATTACCCATTTACTGAAAACAATAATTTTCTTACAGGTCTATTCACATGCTCAATTCTTCATTTATGTAAAAGTTAAATTCTTATATTGCAAGTTAACTGCTGCCAGTATGAGAGAATTAAAAGCTATACTTTTCCCTTAGGTTGAAGCATGTCAGGGAGATTTAAGTACACTGGCGAATGTGGTGACTTCATTAGCTAATCTCAGTAAATGCAAAGACATGTCACAAAGCAGCACAGAGCTATCTATGATTGAGAGTTTAAGTAATGGAGATGCATCATTATCTGAACTCCAGCAAGAAGAACAAGCTAGTAGTGATGTTACAAGGTAAGGCACATTACACTTGAAAATATTATTCTTTTCAAGAAGGTCTCTGTCAATTCAGACCATTAATTAAATCATCAGGGTGTAGGAAATTTATCAGCATTAAAAACAATAGCAATAACAGCCTAAGCTCATATAGAACATAAATCCTGTAAGATTCTTCCAAGTGAAATTATAAGGAAGTTCCATTGAGAAATAAATACTTTTAATTGTTTGTACTTGAAATGAATTTCAAAGTAAATGTTACAGCTGATCTTCTTACCTCTTATTTGGCCTTAATATAACGTGTGTTTGATCTTGTACTGTAGCCTTAGTACTTTGTATCATCCTGGAAAACTGTTCTTAGAGATCTCATCTAAGTAAGTAGTTTAATGCCTGTAACTTAATCACCTTAAAAGCTTGAAAAGCATTTTCTTTCTACACAGGAGAAGTAACAGAATTCTCACCATCAATACAAATAAATTCGTTGAGTATCCTACAAACTTGTGTCTTACATGGGTTTGAACTAAGCCATTTTGGTGAGCGTATGTGTAAGATAATGTGTGTAGTACATACTCAGTTAATTCCATCAATCACAATCATGTTCTTCCTTGGTTGTCATCTCATGCAAGCTTCTGACAGCTGTTGCAGCAATATTCCTTTACACACCATCTGCATTGTACACGCTGTTTTGTATATGTGTATGTGGAATAAACCCATCAAGGAAAAAAAGACTGGTGTATAGTGAAGTAGTTTGTACTGACTGAAATACAGGATTTCCCCTGTGGTCTCTGCTGCTTTGTATAATTGCAAGCAGAATGCATTTGTTCTGCTCCTTTCTTTATATGCTGCGTAGAAAGTCAATGTGAATTTATATAGGTGCTGATTCGGGCCTTTGCTGTGTCCTGCTAGGTAAAGAATGTAAGAATTGTTGTACATGCTGATAAACTTCACTCAATACTATGGCTGTTCAAAAAGATGTAGTAATCTTTCATTTGTTTCCTAGCACTTTCAGATGCTTGCTTTTGCCAACTTCAGTGTTTCTGTTCTGTTTTAGAAAGCTGTCTATGAAAACGCATCAAGTTCTGTCAGCCAGAGAGCTTGCAAAAGCTCTGATCAGCTTAATGCGTACCCTTGTCCAGTAGGTTACTTAATAGATTTCCAGTGGGGAGGTTCAATATTCCTGTGAAAGGGAAGTTGTTACCCAAGCAGAAACTAAAATTTTTATCTGAATCATTGCTTTCCTTGCCAGGCCCTATGCCAGCTTGATCTAACAGACACAGATGTTAACTGAAGAAAAGGAGTTTAAGGGATTTGGGGGAAGCAAGTTTTATCCATCTGTTTTTCATGTATTATATTCCATTGCTTGCAGCTACAGTAGTTAAGCTTTCACTTTTGCTGACACGAATTTAGTGTACAACTTTGCTGGTAGCATTCTGCTGCTTTTGTAACGTTATATGCCTTGTCCTCTAATGGCTTCATTGTCTGTGTTAATTTTTTACAGTTTATCAGCAGTCCTATATATCTGTTATTAACTGAGCCTGACGAAAAGAGAACCAAAGTTGTTTCTAGCAAAGGATATCAATCAGTACCACGTATTTTAATGTTGATTATACCTTTTTTCTCACTTTGTGGGCTAGGGCTAGGTTTTTGTACCTTCCGGGCAAGCTTTGTTCTAGACTCTCTTTCCCTTTGTGTTTTACCTTGCAGTCATTGCTCATGTTGGGGCTTCATATATGAAAAGAACCCACAATGCTGAGCCATGAGGAAGCAAAGCTTGTACTGACTTCTGCTGGCGTACTACTGCCAGTGTATGAGATAGGATGGAGAAGATTTTTTTGAAAGCCAACATTCAAGCCTGAGTTGGAAACACAGTATCATGGGTAGACATGGTTAACCAGTGTACCTGCCTACCCTATTTAAAAAGGACTCTTCAGCCTATAGTTGAATAAATACAGGATCGTGGCAGGTGCATATGACATTTACCTTTTGGGGAAAGGAGAGATCTTGTTCCTCTCTTACATTTCTGTCCCTGCTACATAAAGAGCCCTGCAGAGATCCAGTTTTTCCTAAGAAGCAGCTGCCACTGACCTGCTGGGTTTGCCTATTCTACCTAAGACTGCCAAGAGTGATCCATGCAGGACCTGAAACTCAGATCTCCTAGCACGAATCCAATCACACAGCTTCTAGAGCTTACCCATGAATGTATTCCCTTTATGCCTACTTTCCATATACTGGAGACAGAAAATGTCCCAGGTATATCTGTGTAGTCCACTTGCACATGCCTCACCCACACAGCAAGGTATACAGCCTAGTGTAGGACCCCAAACTAGTTCATTTATCATCTCAAGCCTAAGGCAGTGTCAGCAGCTCTTTTATTGTGATGTTTTGTGTGATTGCAAATGGTTATATCAAACACAGTAAACATTTAGATTTTTTGAGCTTGTGAATGAATTTAGATAGCGAGGAAGTGTGCGGCAAGAGAAGGTAGCAAAGTTCTACTCCAGACTTTGGCATTAAATCAGTAATTTTAGATTCTGTGGTAATAAACAAGTCTCTATAAATTGAGAACCAGCTCTGCATACAAGCTGATAATCAGCTTTTGTGAAGTTTTCAGACCTCAGTGCATAAGTTTCTCACGCAGCACTGTATACAAATTATACTGCTCTCAGGATATGTCATCTGTCTGTAGGCAGTGATCAAGTCTGTATATTTTTGATTGAAGATATATCAGTTGTGGTTCTCAGGTGTATTCATGAACAAAAAAACAACAGATCTGTTATCAGGCAGCAAAATAACGAGTAATATATCTGTGCTTGTCCTGACATCTCCCCCGTAACGTTTGTGCATGTGATGGGAGTCACTGCCCCCCATCAAAGGGTACAAAGGACGATATTGAAAGCATGAAAGTGCTTTCTCTTATGTATTTCAAAACAGTCTTTTCAAATTAAGTTGAATAACCTAGCCACAACTCATTACTTTAAAAAAAGAAAGCTTATTCTGTTTGTGCTTCATAGCAGCAAAAATCTGCAAAATTTATATGTGCATTAAGTTGCTTTAACAGCAGCCTGATGATCATGTCCTCAAAATGCTTATGCCAGCACTCTCAGTAAACATCACTAAAGAGATCTTGAAAGGCAAACTGTGATTCAGCAGCACAATCAATATGTCAAAACTGTGAATTTGTTGGCAACTAGTGTGAACAGGATCTGCTGCTAGTTTTTGTTTCAGAGCCACTCTAAGTTGGAGTTTTCAGGGATTTTGTTCAGTGGAGTTGTCAGGAAAAGCATGCTACTGACTTTTATTTTCCAAATCTAGTTCTTTGAAACGGACATTTGAATACAGGTTTCAGACATTTGCAGGTTACTCCTGAATTGAAAGTCTCTGAAATGAAATCTTATTTTCTTTTGTTTGTTTGTTTGTTGTGATCTTACAGGGCATTTGATACTCTTGCAAAAGCATTAAATCCAGGAGAGAGTGCAGCGTGCCAGAACGCTGAAAGTATTGAAGCCAGTGTACAGCTGATTGGTGGAGAAACAGGCATGAATATCGTTGAAATAGAGGGGCCACTACTCAGTGATGCACATGTAGCATTCAGGGTACTTAAGACTTTTATACTGTTGACTGTTTATAACCATTTTAACATAGTAATGTAAAATAATGATCTGATTAAATCTTATTTTGAATTTCTTAGAAGAATAAATATTTGTTCAGGTATTGGCATTCATTTCCGATGAATGCTTCACTTTTGTTCACTGGTTAAATCCTCCTTTGGGAAAATGTACAGCTCTTCAGTGGTTTAGCTGCACTATTTATTTTATAGCTTCTTACCTTAAAAATACAAGGTAATCCATGCAAAAGCATTTACACAGACAAGTGTCGCACAAAGGAGAGAGTCAGTATCCACATTCTCACTTGTTAACAGGTGGATCTGATGCAATCTGCAACTGGATTTTGAGACTCTTAAGTGTATTTGTCTCCTTTGTGTATATACCCTAGTTTAGTATGGTGTCCTGGTTTTGGCTGGAATGGAGTTAATTTTCTTTCTACTAGCTGGTATAGGGTTATGGTTTGGGTTCAGTATGAGAAGAATGTTGATAACGCACTGATGTTTTCAGTTGTTACGCTAAGTCAAAGATTTTTCAGCTTCTCATGCCCAGCCAGCAAGAAGGCTGGAGGGGCACAAGGAGTTGGCACAGGACACAGCCAGGACAGCTGACCCAAACTGGCCAAAGGGGTATTCCATACCATGTGATGTCATGCCCAGTATAGAAACTGGGGGGAGTTGGCCCGGGGGGATCACTGCTTGGGAACTGACTGGGCATCGGTTGGTGAGTGGTGAGCAATTGTATTGTGCATCACTTGTTTTGTATATTCCAATCCTTTTATTATTATTGTCATTTTGTTATTGCTATTATTATCATTATTAGCTTCTTCCTTTCTGTTCTATTCAACAAAATACAAAAAAAGATGTTTTTTGAAATAGAACTCCCACACGCACACTCTCCCCAGGAAATGTGGTAATTCCTTTAATTTTTCAGGCCACTTATTCCACTGTTATCGGGGAAGCTTTAGAAAGTAATGATGCTTCTGTGTTTGTACTTTTTCTGTATTTATCTATATATAAATGTAAGCAACTTCATTCTAATTACAATGATTCTTCTAAAACTTGTATTCTTTGAGAGTGTCTCAGAAGTTACATTTTATTTGGGAGTTTCCATCTCCAGGTGTCCCAGACATGAATATTTATCCAAGATAAAGATTCAAAAATTGTGCCTTCTTTGTTGCCTTGTCGTTACTATAGGGTATAACAGTGTGGCTAATAATGAAAAAGGCAGTCATTCAATTTTATTTCAGGATTATCTCATGTTTATTTAAAAAACAATTTTACTTTTTCACTTAAAAGAAACTAAGGCTGATTTTTTTTCTTACCATATTTTTAATGAAGAAAGTAAAATAACTGACTTGAACTATTTTTTTTTTTTGGTTGCCAGCTCACCATGCCTTCTCCTATGCCTGAGTATCTTAATGTTCACTATATCTGCGAGTCTGCCTCCAGGTTGCTTTTCTTGTCCATGCACTGGGCACGTTCCATTCCATCTTTCCAAGCTTTAGGGTAAGTGTTCTGTTAGTCTATTCACTCATGTTGTGAATATACACTTTTAAAATTTTTTATGTTCACTGTCTTCTTCAGGGACATTTTAAATCTACTGATTAAAACTGTTGTGTAGATCTTCATCATGAAGG